>NC_091646.1:98801994-99124069 GCF_027580195.1 Bos mutus
AGGGTTAGGCTACTTTTAGAAAGACTCAATAGAGATGTGCTTTTTGTTATCAGTGTTGCTTGTTTTCTATGTTGTTAATTAGAAATTGAGGTAAAAATTGATTCTGAGAGATATCAAGGTAGTCACTTGAAATATAGATTTGACAATAAGGCAGTTGGTAGGTAATTACTGTACTTTGAACTGGAGTCATTATTGTGATTGTGAAACTTTTTTACTTTGTAGGTTGTTCATCACCTTTCTCCTTTAGTGCTTTTTAGAGCATGATCAGTTATTACTGTACTGACAAGTATTAGTCTAGTAGTAATTTATCATAGGCTGACAAGTGCCAGAATTCATCCTCACATATGTATCCACTGAAGCAGACAAATATTATTTTCATCTCTGCAACTCTCTGCAGTTTATTGTGATATATTATTTTGGCCTGCAAGGTCACAGGCAAATTATATTTAATCACTGCTTCAAATTAAAACATAATTGTAGGTATTTTTGCATCTCTGTAAATCAGTGTCATAATCCTATAGATTTTATATTCAAGATATTAATATCATATATAATAAGCTAAATACTAAAATGGAGGTGTCAAAATATAAAAATTATCATTGCATTGTTTTTATTAATTTAAAATAAATAATTTTTGAATGAAGATTAATTTGCATGACCATTATATAAATGTTCCTATTAATACAAGGGAAATAATGTCAAGAGATCATTTCTGGTTCAAGGCAATTATGCTACATTTTAATTGAAAAATGAAAGCTGTTCATTGTATACAGAAGTAACTTTCCTGACATACCATAAATGACCCCATTAATGCAAGAGAAATAAGGTCAAGAGAGACATTTTTACTGAAGTCAATTATGTTACATTTTAATTGAAAAATAAAAGCTGCTTTTATTCAAAGGGAGCATCACTGACATTCTGTCATATGCCATAGTCTCCTAATGCAAAGTAGCTGCCTAACTCATCTCTGAGTTCCCCACATTATATAAAGGGATCTTTTTACCACAATGAGTGAGTCAGGTCTTCCCTCCTTACCACCTTCTGAAGACTCTTCATTTTACTTAGGAAAAAGTCCAAACATTGAACATATCCCTGTGTGATCTGGTCCCTGCCTACTTTTTGACCTCCCTCATAACCAGTGGTCCAACTTTACTGCACTCCAGTGTAACTTGTTCCTGTCTAAGTCCTCTTTACTAATGATTGTTTTTTGCTGGAACATTCTTCTCCTCTTCTTCCTGCCATTCAGTCTCAGCTGGAAGGGCTCACCTTCAGATAAACCCTACCCAGTTTCCTCTCATGAAAGCAGCTTTCCTGTCCACTCCTCTGAATCATTTCCTGTCCCATTCACCTTTCTTGTTTTCTTCTCAGTCTTCAGTATTTTCTGGAATTTTCCTGTTTGCTTGTCTAACTTTTGTTATTGTTTGCTTTTCTCAGTGAAACTTCATAAGGAACTTTGTCCATTGGGCTCACTAGTGTATATCCAGTAACTAGGATAGTGCCCGGCACATGATCAGCTATAAATATTTGTGGAACTGATAAACCAGCGAATAGTAATTGTGGAGATGCATAGCGTTTCATTTGTCAGTACATGGCAATAGGTTGATGGTGAGAGTCTCATTTCTCCTGCCTAATTAAAGCAGTGACACACTCTTAGAGGACAAGTAATCAGATTGTACATGTGAGCAGCTATGTAACACAGTACAAACTTTTCATGTGACATCTGGAAAGATCCCAGAGATACATTTCATATGGCCCACATTTCATTACAAATCTGGATTGTTTCTTTTCTCAGTAGATTGGGCCACCCTGGGGCCACATTCTGCAGGGATGTCATCCTGAGAGTCCTGAATAGTAAACGAGCACACAGTCTCCAGTTTGTAGCCATCCTCACAATTCACACAATTCATGTAACTCCACTTCCAGACCTTGTCGCTTCATTCATATAGGTAATCTGACTTTGTGAGCCCATACTGAATTCTGTCTATGCTTAACTCTGCTGGCTGAACCAGACACATTTAAAACTATCCTTGTGTGTAAAAGACCACGGGCATTTTTCTGAGAAATGAATCTATCAGTTTCTCAATGGAATCCATGACAATAGGAAAGATGAAAAGGCCTCAGACAAGATGATTGTAGAATTTATTTCTATTCTAGAAGTCTACAATTCTGAAACTTCTGAGAGTGTCTCTTTTCTTCCAACTTCTATGAAGAGTGAAATGGATAGATCCCTGGATGAACAAAAAATGACATACCAGGGCTTTAGCCCAGAGTCTAGCATGTAGCAGCTGTGGAGAATTTAAGAAATCTCCAAAGAGACCAAATAGATTTATGGCAGGAGAGGGGACTGAACAGACCTGCAAAAAAAAAGAAGGCAACATTGTGAAAGTCACAGGGAGAAATGAGACTTGTAAATAACCCTGATATAAATTGATGCCATAAGTGTAGTCCAAAGAAGAGTTAAAAGAAAAAGGCATTGCAATCAGTTGGGTGACAGAAATAATGCCTAGACAGCATGACATTTATACTATATTTTAGAGAAGGGCTTTGATGGGCAGAGGTAGAGGAGAATGGCATTCCAGGTTAAGGAGCAGAACAAAGCACCAGTTAGGGAAGAAACGAAAGCAAGGTATAATCAAAGTATAGCCAGTCATCCAATTTGGGGAGTGTGCCTTTATGTATGAGGTATCGTGCTACTAACTGAAAATATTTAGATCAAAAGATATGCATTTAAAATACAATGTCTGTGCATGTGCATGCGCGTGCTCAGTAGTGTCCGACTCTTTGAGACCCCATGGCTTATCTGTCCGTAGAAGGCAATGGCACTCCACTCCAGTACTCTTGCCTGGAAAATCCCATGGACAGAGGAGCCTGGTGGGCTGCAGTCCATGGGGTCTCTAAGAATCGGACACGACTGAGCGACTTCACTTTCACTTTTCACTTCCATGCATTGGAGAAGGAAATGGCAACCCACTCCAGTGTTCTTGCCTGGAGAATCCCAGGGACGGGGGAGCCTGGTGGGCTGCCATCTATGGGGTCACACAGAGTCAGACACGACTGAAGCATCTTAGCAGCAGCAGCAGGTGGCTTCTCCGTCCGTGGAATTTTCTAGGCAAGAATACTGTAACAGGTTGCTATTTCCTACTCCAGGGTTTCTTCCCAGCTCAGGGATTGAACCTGAGTCTTTTGCATCTCCTACATAGGCAGGCAGATTCTTTACCACTGGCATCACCTGGGAAGCCCCAAAATATAGTAGATTCTGCCAAATTATTGTCTAAAATGATTATAATGACTCCTGTTCTCTACATCAGTAAATGAAGTATCAAGTTTCCATCCCTTGCAAATAACCTTGAATATATTTCCCAGCATCTCACTCTGTCCCTTCTTTCTCTAACCATAATTTATGTTATTTTCCCCAATTGATTCATTCACCAAATACTTATTGAGTACTTCCTAAGTGTAAAGACTCTTGATTGGTAATGGGCAACCAGACAGGCAGACTAATCTCAAGGAATATATAGGATAATGGGAGAGATACTCAGTTTCTCTAAAATCTGGACCTTTCCATCTGTCTCCTATCTTTCATACAACTTACAGTCATGGGATATTTACTGTCTGTGGCAACTCAGTAGGGGAAATGTTTGTACTTAGAGGTGAAAATGG
The DNA here is from genome assembly GCF_027580195.1 of Bos mutus. Lineage (NCBI taxonomy): Eukaryota > Metazoa > Chordata > Mammalia > Artiodactyla > Bovidae > Bos > Bos mutus. The sequence goes on from NC_091646.1 coordinate 98,805,655, forward strand.
GCAGAGAAGGCTTTCTGCATCTCAAATTTTTCCTGAGGATAGTGTGGTATTAAATATGACAGTTGAATAATCCTGTTAAACACTATGAGGTATATTAATTTAATTTCACTCATTACTAAGTGGAGCATGTCCCTACTTTTTAATACAAGGTATTTTAGAAGCAAGAAATCCTAGGTTACAGTAATGTTTCTTTTATTTATTATATAATCGGTCTTGGTGCTGGTGGTTTAGTTGCCAAGTCATGTCTGACTCTTGTGACCCCATGGACCATAGCCTGCCAGGATCCTCTGTCCGTGGGATTAGGTACGTTATATAATATCTAGGTATTTATCTCCACATATGTATAAGAGGATAGGAATAGTTACCTTGAGGGATTTTTGTAATAATTAGGAAAAAGAATCAGTAGAGTGAAAAAGCATAGTACAAGCACAAAATACACATATACCTTTTTAAAATTCAATGTTATTCAGTTTCTTTACTGCCAATTACACATATTTTCCTGTTTCAGAAGTTTTTTCATAATCTATATCTTATTTGCCAATGTATAGCTTTCCATGGACTGCTTTCTGAGTAGCAAACGATTAGAATACTTTAAAAAATCTGTCACATTGGTCTACCCGAGTCTGTTTTATTGCAAATACCCAGGCATTTGACTTGAACATAAGATTTAGTAATCAGCATGAAACTCATCAAGCTCAAGCTTATATTTTCTGCAGTTGTGGCTCTCTAAAACTTTGGAAAAGGCATTTGCAACTTTAAAAATCTGAATTCTCAAGAAGCATTAGATATGTAAGCTGCAAGTATATAAAAACCAAATTAATTTCTAAACAGTTGTTTTGTGGAATGATGAATCTGCTCAGCTGCATTCTACTAATTCAGATGGTAACCTGCTTGCTGTAAAGAAATTAATGTAAAGCAGGAACAGAAAAAACAATTTTGCAGTAACTGACTTGCCCCACCCACGCTGGCAGGTATGCCCTGCACTGGTCGCCAGTATAAGCATTAAGAGAGAAAGAATGGGTGCTAAATGAAATCAAAATAAACATTGAGTGTAAAAACAAAAACATATGGAACTCAGAGCAGGAAAATGAGAAAGGGAACAACAAATCTTAAGTTCTTTTTTTCTTAGCTCACGTTCTGTCTAAAAGATGAAGCATTCACTGCCTGATTACTTGTTTAGTATTGTGCCAAGGGAACTCAGAAAAAAAAATTAGAACTGATCCTTCCCTTCAAGCAACTCTTAGTGTAACTTGGGAGTCAGGACTAACCGAAATGGAGCAATTGGCCTAAAAGAAAGCTGTATATGAAGTAGTAAATTTCATTTTATCCTGTATGAGTGCTGTAGAAATCTATGAGAGGGATCAGCAAGGTTTCAATGGAAAATAGGAAACTAACCCACAGGTAGGAGCTGAGCTGCTGAAACATAAATATGTTAAAATCGGATGAGATAAAAAGGGAGATGGGAGCATTTCTGGCTATGAAACAAGATTAGAGCATATATAGAAGTAAAGAACAGAAACTGGCAGAAACAAAGCATACAGGTTGAGTAAAAGTGGGCAATTTTTTCATCTTTTCACTTGTGTCTGCTTTTTTTGTGGACACATGTTTGAGCCCATTGCTCTGGACTTGACAAACTGGAAGATACAATTTTACTTCCTCTGAAAATAATAGCCACCCTTTATTGAGACCTTACTGTGTTTCAAGTACTGTGCTGAGATTTATACTTACTATCTCTTGGAACACCTGTCTGAGGCCAGGATACAGAATATTAAGTGGGGAGTTTATCTGACTCCTTAAGTTTGAGATCCCAATCTTTATGTCACTGACCTTTAAGGAGCTTCTTAAATAATTATGGGAGGTCATGGTGCTAGCGCTAAGTTGCTTTAGTAGTGTCCGATTCTTTGTGACCCCATAGACTGTAGCCTGCCAGGCTCCTCTGTCTATGGGAATTTCCAGGCAAGAAAATTAGAATGGGTTCTGATTTCCTTCTCCACCAATCTAAGGATCAAACCTGCTTCTCCTGTCTCCTGCATTGTCAGGCGGGTTCTTTACCACTAGCAACACCTGGGAAGGCCCAACTAGGTCATTGTATAATAATGAGTCAGGTGCCACTATGTGGAAATTTATTTAATGTAACTTCTGTATTCACTTGAAGAGGAGGAGAAGGTTGAATTTTCAAAGGCCATGAAAGACAAGCCTGCATTGAATAGAATGGAATCTAAAGAGAGCAATATGTAGCAATTTACAAGGAGCAGCAGAAGACCTGAATTTAAATGCTTTCTCTCCTGTCTGAAGCTGTGTGACCTTGGGAAGCTATGCCACCTCACCTTTCTGAGCACTGCTCTCCTCATGTACATTAACAATATCATTAGAGGACCGCCCCAACTTATATAACTTGCTTGTACATAGTCAGTTATGTCCAACTCTTTGTGACCCCATGGACTGTATCCCTCCAGGCTCCTCTGTCCATGGGATTTCCTAGGCAAGAATACTGGAGTGGGTTGCCCTGCCCTCCTTCAGGGGATCTTCTAGACCCAGGGATTGAAACTGAGTCTCTTATGTCTCCTGCATTACCAGGCAGATTCTTTACCACTTGGGAAGCCAGAATACTGGAGTGGGCTGCCATTTCCTTCTCCAGGGGATCTTCCCGGCCCACGGCCCTATCCCTGGTCTCCTGCATTGCAGGCATATTCTTTACCTACTGAGTCACCAGGGAAGCCCTTATTTTTGCAGTAGACACTGCACTGGCCCCTAAAGCTAAACATTAAGAAGACATAGCCACTTCCCTGTGAGAGCTCAAACTGTAGGTGATAGAGATAGCTGAGCGTCTCTGTTTGGGTTTCCTCAGAAACAAAGCCTGATGATTTCTGCTAATTTATTTGAAGGCGAGCTGCAGTCCATGGGGTTGCAAAGAGTCGAACACGACTAAGTGACTGAACAACAACATTCTAACCAAAGACCCTGATGCCTGGAAAGATTGAAGGCAGAAGGAGAAGAGGGTGAAAGAGGAGAGATAGCATCACCCACTTGATGGACAGGAGTTTGAGCAAACTCGGGAAGATGGTGAGGGACAGGGAAGCCTGCCGTGCTGCAGTCCATGGGGTTGCAAAGAGTCATACACGACTTGGCAACTAAATAACAACAATTTGAAAGTGAACTGGGGAATATGAACAAGCTGTAACTTCAGATAAGGACAGAGGAAACGTGAGTAAAGAAAACATTATTGTGCTGATGACTGTCAACTGGACCTCAACCCTGCCAGGGACCCACTGAGGAAATTTGTAGAATTTTCCCTGAAAAATGTGACTGTGAAGGGCAATTCCTCTTTCTCCATCCTATCAAATGAGAGTCATTTCCTGGGCATTAATCTTTTGGCTTCCTGGCCCTGAAGCAGAAAACAAGAGTTGTAGCTGCAATTAGAGATGGACTGAGGAGAGGCTATAAAAGATACAAAGCAAGTGCTACTCAGAATATACATAGAAAAAAGAATCAGAAGATAAGAAAATAGGAATAGAATACATTCTGGAGGGCCATAAAGCTGGGCTAAAAAGGTGTGAAATGTGTTTGTCTCAACATTTTTCTCCTTCCTTTCCTGAACCATATAATTTGTTAAGACTGTGGTTTAACACCATCAATTAATCTCAAAAATATACAAGCAATTCCTGCAGCACAATTCCAGAAAAATAAACGACCCAATCAAAAAATGGGCCAAAGAACTAAATAGACATTTCTCCAAAGAAGACATACAGATGGCTAACAAACACATGAAAAGATGCTCAACATCACTCATTATCAGAGAAATGCAAATCAAACCACAATGAGGTACCATTTCATGCCAGTCAGAATGGCTGCTATCCAAAAGTCTACAAGAAACAAATGCTGGAGAGGGTGTGGAGAAAAGGGAATGCAAACTAGTACAGCCACTATGGAGAACAGTGTGGAGATTCCTTAAAAAACTGGAAATAGAACTGCCATATGGCCCAGCAATCCCACTGCTGGGCATACACACCGAGGAAACCAGAATTGAAAGAGACATGTGTACCCCAATGTTCATCGCAGCACTGTTTACAATAGCCAGGACATGGAAGCAACCTAGATGTCCATCAGCAGATGAATGAATAAGAAAGCTGTGGTACATATACACAATGGAGTGTTACTCAGCCATTAAAAGAATACATTTGAATCAGTTCTAATGAGGTGGATGAAACTGGAGCCTATTATACAGAGTGAAGTAAGCCAGAAAGAAAAACACCAATACAGTATACTAACACATATATATGGAATTTAGAAAGATGGTAATGATAACCCTGTATGTGAGACAGCAAGAGACACAGATGTATAGAATAGTCTTTTGGACTCTGTGGGAGAGGGAGAGGGTGGAACAATTTGGGAGAATGGCATTGAAACATGTATAATATCATATGTGAAATGAATCACCAGTCCAGGTTTGATGCATGATACAGGATGCTTGGGGCTGGTGCACTGAGACGACCCAGAGGGATGGTATGGGGAGGGAGGTGGGAGGGGGGTTCAGGTTGGGGAACACGTGGATACCCATAGTGGATTCATGCTGATGTATGGCAAAACCAATACAATATTGTAAAGTAATTAGCCTCCAATTAAAATAAATAAATTTATATTAAAAAAACCCAGCAGAATTCTGTAAAGCAATTATCCTTCAATAAAAAAATAAATTAAAAAAATAAAGTTGACATTTCCAAATACATGGGATTTTTATAGTATCTTTGTTAATTTTTCGTTTTGATATTAATTTCTCATTTATATGCTTTCTTTTCTGCAATCACCCTCTGTCAGTAAAGTCTCTAACTTTACTTTTCAATGGCTAAGTCAAATGTCTCTCTTGGTAAATGTCATATTTTACCTGAAAATATGTGGGTTATTTTCAAATATCTTTTGATATTGATCTCTAACATAATTCCACAGTGATAAAAGAACAGACTCTGTATGATTTCAGTACCTTTAGGCCATCAAATTTTTGTTTGGTCTTATGTCCAAATAAACTGGGTCTTATTGTCCCTGGGTATGTTCCAGGATCTCCTAGTTTGTAGTCCATGGAAACTTGAATAGAATTTGTATCCTACTTTTTTGTGAAAATTGTATAAATCTTAATTATGTTGAATTGGTTCATAGTGCTTTTCAAGTCTGCTATATCCTTCTACTTCTCTGTATATTCATTCTATTAACTTTTGAGAGTTAGATAATGAAACTTCAATTAAAGATCTTACCTACTTAAAAAATAATTGCAATGTGTAGTGGAACTACATGTAACCTTGTTCTGTCTTTTCCAAGTTTCCTTAAATGTGTTATCATAGTTTCATAATTAAAAAAAAAGTTAAAAAGACACACACACAAAAAGAATGTGGTTTACTTCTCACATACAGAGGACAAACCAGTGGGGAGAGGAAAGGGGGAGAAGCAATAAGGGGATTGAGATACAGAAATTGTTAGGTATTAAATAAGCTACAAAGGTGTGCTGTACAACATGGGGACTACAGTCAATGTTTTGCAATAAGCATGTATAGAGTATAACCTTTAAAATTTGTGAATCCCTATATTGTACACCTGGAACTTAATATCAACTCTTCCTTAACAACAACAGAAAAGAAATTGTGAATTGTAATGACTTTCCTGTTAATAAGGACTGATTTGGTCCTGAAGATGATTCCATGTAACCAAGAATTTATTGCCTGATTTCAAACTCAGTGAACATCTGTGTAGAGATATAGGGCAGGTGCTTTCTGTGAGATTCTCTCCCATGCTGTCTTTGGGTTGCTTAATCATAAATATAAAGTTGGCAAAATGTAGAAAGGGCAGGAAACAGCACATATTTTGATATATGCTTGACTGTATCCATAGGTACAGCCTCTGCCTTTTTATAGGTGCCATGGAGTGCATTTTGTCACAGATTTCTCCAGTTAATCCAGAAGATTAAATGTTGAGTTATTCTCCTTGAAACATCTATTCATCTATATAGATCAATGGATTGATTCATTTATTTTCCAACTTAGTCCACAAGGGGATTACTATTATATATATATTTTTTCTGATGATTTATGTAATCTAAATGGCTAAGACATAGGATATTGGAATCACATCCACTTGCCCAGAGGGTTATTTGAATGTTTGAAAGTTTTTCGTGGTCTCTTATAATCTTTGCACACGTCTGGTTTTTAATGACTTCACTGTCATAAAAAATCATCATCAGCTGTGCGTTTTTCTCCTTCTGAGCTATTCAGCATTCACAGTTAGCTTTCTGCACTTTGTCATTGTAGAAGCAAGTATAAAGTAATGAAATTTATGATTTAATAAGAAAACAGGCATTGAAGCTGCTGAAATATGATCTTTTCAGCTTTATTTCTGTTGTGAGAAGTCTAGGTTCTTGTTTATGAAATATTTGAAAAATTTCTGATCAGAATTCAATTTTTTGTTCAGCCAATATAGTGAGATAATCCTTCCTTCTTTGGAACAAATGGATTTTAATAAATTCCTTAATATGAAATATTACTAAGATTTAATTTATATACATGTTGTTGTTTATTCGCTGAGTTGTGTCCGACTCTTTTGCGACCCTATGGACTGTAGCCCACCAGGGATTTCTGTTCATGGGATTTCCCAGCAAAGAATACAGGGGTGAGTTGCCATTCCCTTCTCCAGGGGATCTTTCCAACCCAGAGATCAAACCCGCGTTGCCTGCACCCGCAGGTGGATTCTTTACCTCTGAGCCACCATAGAATCCCAGCCTACCAGGCTCCTCTGTCCGTGGGATTTTCCAGGCAAGAGTACTGGAGTGGGGTGCCATTGCCTTCTCCATATAATACTTAGTACTGCTTAAAAAAATATATTCATTGGAAAAAAGAGCCAGTAGCCATAGAATGTTAATAAACTATTGAATTTCTTTAGTTACAGTAACTAAGTGATAAGTAATAAGACCTTTAATATTTACAATAACAATCGCATTCTTCTTTTCCCAAGATTAAGCTTGCTGATTACACTGCATGAAGAAAAATTAATTAGTTTGCTCCAGTGAAGCAGTTAATGTAGCATGAGTGTTACCCATTCCCTATTTTCCTCTGTACCTAACTTATTTGTACTCTCTCTGCCTTTAAGTATACAAGATTTTCTTGATCACTATCCAACTTAGAAAGTGGTTTAATTAAGTCGCTAATTCTACTTTGAAAATATGGTGCTAAAGACAAAAGTGCATTTTTAAATCCAAACCAAAGTTATTCTTATGGCTGTTTACATTTAACTTATAGCTTATACTCGTTAATCAAAAGATTGCTTATTATTTTAAAACATTTGTAATTGAGAATTAACTAGAAATATACAAATATCATTGTGTTATAAAACATTGATTACTCATCCATATATTACTGTGTTTAGTTGCTATGGGGTTCAATTTAAGTAAGCATATTATCTGCCCTCTGGGTGCTTCCATCTATTAGAATTAAGAAGCCATTTCAAAGATTCTGAACTGAAAAGAATCAATCAATCCAGTTATGTGAATTAATGAAGGCATTTATCTTAAAGCAATATGTGCTCACTTTGAATCCTCCTTTAAAATATAGTTTTACTCATGATGCATTTAAAAATTGTTTCATCTTCTGTGATAATCATTGTATGAAGACAAAATTTTTAGAAGAGAGAATTGCTGTCAAATTCAGCCCTTGGTTTACCATACCTATTGGTTACTTAATAAAGACAGATTTTTCCTACCCAGATCCCTTCATCCTGTCAAAGCTGTCCTGTCTATTTGAACCTACAGGGCCTGGACCCTTTTCACTCTAAGTCAGAATCTCATAGTCAGTACTACCTAGACTTTCTTTTGAGTGGAAATTATTAACCACAAGAAAGACAAATATCTGTAAAGGACTGAAAAGGTCTTATATAGTTCAGTTCAGTTCAGTTACTCAGTTGTGTCTGACTCTTTGTGACCCCATGGACTGCAGCATGCCAGGCTTCCCTGTCCATCGCCAACTCCTGGAGCTTACTCATACTTATGTCCATCAAGTTGGTGATGCCATCCAACCATCTCATCCTCTGTCGTCTCCTTGTCCTCCCACCTTCAATCTTTCCCAGCATCAGAGTCTTTTTCAGTGAGTCAGTTCTTTGCATCAGGAAGCCACAATATTGGAGTTTCAGCTTCAGCATCAGTCCTTCCAATGAATAGTCAGGACTGATTTTCTTTAGAATTGACTGGTTGGATCTCCTTGCAGTCCAAGGGACTCTCAAGAGTCTTCTCCAACTCCATAGTTCAAAAGCATCGATTCTCGGCACTCAGCTTTCTTAATAGTCCAACTCTCACATCTGTACATGACCACTGGAAAAACCATAGCTTTGACTAGACGGAACTTTGTTGGCAAAGTAATGTCTCTGCTTTTTAATATGCTATCTAGGTTGGTCATACTTTTTCTTCCAAGGAGCAAGCATCTTAATTTCATAGCGGCAGTCACCATCTGTAGTGATTTTGGAGCCCAAGAAAATAAAGTCTGTCACTGTTTCCATTGTTTCCCCATCTATTTGCCATGAAGTGATGGGACTGGGTGCCATGATCTTAGTTTTCTGAAAGCTGAGTTTTAAGCCAACTTTTTCACTCTCCTCTTTCATTTTCATCAAGAGGCTCTTTAGTTCTTCTTCGCTTCTGCCATAAGGATGGTGTCATCTGCATATCTGAGGTTATTGATATTTCTCCCAGCAATCCTGTAGAATAAAAAAAATAATCAAACCTTCAGTTGCTTATATCAAAATAATGAAAGAATTAGATTGATTGCCAATGTCAAAAATAATATGACCTTGCATTTCCTGAGATACCTATGTTGTATTCATGTATACTACTGAGAGGACATTGTCATTGGAGAAGAAAAAATTCCATGATCTAGTCTTAGTATTTTTTTTTTAAATCACTGATTGGTTTTATACCATACAATTTGCTAAACTTCCCTGTACTCTGGATTTCTCAGCTTTAAGAGAAATTATATTGGCCATATGATTTCTAAATTAATATGAACTGTCTAATATTGTTCTTTTTCTATATACATCCCAGTATTTTGTCATACCAGGTAGACAAGTTTTAAATTTAAACTTGGGGATTAATCTGGGCAGACATTTCTACAAGAAATAGATGGAGACCCATACCCTAAAATGTCCTTGGTTCCAGGTAGATGCCAGTATCATTGGCCATTAGTAGAATACTATGTGAATGCATATTCTGTACAATGAAATGCTTGGGAATTGACATGAATTTTACTTACAGATAAATATTCATTCACAAATGCTACATAATAATTGAGCTTTTATTATCAAGCTGTTCAAACTAGTATACAAAGAAAAAAGACACTTTTTATCCTCATGGGAGAAAAGAATAGTTACATAGACAATGCATCATCAGTGCAGTGAGTAGGGTAAAACATATATGCTGTGAAAGATCAAGAGTGCTTTGCAAGCCGATCAAGCCAAGATTGATACTGTCAGAGAAGTTTTGTAAGAGTAGTGGTAGCTTAGCTGATATTCAAAGGAGCAGACAAAAAGGATGTTTCAGGCAGAGAAGACGTAGTGTACGGAGGCTGGAAGGAACAAAAATATCAGATTACTTCTGGGAAAATATTTATGGGGAAGGATGCACAGAAGTCACAATGGTGGTGGGAACCATCTGCACAATGATTTCATGGCTACTCAGCAGTCTTAAAATTGGTTATTTGTCTTCTAAATCAAACGTATAGTTCCTGTAACTTAAAGTAACAGTACACATGATACCAGGTGTAAATTAGATACTCATTGACCTACCATATAGATCCGCCTTGAAATTTTCTGTGCGTTTGGATCTGCAGTAAGCTGTTTGTTGAATCGTTGACCTAAATTAGCAGCTTTCTCAACAGTAAGGCATATTTGTGACTGGTTGTGAGGATTTCATAAAATTCAAGACAGCCGTCTTTTACTGTGGGACCTACTTCTTTGGGAAAGGGTTTATTTCTGTTTGTGTAAAACAGTGAGCCAGGCTCTGGAGTATCATGAGTTAGGATGATGTTATATCATCTTTATAACAGAGTTGACTGGAGAAGTGATACCATACTGACTTGCTGTGACAGTGAGCTCTGTAGATACAATAGCTCTTTAGTAATAAGGGCTCTTGAGACATGCTGCCTAGGTTTGAATCCTAGCGGTACCACTAAGAAGCTGTGTAACCTTATGCTTCAGTTTCCTCACCTGTGAAATGTTGATGATTATAGTATCTATCTAAGAAGACTAGTCTGAGGATTAACTGATTTCATAGATATAAAATCATTCAGGAGAGTACCTATCCAGTAGGTACCAAGTGCTCTGCAACTCTTAACTATTTTTATTCTCATTAGTAAGCTATCACAGGCTTTATTTTGCTGAATAATTGATTGATAACTTGAATAATTTCAGTAGAGGACTGATTTTCAATTCTGTGTGGCACACATCTAGAGGGAGAATAAAATCAAGATGAAAATTTTTCATGATAGAGGATAAAATCAAGATGAAAAATTTTCCTGATAGAATAAGTCACTGGGTCAAAACCCACAAAACAGAATTTAACAGGGCTTGTACTCTCTTAATTGGTGTCTATTTTTTCCCAATTATATTTTTTAAATTTTTAAATGTAATTTTAATTTATATTGCAGTATAGTTGATTGGGTAAACTCTGGGAGTTGGTGATGGACAGGGAGGCCTGGCGTGCTGCGATTCATGGGGTTGCAAAGAGTCGGACACGACTGAGCAACTGAACTGAACTGAACTGATAGTTGATTTACAGTGTTGTTAGTTTCAGATGCACAGCAGAGTGATTGTATCCATTGTATGTATGTATCCATTCTTTTTCATATTCTTCTCCAATATAGGTTACTACAGAATACTGAGTAGAGTTTTCTGTGCTATAAAGTAGGTCCTTGTTGATCACCTCTTTTACATATGTCTCTTTTTAATGGCTTATTATTTAATATCATCTGTATGCTCTACGTTCTAGGTGATATAAAGATAAGTAAGCCTTGGTTCCTTTCCTCCAGAACATATGAACATATGCAGAGTCAAAAACAGAAAGGGAAAATTAACATATGTGACAAATAGTCTAAAAATGCCAAATCAACAGAAATGATGCACAGTGTAGTATAGTGTGGTGTGGTATGTTATAACGTATGCAGTATAGACTGTATCTAGACCAAAGGAAGTAACCCTGTCCCTCTCCTTCACACGGTCTAGAAATAATCAGGTGTCTTATGTTTAGTTCCTTGCCTCAGATTTTAAGAAAGGCATTGATAGACTGTAGAACATTCACAGCTGAGTGAAGAGTCTGAATGTTTCATTGAAGGCGTCATTGGAGTATGTTTTGTGCCAGCCTTGGGATGAAGACATGGGAGGGGTAGGGTGTATGGCAAACTTTTCTTTAGGAGAACTGCATCAGTATAAAACCCAAATTTCTAAGGTAGGATCAATGCAAAATGGAAAAAGATCTGGAAGAAGTACAAGTTTTACAATTGTTTATTGAGTACCTACTACCAGCAGAGTTTTTCTGTTGGGCCTTGGTGAATTTAATGAATAAATCAGAAAAGGTTTAAGTCCTACTGTTTGCTTTCCTTTGAGGAGTACCAGCAAAATTAGGGCTGCATAATTAATAGTTTAATTTTAATTTGAGGCATAATGCAAATGCAAATTCAGGGTACGATAAAAGTAGAAAATAGGGAGCATGATTCTACTAGGGGGAATGAGATGTCAAGAAAGTCTTCTCTGAAGAAGTGATATTTAAACGGAGATCCGAAGGATGAGTTGGGACTAGCTTATTGTGTACAGGCACAGAGTGGCTCCATGCAGGAGAGAAATACAGGTAGGGATGGAAAGGTGTTCCAGGCAGAGAGAAGCTTGAGTTTGAAGACCTTGATCCTGGGATGTTAGAAAAATAAATGCAGGCTTGGGTGACTGGAATGCCAACTGCTAAAGGAGCAATGGCATGGGATTGGGGTGCTGAAGTCCATGGGGTCCAGAGCAAGGCACACTTAGCTTTGGTCTACTTTAACAATAAGGAAAACTAAGATGTGATTTAGTAGGTGAAATAGTAGAGAATGTTCTATTATATATTTTAAGTGTTTTTAATATAAAAGCATTTATTTACATTCTAATTATTAAGTGAAAGTTGCTCAGTTCGTGTCTGACTCTGTGACCCCATGAACTATATACATATAGTCCATGGAATTCTCCAGGCCAGAATACTAGAGTGGGTAGCTGTTCCCTTCTCCAGGGGATCTTCCCAACTCAGGGATCGATCTGGGATCTCCTGCATTGCAGGAGGATTCTTTACCTGCTGAGCCACCAGGGAAGCCCAAGAATACTGGAGTGGGTAGCCTTTCCCTTTTCCAGCAGATCTTCCCAGCCCAGAATTTGAACCGGGTTCTCCTGCATTGCAGCCAGATTCTTTACCAGCTAAGCTACCAGGGAAGCCCTGGTATTATTATTAAATGGTTTGACATATATTTAAAGTGGCAAAGTGTACTAGTGAAAATTGGTGAGCTCTTGGAAATAGCCTTGTTTAATCAATAATACCTCTATACACTAATAGTTTCCCACATACTCTTCTAAATGCTGTGTTCATAACCATCTCCTATTCCTTATTTCCTCCCTTCCCACTTTCATATGAACATACCCATAGCCTTCTCTATGTTTCCAAAACCTGATACATGGAAGAAAAATAATGAAGGTATCTGATTTATAGTATGGTGTTATAAATTAGTATATAAAATATCATGTTGCTAAAGGCCATACCAGGTATGTACTGCATACATTTCTTGATTTATTTCTAAAATAAGCAGGTTTTTCTTCTTTCCAAAATACAAATTTTACTTAACTTCATACTTAAATATGGGACGCTTTGCTCATTTTGGGTGCTAAGTTGCTTAGGTGTGTCCAACTCTGTGACCCTTTGGACTGTAGCCCACCAGGCTCCTCTGTCCATGGGACTTTCTGGCAAGAATACTGGAGTGGGTTGCCATTTCTTCCTCCAGGGGATTTTCCAACCCAGGGATCAAACCTGTGTTTCCTGTGTCTCCTGCATTGCAGGCAGATTCTTGACCACTGACCTACTGGGGAGGTCCTTTGTTCATTTTAGTGAGAATCATATTTTAATTCTTATATTTAATGAAATTTCTGTTTTAATTCAGAAGAAACTATCTTTCTCAAGGTTAGATAGAGGTTGAAATGATGGATTGATAGTATCTTCTTGTGTCTGATGACATGTTACTTTACATATGGTCCATGAAGTAGCAATATACATGACTTATGGTGGGGAGAAAAATCCATAGCTATTTTTAATGTTGTAAATCACAGCTAGAGCAATAAACATTTATGTGTGTCTCCTATGCATGTAGAACTCTATTGGGTTCATGGAGAAAAATTGAATAATAAGACAGAGATTCTGTCTTTAATCTCATGGAAATGGCCAACAGTCATATTACCAAAAAAATCAATGAACTGTATATAAATACTTATGTTTTAATATGAGCAGACTATGATTTGTTCATACAAATAATAGTTATAATACCTAATTCTTAATGTCAAATCTTTTGGGTATGTGTAATACTGGACACAAATTTTTAAGTTAATGTTGCAAATTTGTTTTTATCATCAACCATGAATATTCATACATTCTGATTACTTAGTCAATAATGGGGTCTTTGGCTGATTATCAGTTGCCATTTTATGTTTTTTTTAACATATAAAATGAATATTTAATTATTTTTGCTTTAGTGTCTACCTCAGTTATCACTTCCCTGGTGGCTCAGATGGTAAAGCGTCTGCCTACAATGGGGGAGACCTGGGTTCAATCCCTGGGTTGGAAAGATCTGGAGAAGGAAATGTCAACCCACTCCAGTATTCTTGCCTGGAAAATCCCATGGACAGAGGAACCTGGTAGGCTTCAGTCCATGGGGTCGCAAAGAGTTGGACACAACTGAGAGATTTCACTTTCTTTCAGTTATCACAACTTTGGATAGATTAAATCAACTGGAAACTCGAAGGCTTCAGTTTAGCCAAGATCTTCGAATACTGTCTTAAAGGTGTTATGAACTTGAAATATTGGCTATTTACATTCCATTTCCTTTTATTCTCTTTCCATTTTCTTAGGAAAATGCTAATAAGAAATGTATTCTTGGCAGGCAGAAAGCAGGGGAAAAAACAGGATAATTTACAAACTGTTTAATAACCCTGTGAGCAACTGAGTGTTGACCATATAAATTCTAGATAATATTATTATACCCAGGTTGGCTGTTAAAAAGTCATAAAGGAAAGAAATCTAGACATCTATTTTCTAGATAAGTATTGGAATGGAGCTCTCATTATTGCATACTATTTAGTTGGGGAGACAGAATTTTATTTAATTAAATGACTCATTAGTTGTATTGGATTCCCACCAAATTGTTTCATCATGGTTTGTCAAATGATAATTTCACAAGTGTCAGTGACAGTCAAGATGTTGGACATTTGTTTTCTCTTTTCTCACCTGCTGAGTCACAGTTCTCGAAGGATGGATATTATGGTGATTCAGTCTCACACCTTAGACTTTGATTTACGTTTTCTATTCAGCTTAGTTAATTTGGAAAATAAGTCATGCCTGTAGTACATGAAATACCAAACATATCCGTTCCCTACATTGGCCTCTGATGTTTAGGTCTTAGAGGCAGTTAGGACCTAGTGGAACATTTGCCATATAGTCCCCAAAAGGGAAAACGTTTTTTGCCAATCATGTCATTACATCAGACAGTCTAGTTGACACCCATAGAGGAAAAGAAAAGTGCTTGTGTGATGTGCTTCAGGCAGAGTAGCTAAACAGATCACTGTGAATGGATCTGATGGCAATGTGACTGGTAGCGTGTTTTCTGCAATGTCTGGCTTAATAGTCTTCCTGTATCATAGAATGTGAGATGTGTTCACATTTATTAGTACCATTACTTTAAAGGAAAAATTTTAAATAAAAATTTGGTTTCCAATTTGTTTTTCAGTTGGTCAGTTGTATCCGACTCTTTGTGACCCCATGGTCGCCAGGCTTCCCTGTCCTTCACCATCTCCCAGAGTTTGCTCAAACTCATGTTCATTGAGTCAGTGATGCCATCCAACCATCTCGTCCTCTGTCGCCCTCTTCTCCTCCTGTCATAAGTCTTTCCCAGCATCAAGGTCTTTTCCAATGAGTTAGCTCTTCGCATCAGGTGGCCATAGTATTGGAGTTTCAGCATCAGTCCTTCCAATGAATATGCAGGACTGATTTCCTTTAGGATTGACTGGTTTGATCTCCTTGCAGTCCAAGGGACTCATAAGAGTCTTCTCCAGCACCACAGTTCAAAAGCATCAATTCTTCGGTGCTCAGCTTTCTTTATAGTCCAACTCTCACATCCATACATGACTACTGGAAAGACCTTTGACTATACGGACCTTTACACTTTCAATCTAAACCTGTTGATAGTCTGTTTTTAACCATGATAGTCTGTTTTTAACCATGAATGGGTAACATGCCCATTGATTTAGTCAATATTGCCTTTCATGGTTTGACTTGAAGTGTTAACCATTCAGTCATGTCCAACTCGTTATGATCCCGTGGACTTTAGCCCATCAGGCTCCTCTGTCCATGGGATTCTCCAGGCAAGAATTCTGGAGTGGGTTGCCATTCCCTTCTCCAGGGGATCTTCCTGACCTAGGGATCAAATCTGGGTCTCCTTCATTGTAGGCAGATTCTTTACCATCTGAGCCACCAGGGAAGGTTTCACTTACTGATCTTAATTTTCTTTAAATAATAGATATAAGGCATGGCTTTTCCTAGCCCCAAGATTCTTTTGGCATGTACTTTCTGAAGTTGTATAGATATATTGTTAAAATCACAGCCATTAAACCTGGATTTCATTCCTGTCTTGTCCTGCTCTTTATGTAAATCAGTTCAGCTCTCTGGTCCTCGGTGTGCTTATCTGTGTAACAGGGTTAATAACACCATCCTAAGAATTTTTTTTTTTTTTAAATAAAAAGTGCTATGTTTACTGTCATGTTGGCACATAATAATTTCTCAGTAAATAGTAGCTTTCACTATTATTAAAAGCTACTGAGGACTTAATGATAGGAAGGACTGTATGATTTTGTGTCACCTATTCTGTTTATTCTCCCCACCCCCCACCACTGTGCCAGTGCTCTGTTTTCATACTTTAGCCTGCATTGGAATCATCTGGAGAGCTTGTTAAAACACAGATTCCTGTGCTTCACCCTCAGAGATTCTGATTTGGTAGGTCTGGGGGCGGGGTCAGGATTCTGCCTGTTCAACAGGTTTGCAGATAAGCCTGCAGATAAGATATTCTTCAACCACAGTTTGTCCTAGAGCAGTGGTCCCCAAACTTTTGGCACCAGGGACTGTTTTGGGGGGGGCATGGGTGGTGGAGGATGGTTTCAGTATGATTCAAGTGAATTGCATTTATTGTGCTCTTTATTTCTATTATGATTACATCAGTTCCACCTCAGATCATCAGGCATGAGATTCCACAGACTGGGGACCCCTGCTCTAGAGCATCAGTAGAAAATTAGCTAATCATCAGACTCTCCTGGGAAGTTTCTGAATATCTATAATTTCCCAAACCTTCTGAATCAAAATTTGCAGAAAATTCTTGATGCTGGACTGGACCCAAACTTTGAGAAATATAGCCTGTGCTAGATTACTGTTTCTTAACTCAGTTTTGAACCAAGGATCTGTTAGAGATTCTGCAGGATGTTGTTGACCTTCTTGACACAAATAAAACAAAGAGAACACCAACATAGTTTGTATATATTTTCCAGTGGTCATGTATCCTCTGAAGACCATTCATGATCC
The DNA here is from genome assembly GCF_027580195.1 of Bos mutus. Classification (NCBI taxonomy): domain Eukaryota; kingdom Metazoa; phylum Chordata; class Mammalia; order Artiodactyla; family Bovidae; genus Bos; species Bos mutus. The sequence goes on from NC_091646.1 coordinate 98,822,519, forward strand.
TTATATGGAATCTTGTTTCCAAATAGAATACCTTTGAGTTTAGCTGTGTCTAAACATGTCAGTATGCCAAAGAATTTTCACCCCATTTTCAGTATGCCAGGACAGCAATGCTTTTAAATCTAAAAATGGAAATTAATCTTTATAGTTTGATAGAATAAAATTTGCAGATTTGGTGAAAATTATAGTTAATTTGCAAAATATTTTTTAAGTAATAATTAAAAATTCTATAAATTCATGTTATTTGGATCTACTGGTCATGTCTCTTATTTTTACTCTTTAGCGCAAGCTCTGTGATGTCTCTTTCTCCTGAGGGAAAAATATTATTAGTAAAATTAATAGGCTGTAGTATTATACAACCTATTAACAGAAATTTTAAAAATTTTATAAATTCATATTTGTGTAACTGCTGGTTATGTCTCTTATTTTTCCACTTTAATGCTACCTCTGTGCTATCTCTTTATCCTGAAGGAAAAATATTTTTATTAGCAAAATTAATAGGCTGCAGAATTACACAGCCTATTAAACAGAAAACAATCTTGAAAAATGGAGACTATATTACATAGACTACATGACTATTTTGCTTATACAAATCGTGATAGCAGTGAGACTAATTGTTTTGTAAGTATATGATTTATAACTATGATCACATTTTTTGAAATTTTAAATATCTTGAGAACACCTTTTTTTTTTTTTTTTTAGCTGAGACTATAAAAGCAACTGTTTCACCTGGGCCAATAATACAGACACAAGTATATTCACATGCTTTTTATTTCTGAAAGCACATTTGTGGCTGGTAGCCAAGAATTCACTTCATTAAAGGGAGACTTGGACAAGCAGTATTGAAGTTGTAAACACTTTGAACTCATTATTACAATGTCTCACCATAGAAACTGCACTGTCATTGAACACTCCCTATCTATAGAACCATCATCCTGACAATTATTTTTATCTTTGCCTGAAAACATTTCTTTGTACTTTAAGACATTTCAAAAGACAAGAGAAAGAGGGAAGTTCAGGTGGCTATAGGGATTTCCTTAGTTCTGTGAGTGCTGTGTTGCTGCAGAACAAGATCAGAAACTTGGATATATATGTTTTAACTTAAAATGTTGATTGATCATAATGACAATGGTTTTATAAAGAGTTTTCATGAGGGTGGATGTTTGAAGTTAACAAAAGCATTGTAAGGTTACTCATTCATGGGCTGAATGACATTTCTTCTTTTTCTTTCTTGACAAATACATTTTAGGCTACAGATGACTAAGATTGCCACCTCTAATATGTTGTAAAATAAAGTTAACCAGAGTGACCATTAATTTATGCTAGACATCTTAAACTCACAGGTGTACAGGGGGCATGCAAGGTACCATCACTTTATGAAACAGCCATGCCTAGTGTTGGGTCCCCAGTAATCTGGAAAACTTGAGCCACAATCACACTTACAGAGATTGAGCTACTGCTTTGAATAGGCAGTATCTTCTAAATTTTGACACATCTTGGGAAGAAAAATACCCATTTGGAGTCTGGTAATGGTAGTATAGATAAGAGATAAGAATATTTGAAACCAGGGCAGTAACAGGTTAGATAGAGGAGATTGATAGATGGACCCTAATGAATGATGAGGTAGGGCAGTGTAGGGAGGTGAAGTCTGCTAGGATGAATTTCTATGCTAATGCATCAAGCAAGAGGATAGGGAATCCACTAGGAATGACAAGGTTTGGGGAGGGGATAGAGGGGGTGGGTTCAGTTTTTGATAGGGCCCACTTAATATGCCTATGATAAAATGCCATTGTGGATATGCACTTGAAGCTTACAAGGGGGATTTTTGACTGATGAACAGATATAGGGTAGATAAGTTTTGGCATGTATAGTAGTTGAACCCATTGGAGAATGTGCCACTTGAGAAAAAGGTGATGTGAAGACTACACAGCCCCACAGAGACCAAGAGGGAAGAGACAGGGAGGCAGGAGGTGGATCATGAGAGGACTACCTAAGTACTTAATACCACCAAAAGTTGTGTAAGATGTAGATTAAAATCATGTATTGAATTTAGCAAATTGGAAGTTTAGGTGATAGGGCAAAGGGTAACTTTAGTGTAATAGGGAAAAATTGTGAGCATGTATGAAACAGTGTCAGACTTTATTTTTTGGGGCTCCAAAATCACTGCAGATGGTGACTGAAGCCATGAAATTAAAAGACGCTTACTCATTGGAAGGAAAGTTATGACCAACCTAGATAGCATATTCAAAAGCAGAGACATTACTTTGCCAACAAAGGTTCATCTAGTCAAGGCTATGGTTTTTCCAGTGGTCATGTATGGATGTGAGAGTTGGACTGCGAAGAAAGCTGAGCACCGAAGAATTGAAGCTTTTGAACTGTGGTGTTGGAGAAGACTCTTGAGAGTCCCTTGGACTGCAAGGAGATCCAACCAGTCCATCTTAAAGGAGATCAGTCCTGGGTGTTCTTTGGAAGGAATGAGGCCAAAGCTGAAACTCCAGTACTTTGGCCACCTCATGCAAAGAGTTGACTCATTCGAAAAGAGTCTGACGCTGGGAAGGATTGGGGGCAGAAAGAGAAGGGGACAACAGAGGATGAGATGGCTGGATGGCATCACTGATTCGATGGACGTGAGTTTGAGTGAACTCCGGGAGTTGGTGATGGACAGGGAGGCCTGGCGTGCTGCAATTCATGGGGTCGCAAAGAGTCGGACATGACTGAGTGACTGAACTGAGCTGAATTGTCCTTTTCTCAAAGTTGATTGCTAAAAAGATTGAGAAATGGGTTGTAGGTGGAAGTAGAGGGGAACTGAATAGCTCTGAGCACATTTACAAGCTTTGGGAGAGGGTTTCAAGATGAATATATGTGCCTAAAATCTTTTTTGCATGTTTGTGAGGATAGGACGAATCATCTCTCTTAGCCACTTCTCTGTGCCCTGTTTCCAGCACAGTGCTGGACACACATTTTATTGCTTACCAGGCATGGTGTGAAGCAGTAGAAGAAATTCAGTGCTTATTCTCACTGAACAACCTGGAGTGGAAAAAATCACCACCTAACCACTAACTAATTGATTCCGTTGTGATTGGTACTGCCAAAGAGATGTACGAGGTACAGTGACAGCTTATCAGAGACCCTGCCCTCATCTTGGAAGAGCATGTAAACTCTTACAGAGGAAGTGATTTTCAGTGTATCATCTCCCTTCACTGCTAAGGTCAAAATAGAACTTTCTCCTATTCTTCACTCACTGAACACATTCATCAGAATCTTGTACGAGTTTCTGCACTGCCTTCATGGACACTTCTCTGCCATTCAGGAGTATTGGAGCCCACAGCCATGAGTTCAGGGCCAACAGCATTCCAACCCTTGTGAGGAGACTCCTAACCAGAAAGGATAATAATAAGGGTTCCTTTCATGTGTTGGCTTAAATATCAATGTTATTGATCATTCAGTTCAGTTCAGTCGCTCAGTTGTGGCCGACTCTTTGCAACTCTTTGCAATGGACTGCAGCAATGGACACCAAGCTTCCCTGTCTGTAACCAACTCCTGGAGCTTGCTCAAACTCATGTCCATCGAGTTGGAGATACCATCCAACCGTCTCATAATCTGTTGTCTCCTTCTCCTCCTGTCTTCAATCTTTCCCAGCATCAGGGTCTTCTCTAATGAGTCAGCTTTTTGCATCAGGTGGTCAAAGTATTGGAGCTTCAGCATAAATACTTCCAATGAACATATTAATTATTATAATAAAATAATAGTAGTTTAGATCTAGCCCTCTTTGTGATTTTCAGATTACCTAGCTCTCATGGCTTATTTGAGAGATGACCCTAGGAAACATGAATCAGGGAGTGAGGAGCTGAGACAAGGACCAGAAGGAAGCCAATAAAGGGACCATTTCAAGAGTTACTACTGTCGGCAGTTGGAACTCAGTTCTACTTGGGACTAGTGGAAAATGGTAGGGGACACACACCTCAGAATTTATCCTACAAAGAAATGAGGAAGCTGGAGAATTTATACACATATTCTTGCTGGTCTTTGGTTGAGAGTCTGAGAGGGGACGTGCACTTAGTTCTTGGCATCTATGATCTGTTTATCACGTGCACTTGGGTAAGATCAGATCATATCAGATCAGTCGCTCAGTCGTGGCTGACTCTTTGCGACCCCATGAATCACAGCATGCCAGGCCTCCCTGTCCATCACCAACTCCCGGAGTTCACTCAGACTCACGTCCATCGAGTCGGCGATGCCATCCAGCCATCTCATCCTCTGTCATCACCTTCTCCTGCTGCCCCCAATTCCTCCCAGCATCAGAGTCTTTTCGAATGAGTCAACTCTTTGCATGAGGTGGCCAAAGTACTGGAGTTTCAGCTTTAGCATCATTCCCTCCAAAGAAACCCCAGGGCTGATCTCCTTCAGAATGGACTGGTTGGATCTCCTTGCAGTCCAAGGGACTCTCAAGAGTCTTCTCCAACACCACAGTTCAAAAGCATCAATTCTTCAGTGCTCAGCTTTCTTCACAGTCCAATTCTCACATCCATACATGACCACAGGAAAAATCATAGCCTTGAGTAGACGAACCTTTGTTGGCAAAGTAATGTCTCTGCTTTTGAATATGCTATCTAGGTTGGTCATAACTTTCCTTCCAAGGAGTAAGCATCTTTTAATTTCATGGCTGCAGTCACCATCTGTAGTGATTTTGGAGCCCAGAAAAATAAAGTCTGACACTGTTTCCACTGTTTCCCCATCTATTTCCCATGAAGTGGTGGGACCGGATGCCATGATCTTCATTTTCTGAATGTTGAGCTTTAAGCCAACTTTTTCACTCTCCACTTTCACTTTCATCAAGAGGCTTTTGAGTTCCTCTTCACATTCTGTCATAAGGGTGGTGTCATCTGCATATCTGAGGTTATTGATATTTCTCCCGGCAATCTTGATTCCAGCATGTGTTTCTTCCAGTCCAGCGTTTCTCATGATGTACTCTGCATATAAGTTAAATAAACAGGGTGACAATACACAGCCTTGACGAACTCCTTTTCCTATTTGGAACCAGTCTGTTGTTCCATGTCCAGTTCTAACTGTTGCTTCCTGACCTGCATACAGATTTCTCAAGAGGCAGATCAGGTGGTCTGGTATTCCCATCTCTTTCAGAATTTTCCACAGTTTATTGTGATCCACACAGTCAAAGGCTTTGGCATAGTCAATAAAGCAGAAATAGATGTTTTTATGGAACTCTCTTGCTTTTTCTATGATCCAGCAGATGTTGGCAATTTGATCTCTGGTTCCTCTGCCTTTTCTAAAAGCAGCTTGAACATCAGGAAGTTCACGGTTCACATATTGCTGAAGCCTGGCTTGGAGAATTTTGAGCATTACTTTACTAGCGTGTGAGATGAGTGCAATTGTGCAGTAGTTTGAGCATTCTTTGGCATTGCCTTTCTTTGGGATTGGAATGAAAACTGACCTTTTCCAGTCCTGTGGCCACTGCTGAGTTTTCCAAATTTGCTGGCATATTGAGTGCAGCATTTTCACAGCATCATCTTTCAAGATTTGGAATAGTCCAACTGGAATTCCATCACTTCCACTAGCTTTGTTCGTACTGATGCTTTCTAAGGCCCACTTGAGTTCACATTCCAGGATGTCTGGCTCTAGGCAGTGATCACACCATCGTGATTATCTGGGTCGTGAAGATCTTTTTTGTACAGTTCTTCTGTGTATTCTTGCCATCTCTTCTTAATATCTTCTGCTTCTGTTAGGTCCATACCATTTCTGTCCTTTATCGAGCTCATCTTTGCATGAAATGTTCCTTTGGTATCTCTGATTTTCTTGAAGAGATCCCTAGTCTTTCCCATTCTGTTGTTTTCCTCTATTTCTTTGCATTGATCGCTGAAGAAGGCTTTCTTATCTCTTCCTGCTATTCTTTGGAACTCTGCATTCAGATGTTTATATCTTTCCTTTTCTCCTTTGCTTTTCACTTCTCTTCTTTTCACAGCTATTTGTAAGGCCTCCCCAGACAGCCATTTTGCTTTTTTGCATTTCTTTTCTATGGGAATGGTCTTGATCCCTGTCTCCTGTACAATGTCACGAACCTCATTCCTGAGTTCATCAGGCACTCTATCTATCAGATCTAGGCCCTTAAATCTATTTCTCACTTCCACTGTATAATCATAAGGGATTTGATTTAGGTCATACCTGAATGGGCTAGTGGTTTTCCCTACTTTCTTCAATTTAAGTCTGAGTTTGGCAATAAGGAGTTCATGGTCTCAGCCACAGTCAGTTCCTGGTCTTGCTTTTGCTGACTGTATAGAGCTTTTCCATCTTTGGCTGCAAAGAATATAATCAGTCTGATTTCGGTGTTGACCATCTGGTGATGTCCATGTATAGAGTCTTCTCTTGTGTTGTTAGAAGAGGGTGTTTGTTATGACCAGTGCATTTTCTTGGCAAAACTCTATTAGTCTTTGCCCTGCTTCATTCCATATTCCAAGGCCAAATATGCCTGTTACTCCAGGTGTTTCTTGACTTCCTACTTTTGCATTCCAGTCCCCTATAATGAAAAGGACATCTTTTTTGGGTGTTAGTTCTAAAAGGTCTTGTAGGTCTTCATAGAACCGTTCAACTTCAGCTTCTTCAGCGTTACTGGTTGGAGCATAGGCTTGGATTGCTGTGATATTGAATGGTTTACCTTGGAAACGAACAGAGATCATTCTGTCGTTTTTGAGATTGCATCCAAGTACTGCATTTTGGACTCTTTTGTTGACCATGATGGCTACTCCATTTCTTCTGAGGGATTCCTGCCCACAGTAGTAGATATAATGGTCATCTGAGTTAAATTCACCCATTCCAGTCCGTTTGAGTTTGCTGATTCCTAGAATGTCGACATTCACTCTTGCCATCTCTGTTTGACCACTTCCAATTTGCCTTGATTCATGGACCTGACATTCCAGGTTCCTATGCGATATTGCTCTTTACAACATCGGACCTTAGTTCTATCACCAGTCACATCCACAGCTGGGTATTGTTTTTGCTTTGGCTCCATCCCTTCATTCTTTCTGGAATTATTTCTCCACTGATCTCCAGTAGCATATTCGGCACCTACTGATCTGGGGAGTTTCTCTTTCAGTATCCTATCATTTTGCCTTTTCATACTGTTCATGGGGTTCTCAAGGCAAGAATACTGAAGTGGTTTGCCAGTCCCTTCTCCAGTAAACCACATTCTGTCAAATGTCTCCACCATGACCCGCCCATGTTGGGTTGACCCACAGGCATGGCTTAGTTTCATTGAGTTAGACAAGGCTGTGGTCCTAGTGTGATTAGATTGACTAGTTTTCTGTGAGTATGGTTTCAGTGTGTCTGCCCTCTGATGCCCTCTTGCAACACCTACCGTCTTACTTGGGTTTCTCTTACCTTGGGTGTGGGGTATCTCTTCACGGCTGCTCCAGCAAAGCGCAGCCATTGCTCCTTACCTTGGACGAGGGGTATCTCCTCACCGCTGCTGCACTTGGGTAAAACAGACTGCATTTGGCCAAGAGATACAGGAAATGGTAGGTGGAAGTTGGACTTGTATGCACCAAAATGCAAGGAGGACAGTCAGGGTACAACACCAGCCTAATTGGGTTTGAATCTCCATTTTGCCATTTACTAGTGGCATGACATTAGTCAATTCATTTATCCTCTCTGAGCCTCAGGTTCTTCATCTGTAAAATGAGGATAATAATAATATCTACATCAAAGGATAATAATGAAGATTAAATAAGTATTAAATATGTCAACTTTACAGGTTAAAAGAATGAAAGCTCAAAAAAGATTTTACGTATCCAGTAAAACACATGTGGGCAGCAACCAGACTTTGCTCAAAGCTTTGTTTTCCCCAGCCTTTCTCTTACATCTATTGCTCAGTGTCTTTCTTGCTGGTGGCCTAACACCTTATTTGCTACTTTATTAGTGTTTGGGTATAATTCCTGAATCCTTCTACCCATTTATTCCTTTCCTAAACCCTTGGGACTATACTGACAACTTCTCTCCTGGGTGTCTATACATCCCTTTCCAGTATTTCAGGCCCTAGTCTCGCCCAGTGGTTAAAATTATATTATTACTACCTCTGAATCATCCCTGCTTCCCAGCTTTTCTCCTTATCTGTGAGACATGTTAACCAATAATATGTGTATTTCCTCCATAATCTTGCCTGTGGCACTGATTACTTGTCTGACTCCTTGTTTTCAGGGATTAAGCTTATCAGACCTATGTTTTTCACATCGGTGTCCACATTCTTATGGGCACAAAGAATCTTTAATAAAATATTGATTTTTCTTTTGTAATTTAAAAAACATATCATTCTTTTCTCCTAAAAAAAAAAAGTCAAAGAATTTTAGATACTTGAATAGTGTCTTAACTGTGGCACGATGTGAGCCAGAAGTAGGGAAAACTTCAGAATGGAGAGTTCTGTTATTAAAGCAAGTAACAAGCAAGTTGCCTGGTGGTAGCCAGGCAACCAGGTCATGATGCTGGCCTGAGATTGCCCAGGCATGGTAAGCTTAGCTAGAGCGCTGTCAGTAATGCCTAACGCAGCTGAATGCTTTTATATAGCCCAGATGAAAAGGTTACTAATCAAAAGCTGCAAATGACACCGTTCACCTCTTCAGGTTGAATTGCTGGCTGCTGGAGCTGGACTCCGGCAAGTGGCGCCCAGAACAGGGGACACTGAAGAGTAAGTAATCTGAGATTGTAACGCAGGATGGTTAGGATTGTACCTGTGGGTGGCCGGTACCCCTCTGCAGTTTAGGCAGGGTGAGGAGGGTACAGAATGAATAAGAAACTGTGCAAATTAATAAAGGTCAAAGAATAGCACAGCTTTTGCTTTTACCTTATTATCAGACAGTAAAAACCTTGACTTCTCAGCTAGGGGCCCCAGAGGATTTGGATCTAGTGATCTAGCTTTTTGGGTGCAGGAAATTACAGCTCCTAGGCCTTTGAAAGATCTTTTAATTCAAGGAAATAAAATGTCAGGGCTGTTAGATACTGGAGCAGATGTCTCTTGCATTGTTGGAAAAGACTGGCCCTCGTCCTGGCCGACACGCTTGACCAGTGCCGGCCTCGTAGGACCTTTTTCTTTATGGGGGAGAGATATATTATCTCAGATGGGAATGCTTTTATATAGCCCAGATGAAAAGGTTACTAATCAAATGCTGCAAATGACACCGTTCACCACTTCAGGTTGAATCCCTGGCTGCTGGAGCTGGACTCCGGCAGAGCACAACAGAAAATAGCATTGAACAGGTCATTAGTTGAGGTTGAGTCAGATCAACAGATGGGTTACTTGACATGGAACACGGGGTCTGAAATAGGGGCACATAAAATTGAAGAGATTTTTAACTTTGGCTTGATAAGTTTGTTTTGAAAATTCTAGATTAGTCTTTTGTTTAAAGGTTTATTGAGACATAATTTAAATATCACACAATTCCCCTATTTAAAGTATACAATTCGTGGATTTTTAGTATATTCTCAGAACTGTGCAACCAAATCTTTTGTGGGTGTTTTACCTATTGGAAGTAAAATATATGGACTTGCTTTCATGCACATCTATACAAATATGAAATAGTTTACATATAATTTCAGAGAATTTCTGGACCCTCTTTAAAGCCCACTCATGTGCCCAGGAGTATTAATTACCCTGTCAGCCAAACGTTACTGATATTAAAGGAGGCTTTGTTTTTTTTCTGGTTTTACAATTCAGCAGGCATGTAAAGTTAATGACAATTCTGTGGATTCATGGTGATCAGCTTGAGTGATGATATCCCAGTATTGAAAACAATGTAATGAGTCTGGCTCCTGATATTTCTGGCTTTACTATTTCGAAGAGGGAAAAAAAAATGAGTATCTTTAGAGTGGGTGACAAGGATTTGAAAAAATACAGTGAGAGTTGTGAAACGCTGGAGGCCAATTGTAAATATCTACATATTACATTTATTATCTCATGAAGACTTATTATGACCTAGAAATGTCAGTGGAGTTTCCTTACAAAGAGTCATGATTCTTTGTTGCATCATTTTATTTTAAAAAAGGAAATATAAATAGTAGCAATATCAATATGGTGAATTAGAGTGAGTAATAAAACATTTTTCTTAATTATAATTACTGACAATCTACTATTATAGTAGGAGCATTGAGCATAAAGCACCAGTCTCTTTTTCAGCACATGAAAGGACCCCTTGGTTTTGTTTTTTAAAGGCTATATGCTCATACAAACCCTCACATAACCACAAGAGCTAATTTTTTTAAAAGCCTGTTTTAGAATCAGCAGAACTTGGTTTGAATCTCAGATCATTTATTTCCTCACTGTGTGATCTAAGGCTCATTATATAAACACTAGGGAATTCATTGCTGACCTTGGGATCATAAGTCTCACCAGCAAGACTATGAGAAGGATCAGAAATAATCTATGGTTAGAACTTAAAAGTGTCCTGTATGTGGTAAGAGATCAAGAAGTAGTGAAGACACATACATAATTTTCTAGTTAAAAAGTCTTCTAAGATTTTATCCCCTGGAAAAGATGAGATTTGAGGCAAGTTCTGTGCCATTGATTTTATGCTTTTCTGATATTTGTTTCTTTCTTGTGAATATGTAATGCTCTAGGTATAACAATAATAATAATAGACCAAGTAAAAATTAACCTCAAATCCGTATACCCAGAGCTAAAATTAATATTTTAATAATAATTTATTAATCTCTGTCTCATATATACACTAAAGGTATATGTTGATTTTCTGGCTATGCAAAAATATTCTTAGATATTTCATTGATATATCTCTGTATCTCAGCACATTCTCTTTTATGAAAGAGAAACCAATCCATTCTCAATAACATCCCCCACCCCACATTATGTCAGGATAGGCCAGGCTGTGTCTGTAACAAAAATCCTGATATCTCAGGGACTGAAAATAATAGAAAATTTCCCACCAAGCTTCAAGCCACTGTAGGTTGATAGAGGTCCTCAATTCATTTCAATCTGTGTGCGAATCTCAACACTAAATTTGAGAACATGAGAAAACATGTTTACATACACGATAGTATATAAAGCCTCTGCTTATAAGTGGCATGCATCACTTCTATTCCCATTTCATTTGATGAAGCAAGTTATGCGGCCACAGCTGAGGTCAAGTGAGCCGAGTCAAAGGTGCTATCAGGAGCCTGGGATAAAATAGTGGAACTTTTGTGAACAGGCTTAGCGACAATGATATCCCACACAAGGATTCGCACACTTGAGCATGCATCAGGATAACCTAGAGGCCAGTTAAAACACACAGCACTAAGGGGCGGGAGGCTCAAGAGGGAGTATTTAAATACTCATAAATATCAATGAGTATTTATGACTCAGTTGTTATACAGCAGAAAAACATTGGGAAGCAATTATCCTGCAATCAAAAATAAGTTTCTTTGAACACAGAGTGCTGGGCCACACACGCAGAGTTTCTAATCCTGTATGCGTGGAAGAGGACCAGATAAGTTGCCTTTCTAACAAATGCCCAGGTGATGTTGGTGCTTGCTGATTTGGGGCCCGCAGTATGAGAACCACTGCCTTAAATTAAAAGCTCGCCTCATGCCGTTCCCTAACTTAAACACTTCAGCAGTAGTCCTTAAACTGTCCATGATCACATTTCAATCACAGATTTTTCAATTTTCCAAATTTATCTCCCTATTTATCTCAGTCTCCAATCATCCGTTTATTTATAATTTCCTGAAACGTCTCAAAGCTTCCTCTTCTCCTGATGCAGTGTAATTACTATCACCTTCAAATAGATCTTTTCTGAATTACTGGAGCTAGAGATATTTCCTGTGCCTTTTCCAAAGTTCTTTCCAATTGAAGTTATCCCATGCCAGGTATTATGGTAATCTTATACGTGTGTTTTCTCTCCACTCTTACAAGCTGCCTTAAGGGTATCTCTCTCTCTCTCTCTCTTTCTTTCTCTCTCTCTCTCTCTCTCTCTCATAGCACTTTATGTAAAGTGATCCTTAAAAAATAACACTTGGGCCTATTCAGGTAAGCAGAGGCTCAGCCATGTGACATAAGTTCAAATCACCACTCTTGCCTTAGAAGCTGTGTGAGTGTTAGAACAGAACAGGTCCTGCAGCCAGACTGCCTGATTCAAAGCCAATTTGGCCACTTTTGAGCTGTGTTAAATTGTGCATATGTCTCAATTTCCCTGTGCCTCCTTTGTCTCATTGATAAAATGAAGATGACAGTTCTGTTCGTGTCAGAGGACTGTTTCGAGGGTTAAATGAATCAGTTTGATTTGAAACATTCAGAGCAGGGCCTGTCAAGTTGTGAGCACCCAATTACTGTTAACCATGGTAATTCAGAAGGCTACACACCCTGAGTGTGGCTCTGTAACTGAAGTTGTATCCCTTTATATCCTTTCCCCTTAATCTCTTACAAGCTAACTTCTCCCTCATTCATTCTATCAAAACTGTCTTCTCAAGAGTCACTAATTAAATTCTAATTGAATTTCAGGGTGTATTTTACATGACTGCTTTTGAGAGTTTCACTTCTGTGTATTTGGGGCAGCTTCCCATCTTGTCCTCCTGTCCGTGTCTGTATCTATGTTGCCATTGCTGTATGTGATGTATCACCCACTTCAATATCACAGTTCCTGTCTGCTCTCTTGACTCCCCTCATCATTTTATTGTGGATGTGCTCTAAATCTGTTCTTATCCTCTGTATGTTTCCTTGGCTCCAGAGGTTTTCATTCTCGTGTTTTTACTTCCATTTCATTGACTTGAAAATCTGTATTACCAGTTCTACCCCATTACTAGCAGTGTAAGAGAAGAAACCCAGTCAGTTTTGCTAAAATAGCTAATATTTAATGTGACATTATTATGTGCCAGACATTTTACCTGCAGTTTCTTATTTAAGCCTTACAGCCACTTGAAGGGCTACATGCTGTTACCTCCACTGGATTTGAATCTGGAAGTGTTTGACTTCAGGACTCAAAAGCTTTCTTACTGTTATTTTACAATATCTGAAAAAATGCTTTCCCTATCTAAATGAGTGATGACTTTATTTTTAGTTTAATTGCCATTTTTTTTTTTCTAGAGGTAAACTCTGATTACTGGAAAGTTCACTTTAAGGGCAGGAAGGCTTGTCTGAAATAAAATCCATCACCCCAAACCAACTCATCTTTATTCCTGAGAATATGAATGATATTATCAGATACATGGAGAAAGTTCCAGCTTCTAACCAATTCATTGAAAACCTTTTATTTCTCAGTTTTACCCATATTTAACTTAGAGCTCAAATAAGATTGGCTTAATTATAATTTCCTGAAATGACTCCAGAGTTTTGCTTCTCTAGGTTCAATTTAAGCAGCATCAACTCCATATGAGGGCTTCTCTTGTGGCTCAGCTGGTAAAGAATCTGCCTGCAATGTGGGAGACCTGGGTTTGATCCCTGGGTTGCGAAGATCCCCTGGAGAAAGGAAAGGCTACCAACTCCAGTATTCTGGCCTGGAGAATTCCATGGACTGTATAGTCCATGGGGTCGCAAAGAGTTGAACATGATTGAACGACTTACACGTTACTTTATTTTAACTCTATATGATGCCTTCACTGAATCTCCTACCTAATGATTTAACTTTCCTAAAAGTTCATTACATCATATGAGATCCCTGATCAAAAATGTTGTCTTCTGATTTTCCCACTGCTGTACCTTATTCCTACACATTTTGTGGTCAGGGTTAGAAATGTTCTGTATTTCCTATATTTGTATCTGTTTGAATCATTGTCTCTAGACTTTTACTAGAATGCAAGTTTAATCATGTGGGTCTCTATTCAGAAATATTTAGTGGCTCCTCATTACCTATATTAAAAATTTCAAACTCAGCAGTTAACAATATTTTTCATAGTCTTTCTAGCCTGTAGCTTTTCTTCTAGTCTTACCTCTTACTAGTTTTTAGCTCTTTTCACAGGGCAGACTATTTTTTTTTAAACTGTTTCCCAAATACAGGAATCTTTAAAATTTTTATTTTATTGAAATGTAATTGACCTATAGTGTTATGTTAGTTTCCTGTGTGCAGCATGATGATTCAATATTTGTATGTATTGTCACGTGTTCACTGTAGTGAATCCAGTTAACGTGCATCATCACACATAGTTACAGTTTTTTTCTTGTGACAAGAACTCATTCCTTAATGCAAATCAACCTTTCTCCTATTGGCTGGAAAGCCTTTATTCTGTCCTGTAATCCTCTAAATCTAGTTCCTGTTCAAGTACTTATCATGTCCTTATAATTAAACTTTAAAATATTTGGGGGACCTACTTTGACCTTCTATGATATAATTGAATCACATATTTATACATTTATTTAAAACCATCTTATATTTTAGCATGTACACCTGATGACTATAGGTTCCCAAAGCCGAATATGTGATTTAATTAGCTATAAATTTATAGTCAAATGTTAAGTATAGGTCCAGGATTATGCTCTTATAAAGATAAGCCTTTTGTATCCATGTTTTTGTTTTGCCATTTTGCTTAGAAAATTCTTTAATACATAGTAGGTACTATAATGAATGTTTAACAAATGTTGATGGTTTGCTGAAATGACTTGCTAATGCTAGATTAAGAAGTTAAGGGAGGGTTCAGTGGCCCTGATGGTCCAGTGGGTAACACTGTGCTCCGAATGCAGGGGACCTAGATTCAATCCCTGGTCGGGGAACTAAATCCCACATGCCACAACTAAGAGTTTGCATGCCACAACTAAAAAATCCCTCATGCTGCAACTAAGATCCAGCACAGTCAAATAAATAATAAATAAATGCATTTTTTTTTATGTTAGGGGAAAGTGAAAGTTGCTCAGTTGTGTCGACTCTTTGTGACCCCATGGACTATACAGTCCATGGAATTCTCCAGGCCAGAATACTGAAGTGGGTAGCCTTTCCCTTCCCTTCTTTCTTTGTGTGCTGACTCTTTGCGACCCCCATGGACTGTAGCCCACCAGGCTCTTCTGTCCATGGGATTCTTCAGGCAAGAATACAGGAGTAGGTTGCCATTTCCACTTCCAGGGGACCTTCTCGACCCAGGGACTGAACCCAGGTCTCCTGCATTACAGGCAGATTCTTTTACCACTGAGCCACTAGGGAACCCCAAGTTAGGGGAATGTCATATTTAATTACCAAAGAGAGAACCAGAAAATATAATTTCTGAGCCTTTTATTATGAAAAGCATTTTGTGAGAGATACCTATACAAATATACAACACTATGTGTTAATAATTACCTCTGGTAAAATTGGTGCACTTTTTTTTACAGAAATGAAAATAAAGAGGGTCTACTGAGATCATCTATAAAGTTGTAGAAATGTTAAATATAGAGTTTTTGGAGGTTAATATAACATTTGAAAGAATACCATACTGTTCTTAGAGAATCATCCAACATAGCAAGCTATCACAAATCAGTTTTTGTAATGAGGCAGAATGTAAATATATAAACAAGTGGACCAGAATATTTATTAACATGAAATGGTCCTAAAGTTGAAGTGCTAGATTAATGGTTGGCCTTGTGCTAGAAGACTAAATATTTGACATTTTTAGCTTCCTCTGTGCTAGCACAAGTAGTGAGTTTGCCTGTTGATACATGTGTCTCCTTTACTAGAATCTACAGGGCTGACGTGGGGGGCCCGCTGCAGGAGAGCCCAACCTAGTGCCTCCGCCTGGAGAGCAGCCTCCGGGACCCCCAGGAAGCAAATTAAAGCACATATAACCCAAAACAATGGCACCCCACTCTAGTACTTTTGCCTGGAAAATCCCACAGACAGAGGAGTCTGGTGGGCTGCAGTCCATGGTGTCGCCAAGAGTCGGACACGACTGAGCGACTCCACTTTCACATATTGGAGAAGGAAATGGCAACCCACTCCAGTGTTCTTGACTGGAGAATCCCAGGGACGGAGGAGCCTGGTGGGCTGCCGTCTATGGGGTCACATAGAGTCGGACACGACTGAAGTGACTTAGCAGCAGCAGCATATACTTCAGTCCCTGCAAAATGGTAGCCATGCAATAAATATTTCGTGAATGAATGGATAAATAAAAGAATTTCAGTTTGATAAATGAAAGTAGAAAGACTGTCATTTTGGTAGGGTCTTCTTGAGTTTAAGAACTGGGGGAAGGGAAAGAAAATTAAAAATGATGAAAGAAAGTTAAAAAGAATAAAAAATTCCAACTGCAAGTTCCCATTTAAACTAAAGGACTAAAAATATAGGCAGATGAGGAGCAGGAAAATACTATTTTCCTGTATTTCCACACATTCAGTATTTTCAAAAAGAACTGCTTTACTGATTGATTTTTAACCAATAGCATAACTCTCCCGTTCTCTCATAGGCCAAAGTGAAATGCAGAAAAGTTTTGTTGCGAACACAATTTAGCTCACTTTAGAATATTAACATGACATTTATATAGTCTACTATTCTCTTAAGTTCAAATAAATCAGCTCTATATAAAAAGCAGTCATGATTTAAATGACTTTAGCTGGCTTTGGGGAAACTACTGCTGTTAAACCCACCCCAGATAAACCACGAAGGTTGCTAGAACTCCATTTATGAAAAGACATTTGAATATAGACCTTGCAATGGGATCATTTAACTGTATTTTATTATATTTTATTCATGTCACTACTGTGGCTTATATTTGCTTTCATCACTACTTCACTTATTTATCTTATATGTGTAACACCTATTTGCTTCCCCAAACGGTCCTCTGGCGTGTCTGGCAAGCTTCCTAACAAGAAATTTGAAAGCAGTTTTACATTAAAATCACATTTTTCAATTTTCATATTCCTAGACAGATTTTAATGTAAACAGCATAAAAAAACCACAAAAGCAGTCTGTGTCATATGCTGTTTGTCAGTCTTCAATGAAGGGTAAACATTTATCAGCTTCAGTAGCAATCTCTGCTTAACTGAGGACTGTCATTTTCTAAAAATATTGATTGATAGATGCCTCTCCTTAGAAATATAAAACGGTTGCAATTTACACACAGCTGAAAAATACAAGCTCATTATTCCTTCCTGACAAGCAGTAATGCCCTTTATAAACTATGGAGATTTTATTACAAAAAAAGTTATTTAAATTGAAAACAAAACTATGATCAGAGTCCTATGTAGTGTATTTTCTAATACTTTGTTCGTGTTTTATAGTAGCCTAATTTGGCAAATAAAAGTGAATTGGAATATATGTTAAAGGTTAATATATATATATATATATGTGTGTATATATAGTATTGTGTATAATATTATTCATATATATAATAAAAATCCGTAAAATGTTCAAGAGAAAGTCACCAATGAATTTTTGAATCTCAGCATAATTTTTGTTTCTTCTATGAAGGTTAACATATATCCTCAGTTAGAGAAGGTGTGTGTGCAAGTGTCCTGTAGAAATACTGATTTTTTAAAAATGCAGCATGGTAAAGTCAATTATTTTATTTTTCACTAACTAGGACTAATGATGTCATTGAAGGCAGAGTCCTGACATAAAAAGAAAAAACTTAATCATGGTGGTTATAGAGGTGTAAACAGAACTCTAGTAAATGAATTTGCAAAAGTGGCCTTGTTTATTCTTTGAGCATTCATCAGAATTTAGAGATGGAAGTATTTCTCTTCTCCTTACAAGCTCAATAGTCTTGGGAAGCCATTTTTATTCTCGAAGTCTCACTGAATTCATCTTTACATAGTTCTTTCACCTACTTCCAGATTTTTTTAAAAAGAGAAGTAAATAAAATAATGTATTTGAAAGTAAGAGATAATACATAGACTAAGCTAACAGGTCAAGCAGTGCAGAATACCTTCTCTAATGCAGATGACAGATATCAAAACTTTTTCTTACTGAATCACTCTGCTAATCTGAATCACTCTGCTAATCTGAAGCAGATCCTGTCTTATTCTACTCAGTTATAATTAAAAGGGATATTACCTAAAACTTATTTCTTACATTGAACTAGAATATGTGTCCTTGTAACCTTTATACATAGATTAACTTTTATTTAGAGAAACCATGATAGCCCTTTGCTATTTGAAGAGATCATTATGCTGCCACCATCTTCAAGATGAACATCCAAAACCTTTACTCATATTACTTGCTTTTAGTACCCTTTGCCATCCTGGTAATCATACGTCCTACATTTAGAAAGATTTAGGGCTAGTAATAGAACTTGAATTGCCTGATTCCAAGTCAATTATTTTTGGAATTCATGCAGTTATTATAACAATTCTTTCTAATATTTATTCAAAACTTTAAGTTGATATATATTAAATTTATCTTATTGGTTTCAAATTAACAGATTCATGGCAACACTTTAATATCAACAGTAAGAGCCATTCTTTCCATCGTAGTAGCCTCTTTTTATATAATAGCTGTATTATTATATCCTAACATTCAAATCTTTAGTAAGATATCATGTGACCATCAACTAGATATTACTTGATATTAACACAGGTCCATTTTTCATCTATATTTATAGTGTTGTGCACCTGTGTGTTTTTAAAACACTATATTCTAGTACAGATTCAATACTATACTGTATGAACTTATTATGTGAACATAGTATATGAACTTATTATGGGAGACATTGACAAGCTCCACTGTGAATGCAACATTTTCTTATCTATTCAACTAACGCTGTGATCAAAGAGAAAATGACTTTTGTTTGTTTCTTGACTTGTTAACCCCACAATGTCATAGTTTCTAGCAGTGTCATTCATTCCATATAAATGTCAGATTGCTTAGATTCTTTAGCTGTAATAGATGTGTAGTGTGTATGTGGGGCAAAAAATACACGAGACTATCTTAAAATATTAATTTAGAATAAGAGATAACATCTCTTATAAGAATTGCTTATACTGTAGGGGAGAATTTTGTCATTAAATATATCATAGCATTTTTGTTAAGAATTGCAACATGCATATGAACACACAGATACATATCCCTAGTCTCAAATACTATAACTATAATGAAATCATAGGGCTTTCCAGGTGGTGCAATGGTAAAGAATCCACCTACCAATGCAGGAGAAACAGGAGATGCAGATTCAATCCCTGGGTCAGGAAGATCCCTTGGAGGAGGAAATGACAACTCATTTCAGTATGCTTGCCTGAAAAATTCTATGGACAGAGGAGCCTGGCAAGCTACAGTTCATAGTGTCACAAAGAGTCAAACATGTCAGCAACTGAGCTGTATGCAGTGAAATTATAAGTGAATGTGACTGATTGATACATAATAGATGATAGATAAAAACCAGTCCATCCTAAAGGAGATCAGTCCAGGGTGTTCACTGGAAGGACTTATGTTGAAGCTGAAACTCCAGTACTTTGGCCACCTGATGCCAAGAGCTGACTCATTTGAAAAGACCCTGATGCTGGGAGGGATTGGGGGCAGGAGGAGAAGGGGACAACAGAGGATGAGATGGTTAGATGGCATCACCGACTCAATGGACGTGGGTTTGGGTGGACTCTGGGAGTTGGTGATGGACAGGGAGGCCTGGCGTGCCGCAGTCCATGGGGTTGCAAAGAGTCGGACATGACTGAGGGATTGAACTGAACCGAACTGCAATTGATAGATATATCTATAGAGCATTCAGCGGTGGGAAACCGCTTTCAGGACACACGATTCAATCTAATGTGTTGGGATTCCCAGTATACACTTTCTTATTAGGGTTCTCGTCAGGAATAGAGGAAACCTTCTTATCAACTACCATTGTAGAAATAGCTCAGAAATTTAGACAGTAAACAAAGGACTGATTTTATTTTTTATTTGACATATTTGTCACATAGATACAACAAAGCAGCAGCTCTTCCCTAAGCACCATCCCTGCCTGAGGCATTATTCTTCATGCCGTATTATCTGTAGATTATGAAAACATTCATTTGATGCTTGCTGGATCTTTCTCATCCTAAGAATGGATGCTGACTTGGATAGATCTCTTTTTTTCTCAACCACTTGAAGATCCTAAAGATCATACTGATAATCAACATAAGATAAACATGTATTTTCATCTAAATGGCATTAAATGGTGGGGAAAAAAAGCCTTGAATATTTATTGACGTAAACTATAAGAAGTTACTGTTTTTAAATTCACCATCATAAACCTCTAGAATAAGCTGATAATATGACCAAAGTTATTAATTTGTGCCTATGTAAACCCTTTGAATATTGAGAATTCTTTAATGACTATATGGAGGTGATATTTTAAGTGTCTTGGTAGATATGTGAGCTCCATTGTTCAGCTGTATAATTTGATCAGTGTTTGTTCATTTTATGGGATGTAATATATTTCACATTGGTTTGATTTATTGTTTCAGAGTAAAATTCAATTGAACATGCTTTCTTGCTAACTGAATTGTAAATGAATTATGTTAACAACTCCTCTGTGTGAAGGCCTATACAAAATACATACGGTCAATAACCATTTTTGTGTGAAACAATCATAGAAGAAAGCATACTGTAGTGGACTACTCTAGGCTTGCATATTTCTTCATAAATCAACTTTATGCAAAGGATAAGAACCGAACAGTAATGTATTTGAAATATTTCAGCTCTAATGGCCCTGCAAATTAGGTTCACACCACCAACTGTATTAATCTCATTTAGTTTCTGCAGGAAAAAAAAATGTCTAATTTAGAGTATGTTATTATTATTTTAACATGCACAATTTTTACGTTTATATTTATCATTTTAAATTTGATCAGTGTTTCTAAAGGGCTTCCTCAAGAAGTGAAATTTTGCATCATTCTGAGCTATACACTAAATTTTACTTGCCAAGTGTTAAGTCTAGCTTTTTTCATTTCAAATATAATAATGTATTTTTAATTTGTATCTAAAATAAATCTGATTCTGGTATATGGAACCAGTTTTAAAAATATTTTATATCATTTATATATACTAGTGTTAGCAGTTGTTAAAACCATTTTCTCTGCTCTTTTGATATCCATGTTTCAAGACCGTGAATTTAGGAACTAATTGTTTGCAGGAAGACACAGAAAATCCATAGGAAGGCTAAATATATGAATCGAATGACATTCCCACATAGATTAAATTGCTGAATTAAATGTGGGCTATAAAACAACAGAAAAAGAGCATGTAAGTAATTCAGATTACCTGACAGAAGAGCAAAGAACTGGGTGTCTGCCGATGACCATTTATTTTTTTTTTCTTTTCATAAGTATTATAATAAGTATGGATTGAGCCAGTCTTGATAGACATTGAAAATACATTGTCTTTAAAAGTTCATATTGTTCTTCCTCTAATCCCAAAGACAGAAAAAGTAGTAATTAAACGAACTTTTTAGATACTCTTTTGTAGGGTTTGATTTAATCCTAAATAGGTGTGATAGCTCTTGAGTTGCTTGTTCAAACATTAAAAGTGAAAGGAATGCTGATATCATTATCACCTTTATTTATCATTATCATCTTTCATTACTTTCCTTGTAAATGAAGCATTATATTAATGTATTTAATTTAGCACTCTTTAATATTAAAACATTTAAATATTAGAAACATTTAGTAAAACCTACACTATATGACTTCTTAGATTGATATTTTTTGTCATGTGCGTCTAAGTACTGTGAGGTCAGGGACTATGTCTGTTTTGTGTAGTGTTTCTCTTCAGCAGTCGGCAGTAGAGCCTGGCGTTTTGTAGGTTCCAATCCATTCTGGATTGTTATCTTTAATAAAAACATTGATTTGATGATTTGATCATCACAGTCACTATTTTCTTAAAATACTTTTAAAAGAATCTTAGGTCCCTCAAAAATAATTTTTAATACCTCCATTTTGTGTGTGTGTGTGTATGTGTATAAATTCAAATTTCAAGGTATAGGATAGAATCTACCTGGCTATATAAGTTTGGAAAATGTCATTATGTACTGAGCTCTTATGGTGCTCAGGGAAACAACTGCACAGCATCTGAACATTAATGGATTTATAACATTTAGTTAAATAAATGAAAAGTAATAGGACCAGACATTCCTGGCCATGGAAATACCTTAAATAAAAGTACACAAGTTCACATGTAATATTCTTAGAATGTGTGTCTGTACAAAAGCCGAAAGATTAATTTCTGCCAAAACAAAGCCTTCTGTTTCTATTATTCTGCTTTAATATTTGGAGGTAAATGCATATTATCATAATTAATTTAAACTTTGAAACATGCAGGTTTTTTTTCTCTCTGTTGGTTTAGCACAAAGACCTGGATTTATAGAAATACTTGACTGATTTTTTGGCAACATATATACTCTTTCACTTTCATGCATTGGAGGAGGAAATGGCAACCCACTCCAGTGTTCTTGCCTGGAGAATCCCAGGGACGGCGGGGCCTGGTGGGCTGCCGTCTATGGGGTCACACAGAGTCGGACACGACTGAAGCGACTTAGCATACTCTTTTGGGGGCTCCAAAATCACTGCAGATGGTGACTGCAGCCATGAAATTAAAATACACTTACTCCTTGGAAGAAAAGTTATGACCAACCTAGACAGCATACTAAAAAGCAGAGACGTTACTTTGTCAACAAAGGTCCATCTAATCGAAGCTATGGTTTTTCCAGTAGTCATGTATAATGTGAGAGTTGGGAAAGCTTAGCATCGAAGAACTGATGCTTTTGAAGTGTAGTGTTGGAGAAGACTCTTTTTTTTTTTTTCTTTTTTTTTTTAATTTTATTTTATTTTTAAACTTTACATAATTGTATTAGTTTTGCCAAAGTCTCTTGAGAGTTCCTTGGACATCAAGAAAATCCAACCAGTCCATCCTAAAGGAAATCAGTCCTGAATATTCATTGGAAGGACTGATGCTAAAGCTGAAACTCCAATACTTTGGCCACCTGATGCAAAAAACTGATTCATTTGAAAAGACCCTGATGCTGGGAATGATTGAAGGTGGGAGGAGAAGGGGACGACAGAGGATGAGATAGTTGGATGGCATCATCAATTCAATGGACATGAGTTTGAGTAAGCTCTGAGAGATGGACAGGAAACCTGATGCACTGCAGTCCATGGGGTTGCAGAGTCGGACATGACTGAGGGACTGAACTGAACTGATTTACTCTTTCCTGAAAATTTCATCTACTTCCTTCTTCATCTTACAATACTCACACAGAGTAACACATTTATAATGAGAAATTGCAAAAGAATCTCAAAACTTAGATCTAATTCACATTTGGTTCATATAAATGTCCAGAAGCGTAGACCTGTCAAGATCTGCATCTTTGCAGCATTTTCTATCTCAGGTTATTTCATCTGCTTGTACATGCTCAAACCTATTTTAGTTTAATTGCTTTTTAACTCATAAGAATATGTGGATGAAAGCAGAAGTGGTGATTGTGGATATAATTTCAGGGTCATTGCTATGGCAATTACGACAGAGGAAGCATGGGGATTCACCTTATCTCCTGCTATGTCCATGGGTAGGGATTAAGACTCAGCTTTTTTCTGACTTTCTCCGTTTGAGTGACCATTTCTGTAGGTAAATGAATCAAACTCTTTCTCATACCTTCTTCGCCCATTATAAAGATACACACCAATTAAAGATCCATTGTGTTTAAATGAAGCACTTTAAACATGGAAAGTTATGTACAATTCAGACTAAATGAGAAACATTTTTAGCTGGAAAAGTTCTCTGCTAAAAGTGAAATTCCATTCTTATTTGCTGTATATCTTAAAGAGGAATAAGGCAAAACTTTTAAAGGCCTGAAATTTAGCAATTTCACTTGTTAAGTTTACACAGAATAACATCTTTTTATGAATTACAAAACAGTAAACAAGTAACGTTTAATCTTCATTCTTCCTTTCTTAAAGAAGATCAAGAAACCATAACTAGTCAATTCTCCCAGTAAAAGCAATTTGTGTGTGTGCGTGTGTGTGTGTAGTCAGTGACATTTGCTAAAATTCATTATCAAGTCTTGAGAAAATGACTTATACATTTAGAAATAGAAGTAAACTTTTTTAATATTGATATTCTGGAAGAATTCTTATTAAAATAGCAGTTCAAGATATTCCTTATTGTTCTGGAGAACCTAACAATGTTATATGACAAGAAAATATCTGATATGTGTGTGTGTGTGTATGTGTGTGTATAAACGTGAAAGTGTTAGTTGCTCAGTTGCACCCTATTCTTTGTGACCCCATGGACTGTAGCCTGCCAGGCTCCTCTGTCCATGGAATTCTCCAGGCAAGAATAGTGGAGGGGATAGAAGATCCTCCCTTCTCCAGAGGATCTTCCCGACCCAGGATTGAACCCAGGTCTCCATTGCAGGCAGATTCTTTCATATATATGTATATGAAATATATAATATACACATACACAGACTCACAGATACACACACATATAAAATGACTTCTGGGATGGCTCAGAAGATATATATATATATGAAAAGATGAACTAAAGTATCATCATTTGACAACACTAATTTTCCTTTATTAAAAGCACATAAAGAATTAAAAATGTAAACAAATGTTAAAATCCTATATAGAATGGTTATTTTATATATATATATATATATATATATATATATATATATATACACATATATACACACACAAACATTTCTTAGAATTAAATGCACAGGAAAGCATAAATATTGTTTAGAGAAAGTTTAAATCAGAATTATAAGTATATAAATAAAGATGTGAGGAAAGGAAGAGACATACATATATGATGAATCTGTTAATCTTTACATTCAAAATTTTTTGGGCTTCCCTGAAGGAGATCAGCCTTGGGATTTCTTTGGAAGGAATGATGCTAAAGCTGAAACTCCAGTACTTTGGCCACCTCATGTGAAGAGTTGACTCGTTGGAAAAGACTCTGATGCTGGGAGGGATTGGGGGCAGGAGGAGAAGGGGACGACAGAGGATGAGATGGCTGGATGGCATCACTGACTCGATGGATGTGAGTCTGAGTGAACTCCGGGAGTTGGTGATGGACAGGGAGGCCTGGTGTGCCGCAATTCATGGGGTCACAAAGAGTCAGACAGGACTGAGCGACTGAACTGAATAGCTCAGCTGTTAAAGAATCTGCCTGCAATGCAGGAGAACCCAGTTTGATTCCTGGGTTGGGAAGATCCACTGGAGAAGGGATAGGCTACCCACTCCAGTATTCTTAGGCTTCCCTTATGGCTCAGCTGATAAAGAATCTGCCTGTAATACTGGAGACCTGGGTTCAATCCCTGGGTTGGGAAGATCCCCTGGAGAAAGGAATGGCTAACCAGGCCAGAGCCTGGAGAATTCCATTGGCTGTATAGTCCATGAGGTCACAAAGTGTCAGACACACCTGAGTGACTTTCATTTTCTTTTCTTTCAAAATAATTTCAGTCAAAATATAGTTATATAAACACACATATATATGTATTTCTGCCATTCTCTGTATCTATCCAGTTATCTTTCTCTGTATTATTTCAGAAGTTAAAACAGAATTCCAGCAGGAAATAGAATTTACCTTAAATAGTTGAAGAAATGTTATATAGAGATTACTTCTTGATGTATAATTTATTAAACAAACAGGTGACAGTGAGTCACCTAAAGGAGAAAATGGGATTTCTAGGGCTTTGAGGGAGAGGGGAGAAAGAGAGGGAATGGAGGTGAATGTAGTCTAGCGAGAGCTGCACCACTGGAGGGAGACCCACATATTGGGAAATGTATTCTAGTTGTTGGAAGGAATCATCTACTACAAGAGGCAGCTCTGGAGCAGAGAAATTGTGGAGGAAAAGTTCCCCCCGCCTTCTCTTTCCTTCTCTTGGAATCTCCAGCCGGTCCTCTTCATTGATTTTCTGCAGCTGGGATGCAGCCAGCATGATCTGGAGAGATGCAGTGTGCAAAGGTCAGTCACCTAAGGACACAAGCAGAGAAGGAAGGGCAGAAATACATGCAGGTGAACGCACTAAAAATAAATCACACAAAATGGAAGGCAGACACAATTGTCAAGATATTCTAAAATTAGTCTAAATGTAAATGCATGTTAATAGTCAAAAAATTATTTTTAAATAGTTGACATGCTTTAGTACAGGGATCCCCAACCTCCGGGATCTAATGGCTGATGGTCTGAGGTGGAGCTGATGTAATAATGATAGAAATAAAGTGCACAATAAGTGTAATGCACTTGAATCATCTAGAAACCATCCCTCCCACCCCATACGTGGAAAAATTCTCTTCCACAAAACCAGTCCCTGGTGCCAGAAAGGTAGGGGACCACTGCTTTAGAATATTTCATAACATAACAAACTGACAGAGTGTGACATGATATAGAGATGTAGTTTAATAATACAGAATAAACATTTTGAAAAAAGTTGCTTTTATTTAGGTACATTTTTATATCTAGGAATGGCATTTCCTACCTGTAAAGAACAGGTCAGTTAGCCAGTAAATTAAAATCTCTGACATTGTTTGGAAAGAAAATACAGTGACAACCTAGTTCCACAATAAATACTAAATAATTTTCAGATAATGATTTCATGTGAATTATATTCAAATGTAGAAGAATATATTAATGTTAAGATGTCATAAAACTCAGGAGCTGTAACATAAAATTGGCAGATTTAGCAACACAAAAAGTAAAATGTTTTCAATGGAGAAAGACACAATTCAAAAGTAACAAATCATGTGATAGACTGGGGAATCATACTGAATAAAGAATAACTTCACTGTAATAAAACTACAACTAAGATGAACAAGTATTTTGCAACAGTGTTTAAATAGGGCCAAATGTGATGTAGACATCCACTTGAGGAAATGACAAGTAATCAATGGAAAAAAATAAGTTCAATACTGCTAATAATTAAAGAAATACAGAGTGTAATATCCTGTGATGATGAGGGTTCATGGAATTAGGCCCCATGTTTCCTTTGGTGGAAGATCCACTTGGAAAGCTATATATAGGACATTTGAAGTTTCAAAATATGGCATTGTATGTATCTTTGATGCTGATATTTCACATTTGGGAGTTAGACATATAGGAATACTCACACGTATGTAAGACACATATGTTAAGATGCTCACTGCAGCATTGTTTATAGTAGTTCAGTATTATCCCATAATATTTAATGTTAGGTAAATATAGATCTATCATTGGGCTATAGGTTTCATAATGTCAGAGTCCAGGCTTGTTTGTGCTTGTTTTCACTTTTGCTCACTATTAAAGCTATAGTGCCTAATATAATCCTAGACTTAGGACATGTGTGCATGCTCAGTCACTCAACTGTCTGGCTCTTTGCAACTCCATGGACTGAAGCCTGCTATGCCCCTCTCTCCATGGGATTTTCCAGGCAAGAATACTGGAGTGAGTTGCCATGACTTAATGATAGATTCCCAGTAAACAGTTGAAGAATAAATAGGTGGATGAATCTATGCATTACTGAAAATAGTTTTAAGGTCCAAATTGTGTATTTGCATGTATCTGTATATACATTTCAAAGCTGCATTTTGCTGAAAGCTTATGTTTTCGTAAGCATTTTTATAGCTACTTACATTTATTGTAATTCTTTCAAAAGTG
This sequence comes from Bos mutus, assembly GCF_027580195.1. Taxonomy (NCBI): domain Eukaryota; kingdom Metazoa; phylum Chordata; class Mammalia; order Artiodactyla; family Bovidae; genus Bos; species Bos mutus. The sequence continues at coordinate 98,850,007 of NC_091646.1, forward strand.
TTAGCCCCATTTTATAAATGAAAGCATTAAGACATTGGGCTTCCCTGATGGTGCAGACGGTAAAGAATCTGCCTGCAATGCAGGAGACCCAGGTTCTATCCCTGGGTTGGGAAGATCCCGTGGAGAAGGGAATGGCTATCCACTACAGTATTCTTGCCTGGAGAATTCCATGGACAGAGGAGCCTGGTGGGCTATAGTCCATGGGGTCACAAAGAGCTGGACATGACTGAGAGACTAAGCAACAACAATGAAGACATTGAGGAATTAAGTTATTTATCCAAAATTATAGAGACCCAATGAGTTTTAGAACAATAATTTATTTATTGAATGTATTTTATGTAGATATATAGGCAGTATGTATGGAGTTTGATCTCCTTAGGCCGATGACTAGATAAAAGGATGGCTAAATGCATAAATGGCTTGATGAATGGATGGATATACAGCTAGCATAGCTTCTGCTGAGAAGTATTATGTCTAGATAATGGGGTTGGAGTGTTGTATAGATGTGGCCTACTTTCACTGTTCACTTTATATTTTAATAAAAATATAAATTTTTATTTATAAATTTATAAATTCTATTTTAATTTTCCACTACAACAATAAAAACATTTATTATATAAAAATATTTTAAAGTGAGGGGTTGAATCCAAAGTAAAAAGAAAAAAAAAAAAAAAAAAAAAAAAAGAACCAAAAACTATTGGAGCCAAAAACATCAACCCTATCTGTTTCTTCTGAAGAAGAGGTTTCGTTTCAAGGGACAGGCTCCCCATCGTGATGCGAGTAGAAATGGAGCCCATTTGGTCAGTCTGAGACTGGAGCCTGAATAGGGTCTGACATTGTGGACTGTGAAACAGGCTTTGTAAGACACAGTGACCAAGCTAGTTATACCAAAGGCTTGCAGTCATCAGGGGAAGCCAGGCCCATGTTAGTAGAAGTCAACTTGAAAGAGAGGCATTTAAGAGAAGCTGAAATTTCAGAATCAAGAATGAGAAGCTGTGTCAAGAAACTGAGCTATGCAGTATTTAGCATGTCCATTTTAACTCTTGTCCAGCCATTGGAAAAGAGAGAAGAAATTTAAAAATGGAAAATGGGTACTATGAATATCAACAGTCAAATTAGGAATGAGATGCTATAATAAAGCCTTTTCTTCTCTCTGTCTAATCTTTGATGTTACTAATTTCTAGTCAAAAGAGTTTGCTTTTCAAATAGGACATGTATACCTATCTATATTTATATCTCTGTATATCTTACACATTCATGCACACTCATGATAGTTATGTAAATGATCATATTATTTATAAATATGTGTATACCATGCCTCATTTTTCTTTGTTTTTTTTTTTTAAACTGAATCCCTTTTTCATTCTTGTGTCTCAGCTAAAAGAACTGCTTCTTAAATCATAATTATTCAATATAATCTTACCCACCGCTACATCATAGTTTTAGTGAGATAATATGATTTTCAGTTGCTTGGGTCTTCCGGCCTACCATGTATTCAGATGCTTAGTACAAAATTTCTGAGACATCTGCTTTATCTAAGTTCTAGAAGTTACCTTTTCCTACCCTGGGTCAGAGAGTACTTGAACAAATTTTTTCTGTGAATAATTTTCTAACATCTATGCAAAGCACTGTGCTATTTTGTAGAGTCTATGTCAAAGCTTAGAAACAATGAATAAAACATTAGTTTTCCTGTGCCTTGAGTATTAGCTTGAGTATTTTCAATCTGAATTAAAAATGTGCTAACTTTATGATCATCACTCATCGGTTTCTTGATTAACCTGCTAATGCTCTCTAATTTAGAAATGAATGCTTCTTTCCCTATTACTTAAAAAAAGATGATCCTTTTCCTCACATGAGATGTTATGCAAAACAAGTGTCATTTTTTTAGAATGTGATCAATAATTTAAGAATAACTTCTGTGGTACAATAGGAAGATCTATTTAAGCTGTAAATCAGTAAATCAATCTGTTCAAGTTTGTCCACTGTCACAAAATGAGAGAACTAGGATGTGAACCAAGAGTCTCTGTCTTTTTTTGTTCTGAATTAATCAGCCTATAATTTAATAGTTACATGACCTCATACAGTATTCTTAACTCATGAGGGTTGAAAGGTAAATGAGAAAGCATAACAAAATCCCTTTTACATAATTGGTACTCAATGAAAAGTCATTAAATATCATACTGAATCTCTTTAAAATAATTTTGGAAGGAGGCAAATACTCCCTGCTTTCTTCCCCTTCAACCACTTTTCAGTTTTCGTCATGAGTCTTATTCTGTGTTCATTTCACTGAAGTGCAAATTTCTTCCCAACAGCCATAATTATCTCTTCATTCGTTCATTAATTAAACAAATAGGTACTACCCACTATTAGTCAGTAAGTGGTAAAAAGGCTTTAGACAAATTTCCTGTGCTTGTAGGGCTTATATTATTGTAGGGAGACAAATAATACCAAAAGCACAAATAGATAAGCATAATAACTACAATTTGTGGCAAATGACATAAGGAAAGGAGTCAATGTGAAATGAAGAGACAGGGAGAGGGCTTCTTACAATAGGGTGATTACCAAATGCATCTCTAAGGAGGTGTCATATGAGCTAAAACCCAATGGATAAGAATGAATCAAAAATGCAAAAAGATGGGGGAAATATTTTAGGTAATGACAATTGCAAGTGTAAAAAACAAGATGTATAAAAGGACGTGTGTTGCTTCAGATGTGAAAACAAGGCCAATGTATCTGAAAGGTAGTAGGCAAGAAAGTTAAGAGGCCATTTGTTTTCTGTTAGCTATGTGTGCAGGACTGGGTTATGTAGAGCCTTGTTGGCTAGGGAAGCAGTTTGGATTTATTCTAAACAAATGAGAAAGTGTTGAAGGGTTTTAAGTAGGAATATGTTGCACTTTTAATTTGTGTTTTTATAAAGGTGATTCCAGCTGTTGAAAACAAAATGAACTGAAAGGCATGAGAAGAGTTAGGACGTGAATGTGCTGGACCCAGAAGGCCAGGATCACGGCTTGGGTGAAATAGTAATAGCATGAAGATGAGTGCACACATGTATTCCTTTTAGAGGCAGAAAAGGCACAATTTGATAATAGATCAAATGAGGGAATGCAGGAAAAATCTCAAGGGCAATTGCTAACTTTACAGCCTGACAGAATGTATGAATATTGTAGCCATATTGGGAGGTGGTGATTAATGGGGATACTAATGATTTTGAGGCTTTCCCTTGTGGCTCAGTGGTAAAGAATTTTCATGCCAATGCAGGAAACACAGGTTCGATCCTGGGTCAGGAAGATCCTCTGGAGAAGGAAATGGCAACCTACTCCAGTTTCTTGCCTGGAGAATTCCATGGACAGAGGAGCCTGGAGGGCTATCATCCATGGGGTTGCAAAAGAATCAGACACAACCTAGCCACTAAATAACAATAATGGTTTCGAAGAGAAGTGTGAACCTTTTTTTGTGTGTAACAAGTTTGAGATGTCTCCTGAGGAAACAGAGGTCTCAACTGGAGATAGGTATTTGGGAATTATTAGCATATAGGTAGCCCACTCCAGTATTCTTGCTTGGGAAATCCCAACAGTGAGGAGCTTGGCGAGCTACAGTCCATGGGATTGCCAAGAGTCAGACATGACTGAGCGACTAACACTAGCACATTTATGTAATATTTTAGAGAGAGGAAGAGGGGAAAAATAGAGAGGAGGCAGAAGAAGAGAAAATTGGGTGACATCACCTAGGGAAGAGTGAGTGTAGATAATAAAGACCGAAATCCAACCTCTACATTCACTCCAAAATGTTATATTAATTAAATGGGTTGCACCAGAAAGAAGGCCTGAGAAAGTATGGCTGGATCCATAGAAAACCTGAAAAATGTAGTGTCAAAGAATCCAAGGAAAATGAAGCAGTTTAAGAATGTGAGTGCTACTGTGAAACTATGAGCTACGCAATAATATGGAGATAGAAAAACACCCCATTAGGCTTGGCAGCGCTGTAGCCATTAGAGGAGTAGAGAGACAGAAGGCAGTTCTCTCATCCCTTCTTACCCAGTGATCCCTTCTGAATCCATCTTCCTTAAAATATTGACCACACCCATTGCCTACCCATTTTATTATTCTCTATAGCATTTGTAATCTTATAAGCTAGAGATTTGCTTTTGCTATTGTCTGTGTTTCAACTAAAATCTAGACCTCATGAGGACAGAATCATTGCTCTGTTCACTGTATTCATTCATTCCCAGCATCTGGGACAGGACTTGGCATCTATAAGATGCTGGGTAAACATGAACTGAATGAAATGGGGAGCAGTGGTAGGAAAGTAGGTGTGAAGAATATAGCTTAAACATTTGCAAAGTTGTATTGAAAGAACGTGATCCTACAGGCTCACAGGAGCAGATAGTTAAATTCAGGAATTATGGTCCATGAATCAACAGAAATTGGAAGTGGTCAAACAGGAGATGGCCAGAGTGAAAACATTTTAGGTATCAGTGAACTAAAATGAACTGGACTGGGTGAATTTAACTCAGATGACCATGATATCTACTACTGTGGGCAAGAATCCCTTAGAAGAAATGGAGTAGCCATCATACTCAGCAGAAGAGTCTGAAATGTAGTACTTGGATGTGATGTCAAAAATGACAGAATGATCTCTGTTCATTTCCAAGGCAAACCATTCAATATCACAGTAATCCAAGTCTGTGCCCTGACTAGTAATGCTGAAGAAGCTGAAGTTAAATGGTTCTATGAAGACCAACAAGACCTTCTAGAACTAACACCCAAAAAAGGTTTCCTTTTCATTATAGGGGAGTGGAATGCAAAAGTAGGAAGTCAAGAAACACTTGGAGTAACAGGCAAATTTGGCCTTGGAGTACAAATGAAGCAGGGCAAAGGCTAATAGAGTTTTGCCAAGAGAATGCACTGGTCATAGCAAACACCCTGTTCCAAAAACATAAGAGAAGACTCTATACAAGGACATCACCAGATGGTCAATACCAAAATCAGATTGATTGCATTCTTTGCAGCTAAAGATGGAGAAGCTCTATACAGTCATCAAAAAGAAGACCGGGAGCTGACTGTGGTTCAGATCATGAACTCCTTATTGCAAAATTCAGACTTAAATTGAAGAAAGTAGGGAAAACCACCAGACCATTAACGTGTAACCTAAATCAAATCCCTTATGATTATACAGTGGAAGTGACAAATAGATTCAAGGGATTAGATCCGATAGAATGCCTGAAGAACTATGGACAGAGGTTCATGACATTGTACAGGAGACAGTGATCAAGACCACCCCCCAAGAAAAAGAAATGCAGAAAGGCAAAATGGTTATCTGAGGTGGCCTTACAAATAGCTGAGAAAAGAAGAGAAGCTAAAGGCAAAGGGGAAAAGGAAAGATACACCCATTTGAATGCAGAGTTTCAAAGAATAGCAGGGAGAGATAAGAAAGCCTTCCTCAGTGATCAATGAGAAGAAATAGAGGACAACCATAGAATGGGAAAGACTAGAGATCTCTTCAAGAAAATTAGAGATACCAAGGGAACATTTCATGCAAAGATGGGCTCAATAAAGGACAGAAATGGTATGGACCTAACAGAAGGAGAAGATATTAAGAAGAGGTGGCAAGAATACACAGAAGAACTGTACAAAAAAGATCTTCACGACCCAGATAACCATGATGGTGTGATCCCTCACCTAGAGCCAGACATCCTAGAATGCGAAGTCAAGTGGGCCTTAGGAAACATCACTACGAACAAAGCTAGTGGAGGTGATGGAATTTCAGGTGAGCTATTTCAAATCCTAAAAGATGATTCTATGAAAGTGCTGCACTCAATATGCCAGCAAATTTGGAAAACTCAGCAGTGTCCATAGGACTGGAAAAGATTAGTTTTCATTCTAATTCCAAATAAAGGTAATGCCAAAGGATGTTCAAACTACCATACAATTGCCCTCCTCTCACATGCTAGCAAAGTAATGCTCAAAATTCTCCAAGCCAGGCTTCAACAGTACATGAACTGTGAACTTCCAGATGTTAAAGCTGTATTTAGAAAAGTCAGAGGAACCAGAGATCAAAAAAGCAAGAGTATTCCAGAGAAACATCTACTTCTGCTGTATTGAATGTGACACAGCCTTTGACTGTGTGGATCACAATGAACTGTGGAAAATTTTTCAAGAGCTGGGAATACCAGGCCACCTTACCTGCTTCCTGAGAAATCTGTATACAGGTCGAGAAGAAACAGTTAGAACTGAACATGGAACAACAGAGTGGTTCCAAATCAGTAAAGGAGTACATCAAGGCTGCATATTGTCACCCTACTTAACTTATATGCAGAGTACATCATGTGAAATGCCAGACTGGATGAAGCACAAGCTGGAATCAAGATTGCTGGGAGAAATATTAATAACCTCAGATATACAGATGACACCACCCTTATGGCAGAAAGTGAAGAAGAACTAAGGAGCCTCTTGATGAGAGTGAAAAAGTTGGCTGAAAACTCAACATTCAGAAAACTAAGATCATGGCATCGGGTCTAATCATTTCATGTCAAATAGATGGGGAAACAATGGAAACAGTGACAGACTTTATTTTGGGGGGCTCCAAAATCACTGCAGATGGTAACTGCAGTCATGAAATTAAAAGATGCTTGCTCCTTGGAAAGAAAGCTATGACCAACCTGGACAGCATGTTGAAAAGCAGAGACATTACTTTGCCAACAAAAGTCCGTCTAGTCAAAGCTATGATTTTTCCAGTAGTAATGTATGGATGTGAGAGTTAGACTATAAAGAAAGCTGAGCACCGAAGAATTGATGCTTTTGAACTGTGGTGTTGGAGAAGAGTCTTCAGAGTCCCTTGGACTGCATGGAGATCCAACCTGTCTAGTACAAAATACAAAGTGAAGTCGCTCCTTCGTGTTCGACTCTTTGTGATCCCATGGACTATAGCCTACCAGGCTCCTCTGTCTGTGGAATTTTCCAGGCAGGAGTACTGGAGTGGGTTGCCATTTCCTTCTCCAGGGGGATCTTCCCAACCCAGGGATTGAACCTGTGTCTCCCACATTACAGGGAGACGCTTTACTGTCTGAGCTACCAAGGAATTCTGAAGTCTATAAGTGAAAGTGAAAGTCAATCGCTCAGTTGTGTACAACTATTTCCAACCCCATATACTGTGGAATTCTCCAGGCATTCCATGGAATTCTCCAGGCCAGAATACTGGAGTGGGTAGCCCCTTCTCCAGGGGATCTTCCCAACCCAGGGATCGAACCCAGGTCTCTGGCATTACAGGCGGTTTCTTTACAAGCCAAACCACAAGGGAAGCCCAACCAGTGTATCCTGAAGGAAATCAGTCCTGAATATTCTTTGGAAGGACTGATGCTAAAGCTGAAACTCCAGTACTTTGGCCACCTGATACCAAGAACTGACCCACTAGAAAAGACCCTGATGCTGGGAAAGAATGAAGGTAGGAGGAAAAGCGGACGATAGAGGATGAGATGGTTGGATGCTATCATGGACATGAGTTTGAGTAAGCCCCAGGAGTTGGTGATGGACAGGGAAGCCTGGTGTGCTGCAGTCCATGGAGTCGCAAAGAGTCGGACACGACTGAGCAACTGAACTGATCTGAACTGAACTGTTAAACCATGGGCAACTTGAACTGAGCCATGGTAGGAGGATTTATGCCATGGAGATTGGTGAAGACTGCAGTCAGGGATTTTGTTGTTACTGTGCTTGTTTGTTCTTTGTTGGTTTTTGTTTGTTTTGAAAATGAGTTTACCAGCATACCAAAGTTGTTTGTTTGCAGTCTGCTTTATCTTTCAAGTGGGAGTTAGGAAAGTCTGTGTGTAGGCTGAGGAAGAATTGAGGATTAATAGAAAAGGAAAACTACATTAGAGAGACTTGCCTTTATTGAAATGGGAGCACATTAATTGTAAGAGGAAAGAACAAGTGGGTGGGCATAGGTCTCAGTATCTGTGATTAGTGGTAGGAAGACAGGAGTTTTTTTCTGAGAGTTAAAATCCAAATACTGTATATAGGGTCGTAGAAAATAGTGCTCTCTTACTAGTTATGGTGGTCCTTTATCCCACCTTATATCTCCATTTATGTTGTGTTTTTCAACACACACATATAATTCTATTCAGTATTCAAAATTATAGTCTTTTGGATAACAGGTTACCTCCTATCATTGTCTTAATATGTGCTTATTATATGGTTTCTGATGCTTATTCACTTTTGTACTTGTATCTTTCTCCATCATTTTTCACATGATTATCTTCCCTTTTATTAAATTATAGTTTTTTTCATGTTAAAAGGTATGTTAAAAGCTACTTATCATCCATGCATATTATTGTGTGGGAACCCCTGATTACATAGGTGGAATTTAAAAACTCATACTCAAACGAAATTTTATTTTTACTATAAAAGCCAAATGTGTGTCTGTAATTTGAAAACACATGAAAGTTGGCGCCTTATTTATTTGGTGTTCCTTTGGCCTGTTTCTGCTAGTGCTAGGGACTACACAAGCGCATGCTGTTTGGCCACTGGGTCCAGCTTTCAGTTAGGAAACTACAAAACTGGGGATTAGTTCAGGAACACCTCTTCTGTCATCAGTTATCTTGCCATTTGTTTATGAAGTTTGTTTGTGATGGTGTCTTACTAAACACTGTGCCCCTTCTGATGTGGCATATGGTACCTGGTGCTGCCATGATGCCATCCATCATATTCGTCATGATGCAGACCTCACTCCCCCATAATAAATGTTTTCTGTCTGAGAGTTTCACCTCCATGCTGATTGTCTTCAGCTTGTCCCATAATCCACCAGTTTCTACCCTAGGAGTTAGGCAATGGAACCATTCTAATTATCAAAATGATTTATTCTCAAGTGAGTTGATGGTCATGTATTACACATGGTAAGCATGCCACAAACTTTTGGTGAATGTATCAGTGCAGGCAAACTCCAAAATTATAATTATGTTCCAACTCAAACATGTCACAACAAATAGTGGTTAAAGCACTCTGTACACTCATTTTCTCTCTCAAACAACATCACTAGACATTTGTGCAATAATATGACTCATTTTACAGATAGAAACTGGGATATATGAGGAATTAGTTAACTGCTACAATCTCTTCCTTGTAAGGGGCAGCACCATGATTTGATTTAAAAAAATTTATCCACTTCATATCAAAGAGCTTAGCCTGTTCATTAAATTTTTTATAATATTTTGCAAAAAGATTGATTTTATATATGGTTTCTGCCTTAAGCTTGTTATCATTGAGGAACTTGCCTTGGAACTGCCCTTACACCATCAGACATATTTCTAAATCCCAAATCATAGCAGAAAACACGATAATAACCAGTGAAATTTATGTCAAGTGAAATTAACATCTTTATTTTGGCCTCATTATTTATAAAGTATCATTTCTCACAATGTAGAGGACAAGGGGGTAGAAATAGAATATTTTGTGTTAATAAAGTTACTATGTGGGGTTCTTTATGAAATCTATTGTACTTTTTCTAGCAGTAGGGAAAAAAGAAGTCAGTTTGGTCACATCAGAAGCAAAGCACAGGATCAGCAGGTGACAATTAAGGAAGCAGAGTTAAATGTCACTGAGCCAAAATAGTTCCTTCTCAAATGGAAACTCCAATAGTTCTTCCTACAATAGGCATGTAGAGAGAATTGTTAAAAAGTACAAATGTCTTCGATCAATAGTCTCTTACACTGATTAACTTCCATTTGTTAGGTCAGGCTATTTTCTAGTCTCCTGGTTTTAGTGGACATGTCCTGAAAACTTGTTCTAAGGTTTTTAATGCTCAGGGTTATTTTTTAAAATGTGTGTGTGCTATGTATGTATGTTTGTATGTGTGTGTGTGTATTTGAATGCGGATACAAACTCAATGAGTAAATGGAAGAGGGAATTTTGGAAATATGTTGCATTATGAAATTGAAAATTTAAAAGATAATTCTCACTTTGATTAGCTGCACATAGAAAACATTTGATATTTGGTTAAAAAAACATTCAATATAAAAATGGTTTGTTTGAAACTTATTACATCAGGGTTGATTGAGGATTTCCATTTAATTGTCCTTTACCCACCAGCTTCTGTATATTTGGTTTTAGGCACTATCAGAATTTTTGGTCTTAACACTATAGAGTCACTCTTAGTTCAGTTCAGTCCCTCAGTCGTGTCCGACTCTTTGTGACCCCATAAACTGCAGCACGCCAGGCCTCCCTGTCCATCACCAAATCCTGGAGTTCACTCAAACTCACATCCATTGAGTCAGTGATGCCATCCAGCCATCTCATCCTCTGTCGTCCCCTTCTCCTCCTGCCCCCAATCCCTCCCAGCATCAGAGTCTTTTCCAATGAGTCAACTCTTTGCATGAGGTGGCCAAAGTACTGGAGTTTCAGCTTTAGCATCAGTCCTCCCAATGAACATCCAGGGCTGATCTCCTTTAGGATGGACTGGTTGGATCTCCTTGCAGTCCAAGGGACTCTCAAGAGTCTTCTCCAACACCACAGTTCAAAAGCATCAATTCTTTGGTGCTCAGCCTTCTTCAAAGTCCAAGTCTCACATCCATACATGACTACTGGAAAAACCATAGCCTTGACTGGACGGACCTTTGTTGGCAAAGTAATGTTTCTGCTTTTGAATATGCTATCTAGGTTGGTCATAACTTTCCTTCCAAGGAGTAAGCATCTTTTAATTTCATGGCTGCAATCACCATCTGCAGTGATTTTGGAGCCCCAAAAAATAAAGTCAGCCACTGTTTCCACTGTTTCCCCATCTATTTTCCATGAAGTGATGGGACCAGATGCCATGATCTTCGTTTTCTGAATGTTGAGCTTTAAGCCAACTTTTTCCACTCTCAACTTTCACTTTCATCAAGAGGCTTTTGAGTTCCTCTTCACTTTCTGCCATAAGGATGGTGTCATCTTCATATCTGAGGTTATTGATATTTCTCCCGGCAATCTTGATTCCAGCTTGTGTTTATTCCCGCCCAGCATTTCTCATGATGTACTCTGCATATAAGTTATAAAGCCTAGCAAAGGTAGTGCATTTGTGGAAGTCATTTTTAAAAATACACAATGAAGTAACAAGAACTAGGAGTTAGGGATAAATTGGTAGATGGTAAATTGAGGATTTTTAAATACTTTATTTTTAATTATGCTTCCCCATTAGAGTCAAAGAACCGTGAGGCCAGATCTCTGGGCCTATTTTTTACCATTATATCCTCAAGGACCAGAATATATATATCTATATATTCAAAAACTAGGCTGGTACAAAGTAGTAACTCATTAACTATTTGTTTTCAGTGTCTCATATTGTCATATGAGACAATGTCAAATTCCATACTTTGCAGAATCAGTAACATCATTTCCAATTACCATTATTTATTGGCTTGAATGCACAGTTCATATTTGCATAGGTATCTTTAGCATTGTTTGGTTAATGAGCAGAAAGCTGAACTAGTGTGGAGGGTATCTGAAGTCTCCTGTAAGCCACCCAATTTTTGCTTTAGTTTTTCCCCGTTAGACCCTAGGTAAGCATTATATAGCTTGAGCACTGTTTTCTACTTGTGCCAATACTACAGTCATAGTTTTCTGCTAGCTGTACCATAAGCATCTTGAAAGGAATAATTGGATGTTTAAATGATAAAAGTGTTTAGTGTTTCTCATGTATAAATAAAAGCCTATACTTTTATCATTAATTTTATTATGAAACTGAATCATCTTCATCAATACAAATTACTTTCATTACTATATTTTATAGCCCTTTAATGAGAAGGATTGTTATTAGATGATAAAAGCAACTTGGATCAGTGAGTGAAATGCTAAAATTATGGAACAGCTTAGTTAAAGGGTACTTAATTTAGTGAGGAAAGAATGTATTGTAGAATTTCAAAGAATTTAACTGGAGGGGACCTGTGTGAGTTATTTTCTTACTACAATGCTGTATATCCACTGTGTAAAGTGACTTGTGAATGGAAGATGCATATGTGTAGAATGTAGTGCTGGATGAAAAATACTACAATTGAAAATAACAATCTAACACTTTAATGAATTAGTCCATTGCTATGGTATCACCTACAATTTATTCTAATGCTTAGAGATCAGATGGCATTATGACAGTATTTCTTTCTTTATAGACCTCAGGTGTAAACCTCCTTTGCTTTCATCAATAAGTTCTTCAGAATTTCGCATCTGTGCATTTGGTTATTTTAGCAAACACAGCATTTTTATTGTGTTTAAAAGCGTGCATTCACATTTTCATATTTAGAGCTATCTGATCATGCCTTGTTGGGTGCTGCAAGGTTTTTCTTTCCAGTTCACCCATTCCCCTTCTCTTACAGTAAATTTACTGATTGTTTTGTTCCTAATACAACTTCAGTGGGAAATGATCCACATTTATTCTGATCACGGTTTGTTAATGGTATCTTTTTAAACTTTTAATGTAACTTTTAAAAGGCTTACCAAACTTTGTGAGTTCACATTTATAAATCTCTTACCTTTGAAATCCTGCTTCTTTCTGATTACACATGATATGCACTATAACCCACTATTTCATTTCCTGCCTTTCTCCTGGCAGAAAACTCACCTGAGAGTTAGACAGTGGAGGCTCTTGTTTAGATTTCCCAGAGGTGTTTCAAGGTTGTGCCTGGCAGCTGGCTAATCAGACTTTCTGTAGGTTGGTTGCCCAAGATAAAATTCTCCAGGCCATTATACTAGAGTGGGTAGCTATTCCCTTCTCCAAGGGGTCTTCCCAAGCAAGGGATCGAACCCAAGTCTCCCACATTGCAAGCAGATTCCTTACCAACTGAGCCACCAGGGAAGCCCAAGAATACTGGAGTGGGTAGCCTATCCCTTCTCCAGCGGATCTTCCCAACCCAGTAATTGAACTGGTGTCTCCTGCATTGCAGGCGGATTCTTTATCAGCTGAGCTACCAGGCAAGCACTACGATAAGAACAGTTCTATGTTGAAAACACCAGTTTCCTACCAAACTCATTCACATTGACTTCTTGGAGAAGTACTTCTTGGGGCATACTAAAAGAAAACTTTGTACAACTTTGATTTTATTGTCTCTTTGATCTTAACAGATACTTGTATTATAGAATATAGTGTCTAATTATAAAATTAGTGAGTGTAGAATAGTGTGGAAGATATAGATAGGATGAAGGAGAAAAAGTAAATTATTTTAAATTCCACCACCATACCCATTTCACTAATGTCTTAAAGTATGTTCTCCTAATCTTTTCCACAAGTTGTTGTTATATTCTACATAAATTATGCTTCCTTCTGTTTCACTATTACCTTATTAAGAATTTATTTTCACATATTATCAAACATTCTTCAAAAGCAGCATTTTGAGTGGCTTTGTAATATTCATAAGTAATTATATACTTGATCATTTCTAATTCTAATTTTCTACTAAGCAATTTGAAATGGTCTGTATTTCTTCTTTTTTGTGTGATAAATCTTTTCTAATTGTAAATAGAGCTTAACTTCCACATTGTTTACATAAATCTTCATGTAAATTTCTAATTATTTCCTTATAGTAGATTCCTAAAAGGAAAATTACTGGATCCTTGAATATGATTGTTTTTAGACATAGCAAAATATTTTTCACTGATGCTATTGCCAGATCGATTGTTACCCTTTTGTCATTCTTTGATAATTCGATAGACAGTGGAGTATAATTAAACACCTTCATGTTTTAGTTTGCATTTCTTTGATTGCCACTGAAGTTGCATTTTTAATGTGTATTTACTCTTGTTATACCTCACTTATTAGAAGTAGAAATCACTAATTCCATGGAGAGTGTAGGTGATGTTTGATAATGGAACCACATGGATCACAGGGTCATGATTTAGATAATGACTTTGAGAGTCTCAATTTTCAAATGAATTAAGATTGCATTCTCTGAAAAAAATGAAGGTAAGGTACTGAAAAGTATGATACACTGACTGAGTTTTAATTTGGACTTGATCTAGCTTTTGAACTTGCTATCAAACCCCTGTGGGCTTCAATTTCTTTGAAAAATAGAGAATTTCATTAAGTAATTTTTTTTCCATTATAGTCCTCAGTATCAAAATTCTGATGACTGTAGAAATACTCATCAGAATCAAAGTTACAGTTCATAAATAATTTTCTGGCAATATTAAAAGCTCAACATTTCCATTCTGAAATGGCTTCAAAGATTGGATTTAAATGATTAATTTAAGCATTTATGGCAATGAATCCATTATATAGTAGAGTTTTAGATAGCTTTCATATAATTTTTAGGACTTCCCTGGTGGCTCAGATGGTAAAGCGTCTGTCTACAATGCAGGAGACCCGGGTTCGATCCCTGAGTCAGAAAGATCCCCTGGAGAAGGAAATGGCAATCCACTCCAGTACTATTGCCTGGAAAATCCCATGGACAGAGGAGCTTGGTAGGCTACAGTCCATGGGGTCACAAAGAGTCAGACATGACTGAGCGACTTCACTCATATAATTTTAAGTTCTTATTTTGGGGATTTACCCACTTCTTTCAATTTATACATTTTACTGTCTTGTAATAATAATAATAATAATAATAAAAAGTTGCATCCCATCAGTCTCACTTTCTTTAAATCCTTAGATTTGAGGGGAAACCCAGAGGTCAGGAGATTGTGGACATTCTGACTAGGGATTAGGTTGAGGACACTCTTAGAAGCATGGTTAGTTGCTCAGGTGAGACCACCATTAATTGGTTTGTGTTCACAAGTTTGTTCATTTTGGAGCAAGCACACTTCTGATTGGCCCCTCAGAAGGGAGGGGTTGATGTTGGTTGGCCTGGGGAAGCATGATCAAGACTCTGTAGGCAGGTAATTGTTAATTGATTAAATGAGATTGAAACTTGTATTGGTAGCTATTTGTTGCTATAGCTACAGAACAAGCAGTTTCCTCCTCCATTTCATTTTCAGTTTATTAATCTTTCTGCCCTCAAGGCTTAGGACAGGATCTTGTATACAGGCATCTGCAAAGACTGTGGAGTAAATGAATTGAAATTGAATACAGTTATTTTGGATCTTAGAATTTCTATCACACATTCCCTTGTTTTCGTAACACAGCCTATTTTAGTTCCATAACACCTCCTTTCTGGATTGGGTCTCAGCCTTCTACTTGATGCTATTTTTTTTCTCTCCTTCTTTCAATTCTGTACTTAATGGTTTTACTTTACAAAAAATGCAATGATGTCACAAGCTGGATCAGAAGTCCAACCTATTGAACTAAGGCCAAGTTGACTGCTTTGATGATCCCTTAGTGCTTTACAAGCCAGCTTCCCATTTTGTCCTATTAAGCTCAATTACGTGGCTAAGACACTCAAAGTCACTCTTCCTGGGGCCAGACTAATGTGTCCCTGTACTCAGTCACACAGTCATGTCTGACTCTTTGCAACCCTTTGGATGGTGACCTGCCAGGCTCCTCGGTCCATGGGATTCTCCAGGCAAAAATACTGGAGTGGGTTGCTGTGTCCTACTCCAGGGGATCTTCCCGACCCAGGGGTCGAAGGCACGTCTCCTGTGTCTCCTGCATTGCAGGTGGATTCTTTACCCACTGAGCCCCCAGGGCAGCCCAGTCTGTTTCTACTTCAGAACTTTTGCTCATGCTTTTCTACATTGGAGGAATACATTCTACAGTGGAGGAATACGTTTGTTCCATTTCCAGCTAATTAAATCCTATACAAATTTATTTCAGTTTTCTTTTCATAAAGAATTATCTGATCTTCCAGTAAGGTATGATTTCTTCCTTTTTTTGGAACTTCTTAAAGCACTGGTTGTACCAATAAGTGGAACACATTTTAAATTCTCTTTAGCTTTGTACTGTAATATACTTTTCTTCTTACTTATTTTATCATTCCAAACTGTAAGCAGCATGCAAGGATTCTAACCTCCTGGATAATCCATTAAAATATTTAAAGTATAATACATCTTTAGTAAATATATTTGGAATTCAACCAATTTTAGAATATCTGAATCCCTTTCTATAAAAAACAGAAACACTGAATTCTAGCTACTGGTGCAACTGAATCCTGTATAGCTTCAGAGGTAGGATGGTGATAGGTTGGGGCAAAAATATCAATAGTTTGGTCAAATTGTGATTGTAGTAATTAATATTTATGAATATTCACATTCATCCAAAAGATGTCTTATGTAGATAACATGTGCTGCAATTTTTGACATTTGCTTGGAGCAATAGAAATAATGCTTGATCTATTTTTACCTTTATTTCTTGTGATCATAGTGTGTATTTGAGGCCAGTTATACACATACACATATCTAATATAGCAGTAAATAGACATGGACCTTTTTATGTACATAGACAGCCTTTTAAAATTCAGTGCCTTTCTCACAGCATGGTTTTATTTAATGCACTAAAAAATAAACTGAATTCTAAATTTTGCTCATTAAAGATAAACTTGACTAGTTACTAGTGAGAGGCAAGAAAATATTCTAGAGTTTCAGAAACATATGGTGTAAAGTATAATATCTACCATACAATGAACACTTGAAAAACAATTATGAAATGAAAGAGAGATTGTAGAATTTCAAAGCTAAGCTACTAAGATTTTTTTTTTAGAAAGGCAGAATTTATACACAAAGTATTCTCTAGTTCTTTCCTAAAAAATATTTGCAAAAACTTATCTTCACCATCCATTGGCTAATAATTAAATTATAATAGGGAGCAGAGATCATGTATTATGTAGCTTTGTACTTCTGAAGCGTTAGTCACTTTGTCATGTCCGACTCTTTGCGACCCCGTGGACTGTGGCCACCGGGCTCCTCTGTCCATGGAATTCTCCAAGCAAGAATATTGGAGTGGGTTGCCATTTCTTTCTCGAGGGGAACCTGCCAACCTAGGGATCGAACCCTGATCTCCTGACTTATAAGTAGATTCTTTGCCATCTAAGCCACCAGGGAAGCCCTTTGTACCTCTAAGCCTGATGCATTTAAGTGTCCAATAAGTATCTTCTGAAAACAAGCAAGAAAAACAATGATGCAGAAGATAATACGAGAGTATGTTTCTGTGTCATTTTTTACGACCCTTGTTACTCTAAGTATGGCCTTCAAGCCAACAGCTTCAGCATCACCTGGGAGCTTGTTGGAAATGCAAGGCCTCAGGCTCCCCCTGTGACTTACTGAATCTGAGTTTTAAAAAGATCCCCAGGTGATTCATTTGCACATTAAAAATTAAGAAGTACTGTGTTATACTATGGATAGAAGCAGGCCAAGGAACATTAGCTAGCCTTTCCCTCCTCCTTAACTCCTTTTAAAAATACTTTAAAAATAGTTGTTCTGGTTAATCATGTTCCTGTAACTTGTGGAGGAATTTGACTGAGTGACCTGATCAACTTCTTTTTATGCTTTTGGACTTGAAATTTGACTTTTGGCTTTTAAACTTATAATCAGAACACCTGATCAGAATATACATATTTAACTTAAAACAGATCTTTTCATGCTAGCTGAGCTAGGATAAATTTATGGCAAGAGAAATGCCTGGCACATTGCTGCTAAGTTGTCCTGGCCTCCTGCCAGGATTTATGTTTGAACACTTCTGGGATTAATGATACACTTCACATAAAGGATTATTTTTACATTTTGGTTCCCTGGAATGAGCACAGTGAGTAAATTGTAATGCCAAGTAGCAAAAGAAGCTTTTGAAGGAGCTGCCACTTATTGTATGTATTATTATGAATTATTATTGACTTTAAACGCTGGGTTTCTTTCATTCCCTAGATGTGACAAAGGACATAATGTCAGATCAACTTTATGTGAAGGACTTTTAAATTTATCTCTAACATCTGAGAAGGAAAGCGACATCTGACTTTAACAGATGTACCATAATGTAAACAAATAATTTTAATATACTTAAGGAATATTACAAATCATTGTGCATATGGTATATAGTTGTTTTATTTTATTTTGATTGTAGAAATACATGGCTCATTTCAACACAGAGACATTATTTTGCTCTTTACATGCTTAATCACCAGCAAAAATTTGATTAGGAGGTACGAGCTTTCTTTACTGGAAGCCAGGGCATTAAGCTCTTTGGTGTAATTGTTTAATTACCAGTGCACCGTTTTAATTGACATGCTGTTATAACTTTCCATGGTAAGGCAGACGTAGTGTTTTATTTTTGTTTCTTATCTAATGAAAACCACTCTCTCAGATGGGCTGGTTTGGCAATTTGACTTCAGAAAAAGTATTGCGGAATGAAGTTTTTATGTGAAAAAGAAAAAGAAATTAACTTTAGTGTGCGTCTCATTGGTCTGCCAAATTGGAAGTACATTTTAAGCCTGATTATCATGTTCTAATTAGTCTCTGGAGGACATTCATGGACAATCGAGTGCTCATTAATCCATCTTCTTCCTGTAACATTGATTTGTTCATCCCCTTTTAGAGACTCAGACATAGAAACCCAAAACTGATATGTGGTGTTAATGTGCTTACAGATGTTGCCACCACTTATCCAGATAAGAAGTCCATCTTAATGTACGTCACATCTCTCTTCCAAGTTTTGCCTCAACAAGTGAGCCTTGAAGCCATCCAGGAGGTGGAAATGTTGCCAAGGCCATCAAAAGTTACAAGAGAAGAACATTTTCAACTACATCATCAAATGCACTACTCTCAACAGGTAAAAGATGGAAAAGATAGCTAATAGCCATGATATTTCCTGTTTGATATGGAATTTTATAATGCACACGTGTCTATATTATCTGTGGATAGATACACATATATGCATATATGTAGCATTGTGTGTGTATATATATATATATTCACACATGCGTATATGTGCAAAAGTGTATATACAGCTTAGCTTGGAGTGTGTGTGTGTGTGTGTGTGTTTGTATGTGTGTCTTTGGAGAGAAAAAAATGAGAGGACTCTGTGAACCTAAATTTTACCTGATATCATGAACTATAATGTTGTTTTCCAGACACATTTTTAAAATGCTCTGCTATTGGTAAGCACCATTTTATATGAATTTAGTACACAGAATAGATTGTATTTCCATTGTGTAAAATGACATAAGAGTCATATACACATTAAACTTTCCATCAGCTAGAGCACAAAGCAGGAAACTAGACCAAGAGCAAAGGCAAGTACTCTGTTTAATAATAATTTCTTACTTTTAGTGGCAACTTGCTGATGTATTAACAAGTTTTGAATACTCAAAATAACATTTTTGGTAAGATGAAATTAGTTTAAAATAATTTAAGTAAAATTTAAATGAGAATACATGTGGTAAAGACGTCTATGATATTATTGTATAGAATCCAGTGGGATTTTTCTATTACATGTCTTGTTCTTCTTCCCAAGAAGAATATTTAGGGTGCTTTGTTTTGTTGTTGTTTTTTAATTATTTGACACAACGATGAAAAAGCCTTTAGCGAAATTTCTGCTGAAGGCGTGGAAAGCTCTCAGGCCTCATTTTCTCACTCTACTGAGCTAATTCTATATTTAGCTTATGAAAGCTCCAGTCTTTTCCAGGGTATTGACATGATGAATTCTGGTTTTGTTTACTTTGGGTTCAGAGAAAATTGCTTTGGGATGCTTGTTTTCCAGATGGCAGGGCCGCATTCTGTATTCGTGCTGAAGGTGTGTCAGTATGGAATCTTTATGATGAAACCCCATCCTCCTCTCTTCCCTGACTACCTGCTTTCCAACATGACATTGAACACACCACAGTGCTTGGAGTGTGCCAGTTTCGAATATCACTTATATATGTTTAGGATTGCATTTTTCAGCTCACTGTTTCCGTTTGATATTTGTTTTTCTAGTGTGTTGGAAAGCAATTCCTTTCAGGGTTACTTATGTTGTCTCCTCCTCCTCCTCTCTGTCTTCCTTCCCCAAACCCTTCTGCAGATCACTGTCAGTCTAGCACAGGGCTATGAACGAACTCCTTCCTCTCCTCAGCCTCGCTTCAAGAGCTATGCCTACACGCAGGCTGCTTATGTCTCCACCTCTGACCCCACACGGAGCCCATTTCCTTCACAGGTCTGTCAACATTTACTCTCTGTTCTCCAAACCAAAGAACTTCTTCATCCAAGATAACCTAACATGGTTTTTGTGTGTCTGTTTGAATTTTGCAGTGCTTTTTTTTTTCCTTCCCCCTTCTTCATCCAGAGTCTTTTCATGGTTCTCAGTTGTATTAGATGCTTGACACGATGCTGTTTTTGCTGTTGAGAACTCTCTAGGTTTAACCATATGTTCATTCTTCATGGCTGATGATTCTCAAAATAGTGATTTGTACTCTCATTATATAATTACCTGTAAGATTAGCTTTTATGAAGGTTACAATGGTTATACCAAAACATGAAGCTCATTAAAGAGAGCTCATTTAATAGAATGAGAAACTGCATATAATTTTCTAGTCACAGTACTTGGGTAGATTTTTCTAGATATCTGATTCCTAAGGGAAATACATTCTCTATATAGACACCCTTATTATATATTCACTCTCTCTATATATGTATTTGTATTCTATTTAAGAAAAATATAACTGGAAGCTTCTTCATTTTAATTTGGCTAATTTAAACTTGATAGCAGGCTCTGTAGTATTTATACAAGAAAGTCACATTCAAACCAGGTCAGATTCTATGCACCATTCAATATTTTCCATGTAACAAATCTTCTCAGTGGAGTTTTCCTTCATTATTGCAATGTTGTAGAAAACCGAAAAATACAAGAAGCTATAGCCTCTACATGTTAGAGCATGGAAATGAGGTGTGCTAGAATTGCTGGATTTGATAAAACTTCCTTTTAAGAGAAAATGTTATATATTTTGCTTAGAAGAACAATTTGAAAAGTTCTTGCAGAAGTGACTTTTTAAATACAGCACTGTGAATGGGGATTTAGAAATTATTGTCTTGATCTCATTGGAGACTCATCAGTTTTGTTAAGACAGTGGTTGTATTTAATTTGTGATTTATTTGGAGCAGTTAATTGATGCGTGAGGTTGAAAGTTTTTTAACACTGAAAGATTTCCCCAAGGGAACATATTTCAGGGCATCCCGATGCCCTTTATCCTTGGCTGGTTTTCTTGCCAAGTTGAACAAAGGAGATGAGTGAGAGTGTTTATGTGACTCAGCCTCATCTTCAGTTAGATTCCCATCCACATTTTCCAAAGGTCAATTGTATATTCTTGAACAAAATAACTTCATCCGTGTCTTCATTATCAGTAAATAAAAAGAATTCTGCCACACATTACTGAGTGTTAACTATATGCTATGTATATACATCATATGAACTAGCAAAATCCTTATAATGACTCTCAGAGTTGAGAGGTACTATTTTTTATCTCCATTTGAACTACATCCACTTCCTTCCTTTCTCTTCTCTCACCCTCCTGACTCTCCCTAACTCTTTAGGCTTTTTTTTTTTTTTTTTAATCACCATACTCTAAAAGAAAATTCCAAGCCTTAAAAAACAGGTGTCGTTCCTCCTAAAATAAAGAAGTGTAAGGCAAGACAAAGAGGGAAGTATTTCCCCCCTTATTTTCAGTTTATTGGGCTGCCTTTTCCAGAGATTTTCTCCAGTGCCTACTCTGGCAGCACATTTTTACCTCATTACCATCTCATTAAGGCATTGCTCAGGTATGACTCCTTAATGAAGTAATTATAAATGGACTTAATTTTGCTAGATGGTATTTGTTCACTCTCCCTTTGTCTAAATATTACAAAATATGTACTATATCATAAAATATTCAACAGTTCACTTATCTGTTTTAATTTAACAGAAGCCACGGAAATAAACCTATTGTTATCCTTTAGAAAAGAAGAAACACAAATTAGTTGAGTAATGATATATTCTGCCTATTTTTAAAGGAACCACAGCAGAAAATGGTGCTACATGTAGTTAGGTTTGAGAAGTTTGTGTATTATTTACTGAGAACATTTTTCTGAAGAGTTTCTCAGAGGGGCTGAGCCTGTACTGCCTCCTACAGGTTGTATCTGATCCACTTCAAATGACAGGCCAGATTGGATTGCATCAGAGGGTTTCATTCAAATGTTTACCTGGTGGTCTATAAGGAAGGATTAAGTTTTCTGTAACGGAAGAGAGAGCCATGTGGTGACTGTTCTCTGTGGGAAACATAAAATTCTAAATTATCTTTAGAGTTTCCAATATCTTAGAAACATTAACTATCCCCTTCTGTCCCAACTTAGAAAATCTGATTTATAGTCATTGCAGTTTGTGAATGTATTTAGGTGAAGCAGTCTGACCTGTCTCAGGCTTTCTGCCTATAAATCAGTTTTTCTCATAATTTACCAAGAAGAAATAGGATCTGATGTGAACCCCAACTTTGCCTTCATTGTATCACTTTACCACCGATTCTTCAGTGGAGGACATGGTTTATATAGTTACACTGAATTTCTATTTTTATGACTTTGATCGTACCTCTCATTCTACTCCTAGTCTTAATATCCAAAATCCCCAATATCTTTTCTCGCTTTCCATTCCTCTCTTTCTCTAGGCACCTCACACTAGCCAAAACTCCTGTAGGTGTACACCTCCTCTCTCCAGACACACCACTCCGTTTTATCTTGTAAATGTACTATTTTATGACCCTTTCACTGATCATTTTTTGTAGTCTATGCTTTATATATTCATTTGTTTATTCAACAAATAATTATACTTCATCACCAAATCCAGTGTCTTTTTATCACCTCTCAGGCTTTGTACTGTCAGTGTAATACTTTTCTTATAGCCTCTAGACTTAACAGCTTCTTCTTCATCTCTAACTGTCCTGTGTCTCTTTCCTTATGTGGCTTTTACTCCTCTTTCAACTGCCTTAGCATAAGTGTCTGGTGTGAGATCCTTTGACCTTCTTTTTTGTATACATTGTCTCTTGTCAGTATGATTTAGTCTCTTGACTTGAAATTCTCTGCCCCTATGATCATTGTATCTATGTCTTTACTACTTCCAATCTCTCTTGATTTACAGCCTCATTTCCAACTCATTTTCAACTCCTTGATATGTATCTATATCTTGATGTCCACTGATTTCTCAAGCCTCTGATATCCTGAAGTGGACCTTGTTTCATTGCTCACAAACCTGTTTGTTGTCCTGTTGGTTATGTAAATGAAGATGTTATTCAGCAGTTCTTGAAACTTAAATATGTGACATACTCTTTTGTCTGTAGTGATCTGATATTCAGTAAGGAGATATGTATTGTCAATTCTTTCTTCACATATTTCTTCATTAAGTTATGTCCCCTCGGTATAAGTGCCCTCTGATTCAGGCTCTCACTGCATGTCTTCTAGATTACAGAAATAGCTTTGCAATCAATATCACTCTTTTTAGCTTAGTCCCCTCTAAATCAGATTAGATTTTCTTATTAAGAGCTTTAATAATGCAATTCACAAAACTTTCTTCACTTCCTTTAGCCTCTCTGACAATTCCATTCTCCCAAATTTCATCAATAAATTCCATGATCTAGTAACAATTTATATTTTCATGCTTGTTTCACAGTAATCTATTTTATGTTTTCTTTACTCCAACCAAATGAAATCACTTTTCTCCTGCATAGTGTGAAGAAATTTTGTGTCTTAGCTTTTATGGTTCTCTCAGCCTGCTGCTGCTGCTGCTGCTGTCGCTTCAGTCGTGTCCGACTCTATGCGACTCCATAGACGGCAGCCCACCAGGCTCCCCTGTCCCTGGGATTCTCCAGGCAAGAACACCGGAGTGGGTTGCCATTTCCTTCTCCGATGCATGAAAGTGAAAAGTGAAAGTGAAGCCGCTCAGTCGTATCCAAGTCTTAGTGACCCCATGGACTGCAGCCCACCAGGTTCCTCCATCCATGGGATTTTCCAGGCAAAAGTACTGGAGTAGAGTGCCATCGCCTTCTCCGTCTCTCAGCCTAGAATGACTTATATCTTCTTTTCAAATTGGTCAGTTTAATACAAATTTCAAGACCTAACCAATAAGTGGCAGGACCTGGATTCAAGTTCAGATTTATCTAATACCAAGTTCATGTTAATTATACTGCCACTAAATTTTCTCTATTATTATTCTCACACGTTGAATAATATTCATTTATGTCATAATTTTATACTTATGTATTAATCACCTATGTAGCAGGTATTATTATAGGACCAAATGACACATAATTAAACAAATATACAAAATAATTCCTGCCTTGATGGAGGGCATGTGCTCGTGGGAGAGTCGTAATGTGAACAAGATAAACTGTATAAGTAGAATAAAATTTCAAATAAAATGAAAGTAATATATAATAAGTAAAATATAGTAGGAAGTACAATAGTATATTGCTAAAAGTAAAAATATAAAAGAGGACGGTGGAATATGCAGTACATGGTGGAAAAATGTTAAAATTTCAGTGTGTAGTCAGAGGAGTCACTAAGAAAATAAATATTGAGTAAAGACTGGAGAGAGGTATGGGTGCCTTTGGGAAGATAAACACATGAGGAAGAAACACAGATAATACAAAATCCCTGAGTCATAGGAATATTTGGAGTATTCAAGGAAAGGCATAGGTTAGGGGCACATTACTGGAGACATAGTAATAGACCAGATCACATAGGGCCTTATAAGTAATAGTAAAGATTTTTATTACCATTGAGGTAGAAAGCTATTGGAGGAGTGACATAAACTTATGATATTTCAACTTGGCTGCTTTGTGGAGAGGAGATTTAAAAGAATAAGGATGGAAGCAAGGAGACTAGTTAGAATGCTATAGCAGTAATCCAGGCAAGATACTATTTTTTATTTCTTTCCCCCCAATATTTTTTTGTGGTCAAATACAGATAACATAAAAGTGACCATGTTAACCATTTTTAAGTGTGCAATTCGGTGGTTTTGGATACATTCATAAAATTATCTAACCATCACCACCATCCATCTCCAGAATTCTTTTCATCTTGCAAAATGGAAGATCTGTATCCATGAAAAAAAAAAATAATAACTCCCGTGATTTTCTCCCTGCAGCCCCTGGTGAACCACTCTTCTACTCTCTGTTTCTATGAGTTTGACTACTACTACTTTTTTTTTAATTCAATGTATAATGAGATAATATGATCATATAATATTTATTTTTATGTATCTAGCTTATTCACTTAGCATGATGTCCTCTAGGTTTATCTGTGTTATCTCAAATGGCAGAATTTCCTTCCTTTTAAAGACTGAATAACATTTCATTATATGTATATTTGTGTTTATGTGTATATATACACACACACATACACCATGTTTTCTTTATTCATTCATCCAGTAACTGACATTTAGGTTTGTTTTCATATCTTGGCTATTGTGAATAATGTTCCTGTGAACATGGGAGTGCTGATACATCTTTGAGACACTGTTTTCATTTCCTTTAAATGTATACTGAGAAGTGGAGCTGCTGGATCATATGGTAGCTATTTTTTTTAATTTTTGAGAAATCTCCATAGTATTTTTATTTACAAAGGTTCTGCCTTTGAGCATGATGCATAGTAATTGAATTCTGGATAATTTTTGAATAACTATGTAGTGTTTTCCAATTCAATATGGAACACACGTTAGCTGTATTTTTTGAGAATATTTAATTGTGTTATAAGAAAGTGAAGATGATAGATAAAACTTCTAAGAGGCATTAAACATCAACTTTAAATAAATCAATAACTTATGAAATATAAGTGAACCCCACATGTTAAATTTCGCTGATGAGGAGATATTAGGCAGAGGCCAAAATATGTGTCACCTGTAGGTAGTTACTTAATCTGTTGCACATGTTAAAAATAGGTGGAATACACAAGAGTGTTGCTCACAGATGGAGAGAGATGAAAAGACCAAACAATACGGTATGGTTAAATGACTTCTGGGCTGACAGCTACATCATTCCTAAATTGACCACCCATTAATGAAACTCAGTATATCTTATGGCCTCCCAAGTGCTCTACATAAAAAATGCAAATAAATCCTGTAACTATCTAGCAGACTAATGAATGAGCTTCAGCTATAGGTCAGCTATACTTGCCCCTGCATCTCTCCAATAGAGCAAGTGTATGTGGTGGTCGTAGGTACATTCTGTCCTAAGAATGCACCTTGCTCAAATCTCACCTGTGGTTCTGTCCACCACACCATCAACAAGGAAGACTGATGCAACAAAACATGCATGTTGTACAACCCAGGAGAAGAATCTACCTGCAATGCAGGAGACCTGGGTTCAACCCCCGGGTCGGGAATATCCCCTGAAGAAGGGAACGGCTACCCATTCCGGTACTCTTGCCTGGAGAATTCCATAGACAGAGGAGCTTGGCAGGCTAGAGTCCATGGGGTCACAAAGAGTGGGACACGACTGAGTGAATAACACTTTCACTTTTCCTTTTATTTTCTTTTTTTCACTTTCAAGATTTAAATAATGTGGTGATCCTGCTCTTTGACCTTATCCCATCGTTCCCTCCATCTGCTTCCCCTTGCTTCTTTGCATGTGCATTAAATGATGTAATCAATGTTAAGATTGGAACATATTCATTTGGTTAGTGAGCCTTTCTGTTTTCTGATCTAGAATGGCATTCCTAGTAGTAGAATTGGAGGCCACTATTGCATCAAGATCATGCTCCATATGATGTAGTGGGTATGTGTTATGAAAGAATTCAATAAATCAAGGCTTAATATGAGGTTTTTCTTTAAGCAGTGGGAAGATTGGAGTTGCCACCAACAAACCTATAGTAGATTGTAGAAGGACCAGTTTTGAGAGTAAGGTTAGAGGCTCACTTTAGAATGTGTTAATATTTTTTTAAGTTTTTTTTTTTAATGTAAGTATAACTGACATGCAACATATTAATTTCAGGTATACAGCATAATGATTCTATATGTGTATGTTGTGAAACGATTACCATAGTAAGTCTAGTTAATATCTGTCATGTAGTTACATTCCCCCCCACTTGAGATGAGAACTTTTAAGATTACCTTCTTAGCAAATTTCAAATATGCAATATGGTATTATTAACCACAGTTGCCACGCTGTACATTGTATCCCTATGACTTAACTGGAAATTGGTAGCTTTTGACTTCCTCCACCCATTTTGTCCACCCCCAACCCTTGCCTGTGGCAACCAATCTGTTTTCTGTGTCTATGTTTCTAGTTGTAAGTGAAGTCTTACGGTATTTGTTTCTTTCTTTGACTCATTTCGTTTAGCATAATGCCTGACAGGTCCCTCTACATTGTTGCAAATAGCAAGATTTCATTATTTTCTACAGCTGAATAATATTCCAGTGTGTGTGTGTGTGTGTGTGTGTGTGTGTGTCACATTTTCTCTATGCATTCATCCATGGATGCGTACTTAGGTTGTTTCCATCTCTTGGCTATTGTGAATAATGCAGCAGTGCACAAGGTGATGCAGACCTCTTTTTGAGGTAGTCTTTTTGCTTTGCTTTGTCTAAATACCTGGAAGAGAAATTGTTGAATTATATGGTAGTTCTATTTTTAATTTTTTTAACCATTTATCATTTACTTATTACTATTATTATTATTTTTTACTTTACAATATTGTATTGGTTTTGCCATACATCAACATGAATCCACCACGGGTATACACATGTTCCCCATCCTGAACATCCCCCCACCTCCCTCCACGTCTCTGGGTCATCCCAGTGCACCAGCCCCAAGCATCCTGTATCATGCATCGAACGTGGACTGGCAATTCGTTTCTTATATGATATTACACATGTTTCAATGCCATTCTCCCAAATCATCCCACACTCTCCCTCTCCCACAGAGTCCAAAAGACTGTTCTATACATCTGTGTCTCTTTTGCTGTCTCGCATACAGGGTTATCATTACCATCTTTCTAAATTCCATATATATGCGTTAGTATACTATATTGGTGTTTTTCTTTCTGGCTTACTTCACTCTGTATAATAGGCTCCAGTTTCATCCACCTCATTAGAACTGATTAAAATGTATTCTTTTTAATGGCCAAGTAATAATCCATTGTGTATATGTACCACAGCTTTCTTATCCATTCATCTGCTGATGGACATCTAGGTTGCTTCCATGTCCTGGCTATTGTAAACAGTGCTGCGATGAACATTGGGGTACACATGTCTCTTTCAATTCTGGTTTCCTCAGTGTGTATGCCCAGCAGTGGGATTGCTGGGTCATATGGCAGTTCTATTTCCAGTTTTTTAAGGAATCTCCACACTGTTCTCCATAGTGGCTGTACTAGTTTGCATTCCCACCAACAGTGTAAGAGGGTTCCCTTTCTCCACACCCTCTCCAGCATTTATTGCTTGTAGACTTTTGGATCGCAGCCATTCTGACTGGCATGAAATGATACCTTATAGTGGTTTTGATTTGCATTTCTCTGATAATGAGTAATGTTGAGCATCTTTTCATGTGTTTGTTAGCTGTCTGTATGTCTTCTTTGGAAAAATGTCTGTTTAGTTCTTTGGCCCATTTTTTGATTGGGTCATTTATTTTTCTGGAATTGAGCTGCAGGTGTTGCTTGTATATTTTTGAGATTAGTTGTTTGTCAGTTGCTTCATTTGCTATTATTTTCTCCCATTCTGAAGGCTGTCTTTTCACCTTGCTTATAGTTTCCTTTGTTGTGCAGAAGCTTTTAATTTTAATTAGGTCCCATTTGTTTATTTTTGCTTTTATTTCCAGTATTCTTGGAGGTGGGTCATAGAGGATCCTGCTGTGATTTATGTCGGAGAGTGTTTTGCCTATGTTCTTCTTTAGGAGTTTTATAGTTTCTGGTCTTACATTTAGATCTTTAATCCATTTTGAGTTTCTTTTTGTGTATGGTGTTAGAGTGTTCTAGTTTCATTCTTTTACAAGTGGTTGACCAGTTTTCCTGGCACCACTTGTTAAAGAGATTGTCTTTTCTCCATTGTATATTCTTGCGTCCTTTGTCAAAGATAAGGTGTCCATAGGTGCGTGGATTTATCTCTGAGCTCTCTATTTTGTTCCATTGATTGATATTTCTGTCTTTGTGCCAGTACCATACTGTCTTGATGACTATGGCTATTTTTAATTTTTTAAGAAACCTGTTTTTAGTAGTGATGACACCAATTTATATTCACACTAATGATGCACAAATGTCCCTTTTTCTCCACAGCCTCACCAATATTTGTTATTTCTTGTCTTTTTGATGATAGCCATTCTAACAGGTGTAAGGTGATATCTCATTGTGGTTTTGATTTGCATTTCCCGATGATTAGTGATGTTGGGCATCTTTTCATTTGCTTGTTGGTTACTTGTATGGCTTTTTTGAAAAACTGTCTATCCAGATCCTATGCCCATATTTTAATTGGATTCTTTTTTTTTGCTATCGAGTTGTATGAGTTCTGTATATATTTTGGATATTAACCCCTTATCAGATATATGTTTTTCAAATAGCTTTGACCTTAGCTGTTCCATAAAAATTGAGAATTATTTGCTCTAAATTTCTGAAAATGCACTTGGAATTTTGACAGAGATTGAAATTATTTTGGGTCTCTCTTTTCTGTTCCATCTCTGTGTCTTTTTTTAATGCCAGTATTTTTTGATTATTATAGTTTTGTAATATAAACTGAAATCAGAGAACTTGATGTCTCTAGCTTTAGTCTTCTTTCTCAAGATTGCTTTGGCTATTTGGGGACTTCTGTGGTTCCATACACATTTTAGGATTATTTGTTCTATTTTCATGAAAAATGTGATTGGAATTTGGATAGGGATTGCATTGAATCTTTTGATTGCTTTGAGTATATGGATACTTTAGCAGAAATAAACCCATACATGTATGGTCAATTAATTTACAACAAAGGATATGAGAATATGCAGTGTGGAAAGGATAGTCTCTTCAGTAAGTGGTACTGGAAAATTAGATACATGCAAAAGAATGAAGAAGACTATCTTACACTATACACAAAAATCAGCTCAAAATGGATAAACGACTTGAATACAACACCTGAAACCATAAACCTGCCAGCATACAACAAAGCTGGTAAGCTTATTGATGTGGGTATTACTAATGATGTTTTGAATCTGACACCTAAGCCAAAGGCAACAAAAGCAAAAATAAAGAAGTGGAGCTACACCAAACCGAAAAACTTCTGTACAGGAAAGGAAACCAACAAGAAAATGAAAAGGCAGCCTACAGAATGGGAGAAAATATTCAGCTGTGGACTTGTCATGTATGTCCTTTATTGTGTTGAGATAAGTTCCTTCTGTCCCCAGCTTGTGGTGCGTTTTTATCATGAATGGGTATTGAATTTTTTCAGATTTTTTTCAATTTGAGATTGAATTTTTTCAGATTCTTTTTCTGAATTTTTTCAATTCAATGGGTTTTGAATTCTTTCAGAATATTTTTCAGATTGAATTTTTTCAGAGTCAATCATATTAAGATAGATGATCATATGATTTTTATCCTTAATTTTATTAATGCAGTGTATTGCATTGAATGTGTTAATCTTGAGATGCTTATGAGACATGTATATCAACCTGGAGTTCTAAGATAGGAGTTGAGGATAAGTCATTCGGAAGTCATCAACAACATAGATAGCATGTAAATCCAATGAACTGGCTGAGATCACCTAGGGGAAAAAAAGTCACCTAGATGAGATCACCTTAGAGAGGAGGTGGAATTGGCAAATGGGATAAAAAGGATTGCTAGAAAGAAGACATGAAAGAGGGGAGCATGTGGTATTGTAGAAGCCAGGGGAAGAAAGTGTTTCAGGGAGAGAATAGTGTTTAATATGACTAATTATTACTGATTAATCAGTCCAAATAACATTAGTATTAAAAATTAGCCTATGAAATGTCAGTGAAATAAGGTCCCTGGGAAATCGACATATAGCAGTTATCACACGGCTTTTCTAATAATACCCTTCACTCTCTAAACTATCCCACTTTGGCCAATATGTTATACATTCACTCTGGTTGATATTTGCTTTAATGAGAGCACTTTCAATGTTGTGTCGTTTTTTTGGAAGTGTTGCTGATTTGAGTGGGTTCAAGAGAGAATGAAAGTTAGGGCCTAGTAACTGCACTGTAACACTTGAAAAACCTATACTGAATCATTTATGTTCACATGGATAAAAATCTATATCTCTTAGATGAAGCCACTTTTTAAATTAATTTTTATATTAATTGGAGGCTAATTAAGTTACAGTATTGTGGTTTTTGCCATACATCAATGTGAATCAGCCACAGATGTACATGTGTCCCCCTATCCTGAACACCCCTCCCATCTCCCTCCCCACCCGCTCTGGGTTGTCCCAGAGCACCAGCTTTGAGTGGCCTGCTTCATGCATCAACCTTGCACTGGTCATCTATTTTACATATGATAATATACATGTTTCAATGCTATTCTCTCAAATCGTCCCACCCTTGCTTTCTCCTACATAGTTCAAAAGTCTGTTCTTTACATATGTGTCTCTTTTGCTGTCTTGCATAGGGTCATCATTACTGTCTTCCTAAATTCCATATATATATATGTGGTAATATACTGTATTGGTGTTTCTTTTTCTTATACAGTTAATATACTGTATTGGTGTATTGAAACAGAAAAACCAGTTTCATCCACCTCATTAGAACTGACTCAAATGTGTTCTTTTTTACAGCTGAGTAATATTCCATTGTGTATACCACAGCTTTCTTATCCATTCGTCTGCTGATGGACATCTGGGTTGCTTCCATGTCCTGGCTATTGTAAACAGTTCTGCAATGAACATTGGGGTACATGTGTCTCTTTCAATTCTGGTTTTCCTGGTGTGTGTGCGTAGCAGTGGGATTGCTGGGTCATATGGCAGTTCTATTTCCAGTTTTTTAAGGAACCTCCACACTGTTATCCATAGTAGTTGTACTAGCTTGATTCCCACCAACAGTGTAAGAGGGTTCCCTTTTCTCCACACCCTCTCCGGCATTTATCGTTTGTAGACTTTTTGATGTCAGCCATTCTGACTGGCAGGAGATGGTACCTCATTGGGGTTTTGATTTGCATTTCTCTGATAATGAGTGATGTTGAGCATCTTTTCATGTGTTTGTTAGCCATCTGTATGTCTTCTTTGGGGAAATGTCTGTTTAGTTCTTTGGCCCATTTTATGATTGGGTCGTTTATTATTCTGGTATTGAGTTGCATGAGCTACTTGTATATTTTGGAGATTAATTCTTTGTCAGTTGTTTTGCTTGCTATTATTTTCTCCCATTCTAAAGGTTGCCTTTTCACCTTGCTTATAGTTTCCTTCATTGTGCAAAAGATTTTAAGTTTAATTAGGTCCCATTTGTTTATTTTTGCTTTTATTTCCATTACTCTGGGATGTGGGTCATAGAGGATCTTGCTGTGATTTATGTCAGAGTTTCCTGCCTATGTTTTCCTCTAAGAGTTTTATAGATTCTAGTCTTTCATTTAGATCTTTGATCCATTTTGAGCTTATTTTTGTGTATGGTGTTAGAAAGTGTTCTAGTTTTATTCTTTTACAGGTGGTTGACCAGTTTTCCCAGCACCACTTGTTAAAGAGATTGTCTTTTCCCCATTGTATATTTTTGCCTCCTTTGTCAAAGATAAGGTATCCATAGGTGTGTGGATTTATCTCTGGGCTTTCTCTTTTGTTCCATTGATCTATATTTCTGTCTTTGTTCCAGTACCATTCTGTCTTGATGACTGTAGCTTTATAGTAGAGCCTGAAGTCAGGCAGGTTTATTCCTCCAGTTCCATTCTTCTTTCTCAAGATTGCTTTGGATATTTGAGGTTTTTTGTGTTTCCATACAAATTGTGAAGTTATTTGTTCTAGTTCTCTGAAAAATACCATTGGTAGCTTGATAGGGATTGTGTTGAATATATAGATTGCTTTGGGTAGTATATTCATTTTCACTATAATGATTCTTCCAATCCACAAGCATGGTATATTTCTCCACCTATTTGTGTCATCTTTGATTTGATTTCTTTCATCAGTGTTTTATAGTTTTCTAAATATATGTCTTTCGTTTCTTTAGGTAAATTTATTCCTAAGTATTTTATTCTTTTCTTTGTAATGGTGAATGAGATGGTTTCCTTAATTTCTCTTTCTGTTTTCTCATTGTTAGTGTACCAGAATGCAATGGATTTCTGTGTATTAATTTTATATCCTACAACTTTACTATATTCACTGATTAGCTCTAGTAATTTTCTGGTGGTGTCTTTAGGGTTTTCTATGTAGAGGATCATATCATCTGTAAACAGAGTTTTACTTCTTTTCCAACCTGGATGAAGCCACTCTTAACTGATTATGAATCTATATATTAGTTTCCTCTTGTGACTGTCATGAATAATCACAAATTTAGTGGCTTAAAACAGCACAAATTTATTATAATTTGTTATATTATGGGGTTTCCCTGGTGGCTCAGTTGGTACAGAATCTGCCTGCAATGCAGGAGACACAGGTTTGATCCCTGTGTTGGCAAGATATCCTGGAGAAGAGAATGGCAACCACTTACAGTATTCTTGCCTGGAGAATCCTGTGGACAGATGATCCTGGTGGGCTACAGTCCATGAGGTCACAAAGAGTTAGACATGACTGAGTGATTAAGCATGCAGACACACAAACATTATCTTACAGTGTAGAAGTTCATCCTGGGTCTCACTGGGCTAAAAAAGCTGTCAGTGGGACTGCCTTCCTTCTGCAGGCTCTAAGGGACATACCATTTCCTTGCCTTTTCCAGCTTTTAAAGGCTCCTCACCAGTTCCCCCGAATAATGTCTTCTGCTCTCTAATAAGCTCACAAAGTAAAGGAATCAGGCTTTGGAAAGTCACCCATGGCAGGCATGCATGCATGCTAAGTCACTTCAGTTATGTCTGACTCTTTGTGACCTCATGGACTGTAGCCCACCAGGCTCCTCTTTCTATATGATTCTCCAGGTGAGAAAACTTGGGTGTGTTTGCCATCCCTCCTCCAGGGGAACTTCCCAACCCAGGGATTGAACCCATATCTCTTATGTGTCCTGCATTGGCAGGCGGGTTCTTTACCACTACCACCACCTGGGAAGCCCATGTTTTACCTATATTCTTATAATTTTGTATTAATAAAAAAGAATTACATCCCTATCAATCTTGCCAGAGCAAAAAAGGACCTCTCTTCTGTATCTAATATTTGCAGTTTTTGAAAGCCTTTTGAATACACATCTCATTTGACCATTACAAAAAACCTTTGCAATGATCTTATTGGACTCATTTTAATATAGGAGAAATTTTAATGGAATGAAGTGTTTGTGTAAACAGTGAATAACTGGCAGAACTGGGACTCAAAACAGGTGTCATCACTTCCAGTAGAGTTTTGAGGTTGTTCACTTTGAAACCCCTAGCCAGATCAGCCAGGGATCTCTTACTTTTTCATCATCATTATTTGTCAGTCTTCTAATATTTATAAATGCTGGAAAGCATTTGGGAAGAAAAAGAAATCTTTCTCTTCCTCCTCTTTGCCTGATGAACAATAGCTGTCCACTGCCTGGCAGTCTGCCTGTCACCAATAGGACAGGTAAATAATTATTTGTCCATTTGTGAAATAAGAAGTTGAACATTTAAAATAGAGATATTAACTGTAGAACATATAGAAACACTACAGAGAATCAGCCTCTGTATTATAAAAATATGTAAAACATTGCAAAAGTAATAATTATACATGAACAATAAAATTGGCTCTTCTAATAATAAAGGGGAAAATAGAAAAAAAAACATACTTGTGGGTCTCTTCAAAATAATTAAAGTTAAAATTAAGAAAAAGAGTTACCTTGACATAGTTTTGATCTATATTTATAAAGTATATGGTTAGGTGGAGAAAAAGAGGAAAATACTTTAGACCTAAAAATGACATTTAGATGCTCACAAACTAGAAGAAATAAAAAGTGACCAACATACAAAGTGTGTTCATGCCCTCAATGTTTGTGTCTGTTTAGACACAATTCATGCTTCTCAGGGTTGTGGTCCTTCCCTTGAAATGGGTCAGATCTACAATTTTCATCTATCTACTTACTAGTAATTTCCATGCATGGATCTTACCATAATCTCAAGTTCAGGGTATTTAAGCCTGACCTCATCTTGGCCCATGGGACCAGTGGTCTCTGGATATTTATTCTCATCAGGTCTTGAACCTATCTAGTCATATATGACTCTTCCCTGAACTTCCCCATTTCAGAACAGATCAGATCGGTCACTCAGTCGTGTCCGACTCTTTGCGACCCCATGAATCGCAGCACGCCAGGCCTCCCTGTCCATCACCAACTCCCGGAGTTCACCCAGACTCACGTCTATCGAGTCAGTGATGCCATCCAGCCATCTCATCCTCTGCCGTCCCCTTCTCCTCTTGCCCCCAATCCCTCCCAGCATCAGAGTCTTTTCCAATGAGTCAAATCTTCTCATGAGGTGGCCAAAGTACTGGAGTTTCAGCTTTAGCATCATTCCTTCCAAAGAAACCCCAGGGCTGATCTCCTTCAGAATGGACTGGTTGGATCTCCTTGCAGTCCAAGGGACTCTCAAGAGTCTTCTCCAACACCACAGTTCAAAAGCATCAATTCTTCGGCACTCAGCCTTCTTCACAGTCCAACTCTCACATCCATACATGATCAAAGGAAAAACCATAGCCTTGACTAGACGGACCTTTGTTGGCAATGTCTCTGCTTTTCAATACACTATCTAGGTTGGTCTTAACTTTCCTTCCAAGGAGTAAGCGTCTTTTAATTTCATGGCTGCAGTCACCATCTGCAGTGATTTTGGAGCCCAGAAAAATAAAGTCTGACACTGTTTCCACTGTTTCCCCATCTATTTCCCATGAAGTGATGGGACTGGATGCCATGATCTTCGTTTTCTGAATGTTGAGCTTTAAGTCAACTTTTTCACTCTCCACTTTCACCTTCATCAAGAGGCTTTTTAGTTCCTCTTCAATTTCTGCCATAAGGGTGGTGTCATCTGCATATCTGAGGTTATCAATATTTCTCCCGGCAATCTTGATTCCAGCTTGTGTTTCTTCCAGTCCAGCGTTTCTCATGATGTACTCTGCATATAAGTTAAATAAGCAGGGTGACAGTATATAGCCTTGACGTACTCCTTTTTCCTATTTGGAACCAGTCTGTTGTTCCATGTCCAGTTCTAACTGTTGCTTCCTTACCTGCATACAGATTTTTCAAGAGACAGGTCAGGTGGTCTGGTATTCCCATCTCTTTCAGAATTTTCCACAGTTTATTGTGATCCACACAGTCAAAGGCTTTGGCATAGTCAATAAAGCAGAAATAGATGTTTTTTCTGGAACTCTCTTGCTTTTTCCATGATCCAGCAGATGTTGGCAATTTGATCTCTGGTTCCTCTGCCTTTTTTAAAACCAGCTTGAACATCAGGAAGTTCATGGTTCACATATTGCTGAAGCCTGGCTTGGAGAATTTTAAGCATTACTTTACTAGCATGTGAGATGAGTGCAATTGTGCAGTAGTTTGAGCATTCTTTGGCATTGCCTTTCTTTGGGATTGGAATGAAAGCTGACCTTTTCCAGTCTTGTGGCCACTGCTGAGTTTTCCAAATTTGCTGGCATATTGAGTGCAGCACTTTCACAGCATCATCTTTCAGGATTTGGAATAGTTCAACTGGAATTCCATCACCTCCACTAGCTTTGTTCATTGTGATGCTTTCTAAGGCCCACTTGACTTCACATTCCAGGATGTCTGGCTCTAGGTCAGTGATCACACCATTGTGATTATCCGGGTCATGAAGATCTTTTTTGTACAGTTCTTCTGTGTATTCTTGCCACCTCTTCTTAATATCTTCTGCTTCTGTTAGGTCCATACCATTTCTGTCCTTTATCGAGCCCATCTTTGCATGAAATGTTCCTTTGGCATCTCTGATTTTCTTGAAGAGATCTCTAGTCTTTCCCATTCTGTTGTTTTCCTCTATTTCTTTGCATTGATCGCTGAAGAAGGCTTTCTTATCTCTTCTTGCTGTTCTTTGGAACTCTGCAGTCAGATGTTTATATCTTTCCTTTTCTCCTTTGCTTTTTGCTTCTCTTCTTTTCACAGCTATTTGTAAGGCCTCCCCAGGCAGCCATTTTGCTTTTTTTTTTGCATTTCTTTTCCATGGGGATGGTCTTGATCCCTGTTTCCTGTACAATGTCACGAACCTCATTCCATAGCTCATCAGGCACTCTATCTATCAGACCTAGGCCCTTAAATCTATTTCTCACTTCCACTGTATAATCATAAGGGATTTGATTTAGGTCATACCTGAACGGTCTAGTGGTTTTCCTGCTTTCTTCAATTTAAGTCTGAATTTGGCAGTAAGGAGTT
This sequence comes from Bos mutus, assembly GCF_027580195.1. Lineage (NCBI taxonomy): Eukaryota > Metazoa > Chordata > Mammalia > Artiodactyla > Bovidae > Bos > Bos mutus. Next base: position 98,887,238 of record NC_091646.1, read on the forward strand.
CATGGTCTGAGCCACAGTCAGCTCCTGGTCTTGTTTTTGCTGACTGTATAGAACTTCTCCATCTTTGGCTGCAAAGAATATAATCAATCTGATTTTGGTGTTGACCATCTGGTGATGTCCATGTATAGAGTCTTCTCTTGTGTTGTTGGAAGAGGGTGTTTGTTATGACTAGTGCATGCCCATGGGGCAACCCAAGATGGGCGGGTCATGGTGGAGAGATCTGACAGAATGTGGTCTACTGGAGAAGGGAATGGCAAACCACTTCAGTATTCTTGCCTTGAGAACCCCATGAACAGTATGAAAAGGCAAAATGATAGGATACTAAAAGAGAAACTCCCCAGGTCAGTGGGTGCCCAATATGCTACTGGAGATCAGTGGAGAAATAACTCCAGAAAGAATGAAGGGATGGAGCCACAACAAAAAGAATACTCAGCTTGGATGTGACTGGTGATAGAAGCAAGGTCCGATGCTGTAAAGAGCAATATTGCATAGGAACCTGGAATGTCAGGTCCATGAATCAAGGCAAATTGGAAGTGGTCAAACAAGAGATGGCAAGAGTGAAAATCGACATTCTAGGAATGAGCAAACCCAAATGGACTGGAATGGGTGAATTTAACTCAGATGACCATTATATCTACTATGGTGGGCAGGAATCCCTCAGAAGAAATGGAGTGGCCATCATGGTCAACAAGAGTCCGAAATGCAGTACTTGGATGCAATCTCAAAAATGACAGAATGATCTCAGTTCGTTTCCAAGGCAAACCATTCAATATCACAGTAATCCAGGTCTATGCCCCAACCAGTAATGCTGAAGAAGCTGAAGTTGAACGGTTCTATGAAGACCTACAAGACCTTTTAGAACTAACACCCAAAGAAGATGTCCTTTTCATTATAGGGGACTGGAATGCAAAAGTAGGAAGTCAAGAAACACCTGAAGTAACAGGCAAATTTGGCCTTGGAATACGGAATGAAGCAGGATAAAGACTAATAGAGTTTTGCCAAGAAAATGCACTAGTCATAACAAACACCCTCCCCATGCCTAGTTAGTTCTTAATTTCTACCCGGTTTTGAAGATCCTCTGGAGAAGGAAATGGCAAGCAACTCCAGTACTCTTGCCTGGAAAATTCCATGGACTGAGGAGCCTGGTAGGCTACAGTCCATGGGGTCTCAAATAGTCAGACACTGAGCAACTTCACTTTCACTTTCTGTGGATTATTCCTAGTACCTTTTCCTTCCTGTCTGTTAAGTGTGGATTTTGACTTTATCTAATCTGCCAAATTTTGTCAATCTTATCTGTAACTGTCTTCCTTCACACACTCCAGATCTTTCTTAGGGTGTGTCTTTAAATTATACAGTTCAATAATTTTATCTCCTCCTCCGCCTTCTTATCCATTGCTCTTTCTCTGTTTCATAGGTGATGTCCACTAATAAAAGATGTACAACTTGAGAGTTGTGAATTAAGTTTTATTTGGGGCAAAATAAGGACTACAGGCCAGGAGGCAGCATCTCAGATAGCTCTGAGAGACTGCTCCAAAGTGGCAGTGGCGGAAAGTCAATATATAAGATTTTGGTGAAGGGGGAGTTCAGTACCATGAAGCACTCATTTTATAAAAGTTTTTTTTTTGTTAGTCATGAGAATTTGATATCACCATGAAGGGATTTAGTGTTTCTCTAGAGATATGAGGAGATGCAAGGATTGGGATAATAAAATCTGTTCCTAAAAACATCCAACCATCTAAATACCTGTCCTACCAGATTCCCTGGAGCACAGAGTACCTCCCTCCATCCTGAACTCCCTCAGAGGTTGTTGAAGGTCAACAGCTATAGCAGCATGGGGTTCACTCTCCCTAGAGGCAGATGGCAAACACCTTTGTTGTTCAGTTGGCAGTGTTCTTGGTAAGTGCCAATTTGTAGTTGACAGTGAATAGGTACCAATCTGCCTCCCTCTCACATCTACACAAACATTCTCTATAATAATGACTGGCCTTACACTAAATGGCATATTTCAGAACTTGAACAATAAGTTGAAGGAAGTAGTCTCAGCAAAAGTTCTATATATCAATGTTATTTAACTTGTTTTTGCTATAGGATACCTGAACATGATTTAAAAATAAAAAGGAAAAAATCAATTAAAATTAACATTTCACACCCTTGCCATCCCTTATACATGTGTGCTTATGTCTGTGTGAAATTTCAAGTATTTGCAGTTTTCTTACTGTGAGAGAGATGGAGTATCTTTACACGTGCTTAAGAACAAGTAGGATTTATTTATCTCAGAGATTTTCATGTTTCTCGATTTTTTGTCAGTTGGATTAGTATTTTTTCTTACCACTTTGTGGGCATTATTTATATAATAAATGCATTAACCATTTTTTGGTGACATAGAATTCAAATAATTTTCAGGTTTCTGTCTTTTAAATTTGTGATATTTTTCTCCATTTGAAATGTTATTATTTTATGTTGTTTGAAATTCTTTAATCTTGTATTTGATGACTTTTTGTCAGCAGGGGGAGGTCATATTTATAGATGACTGCTATTGAAAGGGCACTTCAGAAAGATTCTCCCATGGTTTCTTCTAGTTCTCTTTTTTAAACTTTGATCCTACTAAAACTAGTGCAAATTGGATAGTTAAGAACAATTCTAATAATTTTCCCCCTAAAAGCTACCCAGTTGTTGAAACCATTTATTGATTATTCCTTGTTTATCATAATCTAAATGTATGCCTCCTCTAATAATAAGCATTTTCAAGAAACTGCCCAGGATACTTTTCTTGTATTTGATTGGATTATCTTGGATTATCTCACATCCTAATGCCTAAACCAGTAAGGAGAAATGGAACATACTACCATGACTGACTTAAACCAATCAAAAGTCAGCCATCCTAGAATCATATAGTCTGGTGGAATAGGATGATTCCTGAACCAAAGCAGGTTCACTTAGGAAGTAGAGAAGTAGTTCAGATAAAAATATGCATTTGATACTCCAAAAGCAGGGAAGTAGTCAGAATGGAACCACATCTACCCACAGGAGCATCACTTCTTGAGAAGGAAAGTATTGAATGCTAGTTGAGTACAGAGGACAGAGCCCCAAGTCTGGCATCAGAGGGGCTTAGTGTTACGTTCCAGCTCTACTGCTTCCTAGCTGTGTGGTCTTCACAGAGTTTCTTGCCCTTTCTGGGCCGCAGTTCCTCGTACCTGTCATGATATCATAGTTATCTCTAACTCATAGAGCTGTTAGGAGGATTAAGTAAATTGAAGTGTATAAAGAACCTTCCAGAGTATAAGCACCATATAGGTTCTCAGAACTGGTGCCAGTATCATGATTACTCCCTTAAGCACATCAGGTGTTAAATGATTCGTAAATAAACTTTTGAATCAACCGGTATAGAGTTTGGCAATTTCCTGAGGTAATATACTGGATACAGAATTCTAAGGTAAAGGATGTACTTTCTAGTTCTAAGGTTGCTGAGAAATAATCTTGGAACCATGCAAAGTGGAATATAGTGTTGCTTCCCTCTAAAGCAGAAAAAACGCTTATAGATGATTTTAGACCCAATGTTCCTGTCGGGAGGAGGTAGGGGCAGGAATCCTTCATTCTGTCTCTGTCACTGGCCCCTCCCAACACTATGTGTCCCTCAGACTGAATGCAGATGGTGCAGAAGAATTGGCAAACAGGGTGCAAAGCCAGCCAGTGGGGAGCTCTCCTTAGATTAAAAGCACTATTGATCTGCTTCATGGAAGCTTTTATACTTTCTGATGTGACTGAGCAAGTGACCTAGAAAGAGAATTGTCAGGTTTGAGCTCGGCTCTAAAGATCGGTGCACTGAAAATTTCCAAGCAGAATTTTGAAACCGGAGGGAACATCAGAAAGAATATAGATAATAATATGACTTTGAATAGATACAGTCTTACCCTTCCATTTTTTTTTTAATCTATAAAATAGAAAAAGGGAAAAATAAACCCACCTGCAAAATAGGAAAACGGACAAAGTAACCTACCTGGCTAAGTTATACCATATGAACTGTTTTTTAGTTTTTCAGTTTCTGGTACACAAAATTCTTATATTTAGAGTCAGATTTTTGATCAGACATCCTAAAATTAAAGATACAGATTTTTTATTTTATTTTTTAAAAGTTTATTATTAGAGTATAACTGCTTTACAATACTGTGTTAGTTTCTCCTGTACAGCAAAGTGAATCAGCTATATGTATAGATTTTATTAATCTACTCAGTGATTATGTAGTTGAGCTGAGACTATATACTAGAATTCTTCTAGTTCCTCAAAGTCTTTCTGAGGACAACATGGAAATGCTTTCATGAAGCTTAATTTAAAAATGGGAAAGGACACAAAAATATTTTTTTAAATCAAATGAAAATGACTCTAAGTCATTTTAGTCACTGTGAAATGAAGAAATAAAAGCTGAATTTTTTTTTTAAACGGAACTCTTAGGGTTAAAGGAATATTCTCTAGCTGAAAGTATCAGTTGAGCCTTCTCTTCAGCTGAGAAGTGGAAGGCAAGAGGAAGCCAATCTCCTTAAAACTCCAACTCTACTATTTTAATATCTCTCTGTGGGATTTGATATATAATTTTCTGTCTATGACTTGATTTTCTCATCTCTAAAATATCTTATCTATAAAAATTTCTGCTTTACATGGTGGCTAAAATACTTAGTCACTGTATGTACAAAAACAGCCTTAACTCACTCTTTTACACAATAGGCACTCCATAATTGTTTAAGGATGAAGAAATGTTTCTAATAATGGAGGTCAACTTCCCAACTTCCCTGAAATATTTATAAATTATGATTTAAACTTAAAAATAATCTAAATCCAAAAATGTACAATAAAATTCCTTTTTTTTTTTTTTTACTATTGGCAAAGATCACTGGACTTTCTGGGGAAGATGATATTTTAACCATGTGCTGGAAACTGACTTTTCCCATCTATCTTTTGATACCAGAGATAGTTCCAGGTGTAACTGTAGATGATTTAAAAAAAAAAAAAAAAACTGGAGTAAAACAAGTCTGCAAAACAAGGGTGTCTGAAAGTTCCCATTTATTTCATATTCATTACATTTTGTGTGCCTAGTGACTTTATACAGTTTGAAATAACTATTGGATGGAACCAAGCTAATCCGTTTATATAATAATTTTTTTACAAAGGCAGATGGCTTATCTGAAATCATTACTAGATTTTTTTTTTTCAGATCTCTTCATAGAAACTGGAGGTAGTATGGCTCCTTTGGTTATTTTTTGCCTCTTAAAGAATATTAAGAGAAGGGATAGGCTACCTACTCCAGTATTCTTGGGCTTCCCTTGTGGCTCAGCTGGTAAAGAATCCACCTGCAATGTGGGAGACCTGGTTTCGATCCCTGGGTCAGGAAGATCCCCTGGAGAAGGGAAAGGCTACCCACTCAAGTATTCTGGCCTGGAGAATTCCATGGACTGTATAGTCCATGGGGTCACAAGGAGTCAGACATGACTAAACGACTTTCAAGTGAGTCTTCCCTATGACTCGGTCTGTAAAGAGTCTGCCTGCAATGCAGCAGACACACGTTCAACCCCTGCATCATGAAGATCCCCTGGAAATGGAAATGGCAACCTACTCCAGTATTCTTGCCTGGAGAATTCCATGGACAGAGAAGCCTGGTGGGCTATAATCCATGGGGTCACAAAGAGTCGGACATGACTGAATGACTAACACACACACAAAGAATGTTAATGCCAAACATTTGTTTCAAAACTCTTTTTGAAAATGTAATAAATCTTTGAGGAAGCATGATATCATAAGTATATGTATAAAATTCTGATTCATCTTCTTACTTGCTCTATGCTACACATGTTCTTCTCCTCACTCACCTGTGAAGTATAGTCATGCATATCTCGTTCTGTAGTTATCATTGCCATGGAGCAAATCACCTCAAAATTGTAAGAGCATGTAAAAATAGTCATTTTTTGTCATTATCTCTCATTCTTCTGGGGGTTAACTGGATTTGGGAATTCTCAATCACTGCAGATGGTGATTGCAGCCGTGAAATTAAAACATGCTTACTCCTTGGAAGGAAAGTTATGACCAACCTAGACAGCATGTTGGAGAAGGCAATGGCACCCCACTCCAGTACTCTTGCCTGGAAAATCCCATGGACAGAGGAGCCTGGAAGGCTGCAGTCCATGGGGTCACTGAGGATAGGACACAACTGAGTGACTTCACTTTCACTTTTCACTTTCATGCATTGGAGAAGGAAATGGCAACCCACTCCAGTGTTCTTGCCTGGAGAATCCCAAGGATGGGGGAGCCTGGTGGGCTGCCGTCTATGGGATCACACAGTCAGACATGACTGAAGTGACTTAGCAGCAGCAGTAGCAGCAGACAGCATGTTAAAAAGCAGAGACATTACTTTGTCAACAAATGTCAGTCTAGTCAAGGCTATGGTTTCTCCAGTGGTCATGTATGGATGTGAGAGTTGGACTATAAAGAAAGCTTAGTGCCAAAGAATTGATGCTTTTGAACTGAGGTGTTGAAGACTGTTGAGAGTCTCTTGGACTGCAAGGAGATCCAACCAGTCCATCCTAAAGGAGATCAGTCCTGGATGTTCATTGGACAGACTGATGTTGAAGCTGAAACTCCAATACTTTGGCCACCTGATGTGAAGAGCTGACTCATTGGGAAAGACCCTAAGTCTGGGAAAGATTGAGGGAAGGAGGAGAAGGGGATGACAGAGGATGAGATGGTTGGATGGCATCACTGACTCGATGGACATGGGTTTGGATGGACTCCGGGAGTTGGTGATGAATAGAGAGGCCTGGCGTGCTGCGGTTCATGGGGTCGCAAAGAGTCAGACACGACTGAGTGATTGAACTGAATTGAACTGAACTGTTGCAGTTGCAACAAGACAGTAACAGAGGCTGGAGTCATCTCAAAGGCTTCTTAATTCACATGTCTGGTGGCTCTGTTGGAATTCTAGCCAGGGAAGTTGGTTGGACATACCTATGGCCCTTTTTCTCATGTATTTGTGTTCTCTCAAAAATTGCTGGCTAGGTTCCAAGAGCAAGTGATCCAAAGAGTACCAAGCAGAAGCTGTATTGCCTTTTGTAGCTTATTCTTGGAAGTCACATAATGTAATTTGTTCCATGGTCACAGATCTACCCATGTTAAAGGGGAGGGAACACAGACCCAGCTCTTGATGGGGATGTGTGATTGTTACATTGTAAGAGGAGTTTGGTTGAATGAGAGATATTGTTTTACTCATGTTGAAAAATGCAGTCTGCCACAGTTTACAAGATTCTTATGAGAGATGGTGTTCAACTGAGAAAAATAGCTAACATGCTGCGTAACAGGTGTTCAGCAATGAGTATTTTACTTATTGGTGACTGTACTCAGTTTAAGTAAGCTTGTACAGATCTTCAAATTATATTTGAAGTTATTCAGATTCCGGATTAAGAAGTTTGAGAGTGTTTTTGTCTATGGTTATCACAGATTTTAAGTTCTGCCGTGGAGATCAATCAGTTGCTTTCCATCCTAAGTGAATGAAATTTCAAATTCGCCTGGGAAGAATTTATGTTATGTAATTTGTAAGGTATTATAGGTGAAAAAACTGAGGTCCAGAGATGTTAAATTGTTCAGACTACCACATGGACGGAGGAGCCTGGTAGGCTGCAGTCCATGGGGTCGCTAGGAGTCGGACACGACTGAGCAACTTCACTTTCACTTTTTACTTTCATGCATTGGAGAAGGAAATGGCAACCCACTCCAGTGTTCTTGCCTGGAGAATCCCAGGGACGGGGGAGCCTGGTGGGCTGCCATCTATGGGGTCGCACAGAGTCGGACACGACTGAAGTGACTTAGCAGCAGCAGCACGTGGTATCTTGAAATATGCCAAATGTGATTTCTCTTCTAGGGTTTTAAATACTTTAAGCAAGTTTATATCACTTTACCATTTTCTCTAGAACAGTCTCTAGTTTCTACCTTTATTAAACAATATGATTTCCTGTTTTTCATTGATTGTATATAACAATCTATTTTTCATATAGTATTTTAAGAAATATTCCTTAAATGTGTTAACCCTACCTTTTAATGAAACCACACTCAAAATGTAATGTCAAAATTAAAATATATAATAACCTTGGTTGTATCCTTGTTTTATGGTTCAGCTGGAAAAGAATCAGCCTGCAGTGCGGGAGACCTAGGTTCGATCCCTGAGTTGGGAAGATCCCCTGGAAAAGGGAAAGGCTACCCATTTCAGTATTCTGGCCTAGAGAATTCCACGGACTGTGTAGTCCATGGGGTTGTGAATAGTCGGACATGACTGAGTAACTTTCATTTTCAACCTTGTTTTATATGGATATATTTCTTAAAATAGATACCCATATATAATTATGATTCCTACCATAAAATCCACCAGAACATGTCATTACATATTAGTTTGTGGTCTTTACCTATAAATAATATCAGCACAAGAATTAAATGATGCTAATTTAATCAACATAAGTGAACTCAACTTGCAAGGCAACATAAGTAAATGCGTGGTAAACAGTGATACATTCAGTATCATGGGGTCCACACCTACTGGAAAATGTTTTATTTTTAACTGGAACTCACTTAATCTTGCATATGTAAAGTAAAAGATAAATTCTTTTGAAGGAATATCTTATTTGATAGTAATTAATGTGGAATAACTGTGAAAGTAGGATGCAGTTAGTACTTACGTAAAGTATTTTGAGTCATGGAAAACTTGCGATAAGAATGCAGACGTTTTTTAAAACTATGGAAATATTGTAAATTAAACTTTTGGAGAAAGGAATCATCTTTGAAAGGATTGATAATGAATTGACAGTATTGTTATGTGATCTTATTTCCAGATTATCCACCTGCTGTTGAGTTACAGAAAGTCATGTGCCGCTTTTATGTATATCAAATCCAGATTTGAAAGATAAGCATTTTAACTATTTCTGTTAGTTCAGTTATTCATGGTATAATGATGCCTATGATGGTACATTTAAGAATAGGAACACTTCACAATAAAATTTACTTACAGTGAACATTTATGAATGTGTTTATTAGGTTTCTCTGGGATCTCTGGTTCATTTAAAATCTTAGTACATTTTATCTTCATTATAACATGTCCCAAGGAAACTTTTGGCTGAAAGATTAGCATTATAAAAAGAGGGCTTTAATTAGAAAATTCTATACTGTGGGTCAGATTGCTAAATCCAGTGGCAATTATCTGCTTCCTGAGATATGTAGTTCCCTTTCTGAAACATTAAAATTTACTTTATAATACCTCAAAAAGTCATTTCAAGAGGAATTTTGGATCATTAATGGAATTAGAAATAAGATGTGCCCATGGATTTCTCTACTTCTATTTCATCATTTAATTTTCATGTGAACCAGGCAATTAAAGGCCTTTTAACTACTTGGTCCTCAAATAGTTCAGTAACAAGTATGCTAGAAGCACTGTAGTATTATCATGAATTTACTAAATGCTCATTGCCCAGTTGATCCTAGAAGCTAGAATGAATGTGAAAGAAAATATTTATTAAGTTTTTTAAATTTTTACTATTTCTGTTGCTTCACATTCTATGATTATAGTAGTTATTTATTGAATGAGTGAAGGTATTTAGTAAGGCACTTCTTGTTGTATCATGTATTGGTTAGAATTTATACATGAAAAATCATAGAGAATATAGAAAGTCAATGAGTTAGGAAGTTATTTATAACACTTATACATAATTTTAATAGCTTTCACATATAGATAAAAGTAGTAAATCAATGAGAAAAAGCAAAACATATCAGTAGGAAAATTCATAAAGATCATGATCCAAGAAATGACAAAAAAAAAAAAATCAACATATCAGTATATGAAAAGACACTCTACCTAACTAGCAATGAAAGACATGATTTTTAAAAATGTGGACATTTTTACCTACCAGATAGGCGGGTGAGAAAGGTGATAATGTCCATAATTTTCCAGAGTGTAAGGGAACAGGAAATCTCATGAGTTATGAAGGCTTTATAACAGAATAAACTGATGTTGTCTTTCTGGAGTATAACTTTTTAATAAATAACATTTTAAATATGTAAAATCTGAGTCCTGTTTACCTCTAGAAATTTATCTAAGGGCAATAATCTGATGAATGCAGTGATGCATGTAAGAAATACAGATGACTTAAACAATGAAGGCTTTAGGAGCACAGCCCTTCCCATGTTAAAAAATAAATGTAGAATTTATAGTTGGCCCTTTGTATCCACAGTTCTTACATATCTGCCTTTTCACATCCATGGATTCAACAACCATGGATCATGTAGCAGTGTAGTATTTAAATTTGGAAAAAATTAAAATGTGCATATAATTGACCCGTGCAGTTAAAACTTGTGTTGTTTGAGGGTCAACTGTAGTTAAATCACTTTTTGAAGAATGAAACTTTATGGATCTATACAAATTTTAGGATTGCTTGTTCTATCTCTGTGAAAATTGAGAGGGAGAGTGTGGGATGATTTGGGAGAATGGCATTGAAACACGTATAATATCAAATATGAAACGAGTCGCCAGTCCAGGTTCGATGCAGGATACTGGATGCTTGGGGCTGATGTTATGCTTGGGGCTGATGCACTGGGATGACCCAGAGGGATGGTACAGGGAGGGAGGAGGGAGGAGGATTCAGGATGGGGAACATGTGTATACCTGTGGCGGATTCATGTTGATATATGGCAAAACCAATACAATATTGTAAAGTTAAAAAATAAAATAAAAAAAGAAAATTGCCATTGGAGTTTTTAATAGGGATTGCTTTGAATCTGTCGATGACTTTGGGTAGCTTGGACATTTTAACAGTATTAATTCTTCTGGTTCACAAAAATGGAATACCTTTCCATTTTTTTATGTCTTCTTAAATTTCTTTCATTAATGTCTTACAGTCTTTAGTGTACAGGTCTTTTACCTTCTTAGATAAATTAATTCCTAGGTACTTTATTGTTTTTGATGCAATTGTAAATGGAATTGTTTGCTTGACTTTTCTTTCTGCTAGTTCATTATGAGTATATAGAAGGAACAGATTTTGTATATTGATTTCATATCCTGCAACTTTACAGAATATATTAATTCTAACAATATTTTTGGTGGTGTCTTTAGAGTTTTCTATGTATAATATCATGTAATGTACAAATAGTGACAGTCTTACTACTTCTTTTCAATTTGAATGCCTTTTATTTCTTCTTCTAGCCTAGTTGTTCTGGCTAGGACTTTTAGTACTTGTTGAATAACAGTGGGTGTAATAGGCATCCTTATCTTCTTCCTGATCTTAGACCTGAGGATGATTTTAGCTGTGGGCTTGTCATATATGGCCTTTATTATAGGGAAGACCTGAATATCCATCAGTATGGGATTGGTAAAGTTTATGGTAAATATATTTAATACAGTATTAGGAAACTTATAAAATCCATGCTGTAGCAGTATATTTATTGCCATGGTGTAAAGATAGCCCTGGTCTATGATTAGGTAAAAGAGAAAGTTGCAAATAGTGTGTATATGTATGTGCATGATTATACATATACAACTATACATTTGTTGTTTAGTCCCTAAGTCACATCTGACTCTTTTTGATGCCATGGACTGTAGCTCAGCAGGCTCCTCTCTGCATGGAATTCCCCAGAAAGAATACTGGAGTGGGTTGCCATTTCCTTTTCCAGGGGATCTTCCTGACCCAGGGATTGAACCCTCATCTCTTGTGTCTCGTGCATTGGTAGGCAGTCCCCACGCCCACCAGGCTCCTCTGTCCATGGGATTCTCCAGGCAAGAACACTGGGATGGGTTGCCATGCCCTCCTCCAGGGGATCTTCACAACCCCAGCATCGAACCCAGGTCTGCCGCATTATAGGCAGGTTCTTTACCATCTGAGCCACCATGGAAGCCCAAGGATAATGGGTTGGGTAGCCTATCCCTTCTCCAGGAGATCTTCCCAACCCAGGAATTGAACCGGGGTCTCCTGTATTACAGGTGGATTCTTTACTAGCTGAGCAACCAGGGAATAGTTGATGAATAGTTACATTCATTCCTTCATTCAGTGAACAGTTACTGGGTAATTGCTATGTACTGGGAACCACTAAAGCTGCTTATTAGGATAACCTGATTCTAGTTTGGAGATGGACTAATGTATCATGACATGTTGGCCAAGGACTGCTGTTGAAATGTCTTAGCAGCTACTTGATATATTTTAAATGTAATCTCTATTAGTTATTTTAGATCAAGTTACCAGATCATAGTACCTTGAAACAACTTCAGTTCAGTTCAGTCACTCAGTCGTGTTGGACTCTGTGACCCCATGGACTGCAGCACGTCAGACTTCCCTGTCCATCCTCAACTCCTGGAACTTATTCAAACTCGTGTCCATCAAGTCACTGATGCCATCCAACCATCTAATCCTCTGCCATCCCCTTCTCCTCCTGGCTTCAGTCTTTCCCAGCATCAGGGTCTTTTCCAATCAGCCAATTCTTCACATCAGGTGGCCAAAGTATTGGAGTTTCAGCATCAGTCCTTCCAGTGAATATTCAGGACTGATTTCCTTTAGGGTTGACTGGTTGGATCTACTTGCAGTCCAAGGGACTCTCAAGAGTCTTATCCAACACCACAGTTCAAAAGAATCAGTTCTTCAGCACTCAGCTTTCTTTATAGTCCAGCTTTCATATCCATACACAACTACTGGAAAAAACATAGCTTTGACTAGACAGACCTTTGTTGGCAAAGTCATGTCTTTGTTTTTTAATATGCTGTCTAGGTTGGTCATAGCTTTTCTTCCAAAGAGCAAGTGTTTCTAATTTCATGGTTGCAGTCACCATCTGCAGTGATTTTGGAGCCCCCCCAAAATGAAGTCTGTCACTGTTTCCATTGTTTCCCTATCTACTTGCCATGAAGTGATGGCACTGGATGCCATGAACTTAGGTTTCTAAATGTTAAGTCAGTTTTTTCACTCCTCTCTTTCACTTTTCATCAAGAGGCTCTTTAGTTCTTCTTCGCTTTCTGTCATAAGGGTGGTGTCATCTGCATGTCTGAGGTTATTTATATTTCTCCCAGCAATCTTGATTCCAGCATGTGCTTCATCCAGTTTGGCATTTCACATGATGTACTCTGCATATAATTTTAATAAGCAGCGTGACAATATACTACCTTGATGTATTCCTTTCCCTATTTGGAACCAGTCTGTTGTTCCATGTCCAGTTGTAACTGTTGCTTCTTGACCTACATACGTATTTCTCAGGAGGCAGGTCAGGTGGTCCAGTATTCCCATCTCTTTAAGAATTTTCAACAATTTGTTGTGATCCACATAGTCAAAGTCTTTGGCGTAGTCAGTAAAGCAGAAGTAGTTGTTTTTCTGGAACTCTCCTGCTTTTTTGATGATCCAACAGATGTTGGCAATTTGATCTCTGGTTCCTTTGTCTTTTATAAATCCAGCTTGAACATCTGGAAGTTCATGGTTCATGTACTGTTGAAGACTGGCTTGGAGAATTTTGAGCATTACTTTGCTAGCGTGTGGAATGAGTGCAATTATGTGGTAGTACGAACATCTTTGACATTGCATTTCTTTGGGATTGGAATGAAAACTGACCTTTTCCAGTCCTGTGGCCACTGCTGAGTTTTCCAAGTTTGCTGGCATATTGAGTGCAGCACTTTCACAGCATCATCTTTTAGGATTTGAAATAGTTCTTCTGGAATTCTATCACCTCCACAAGCTTTGTTCGTAGTGTTGCTTCCTAAGGGCCACTTGACTTTGCATTCCAGGATGTCTGGCTCTAGGTGAGTGATCACACCGTCATTGTTATCTGGGTCCTGAAGATCTTTTTTTGTATAGTTCTTCTGTGTATTCTTGCCACCTCTTCTGAATATCTTCTGCTTCCGTTAGGTCCATACCATTTCTGTCCTTTATTGTGCCCATCTTTGCATGAAATGTTCCCTTCGTATCTCTACTTTTCTTGAAGAGATCTCTAGTCTTTCCCATTCTACTGTTTTCCTCTGTTTCTTTGCATTGATCACTGAGGAGGGCATTCTCATCTCTCCTTGCTATTCTTTAGAACTCTTTCTCAAATAGTATGTACACTGTGGGTCAATAAGAGGACTCTATTCATTGTGGTCACTCAGTGACCCAGCCTGATTCAACAGCCACCATCACAAATATTTCCAGTCACTGTGGAAAGGGAAAGAGTGTTCTGAAATTTCTTTGGCTAGCAATTAAGTATTTGAACATGAAGTAACATGTGTTACCTCAGCTCACAACTCTTTGGCTAATATCAGTTACATGGCATTACCCACTTAGAGAACACTTGGAAGTATATTCATATTACATGTCTCAAATGTAGAAAGCTGGAAGCTAGTATGAGCAGTATTTATGACTGCTACAAGATCTATGCAATGATTTTCACAAACATCAAAAGAAATAATTAAATAGGTAATAAAAACATAGCCATACCTTCGAGAAATTGGTTTAGTGATGTTAATTCTTCAAATACAAAACATTAATTTATGAAACTAAAAACATAGTCATTTAATGGCTAAAAATCATTGGAGCACATGCATGATTTTTAACTAGTACTTAACTGTCTAATAGAAATACCCAAAGTTTTAATAAAATGTTTTGGAGGATGACAAGCTCTCTGTTGAATGAAGTGTTTAAGCACCGACCAGATTATGAGACTGGCTTAAAAGCAAATCAGTCATTGGACACATGGTTCATTCATGTGCAGGAACTGTATAGCTGTTCAAGATGATTTTTGGCTTTGTGGTAAGCCTGAAATCCATGATCCTAATTTATGATTCTTATTGAACAGTGGTTATTATTCAGAAATGAGTGACAATGGACCAAGCATAGAGTACATATATAGCTACATTGTTGCCCTTAAGGAATTTACAAATTGAGTAAGTAGAGATGATGTTTGGAGTAGCTGTCATCCTGGAGTAACTTTGCTTTACATGCAGAAGAAAATACAAAATCCCCACACGATCTGTTCCCTACATAGCCTACCTTTTTTCCTACCTCTCTCCTTGTAACTCAGCTCCAGATGCACTGGCCTGCTAGTTTTGCTTCTTCTTTTTTAATTTGAGTTTGGTTGTTTAATACTGTTGTGTTAGATTCTGCTGAACAGCTAAGTTAATCAGCCACATATATACATATATCCCCTCTTTGTCACCACAGAACATTGAGGAGAGTTCCCTGTGCTATACAGTAGGTTCTCATTAGTTATCTAGTTTATATACAGTAGTGTATATATGTCAATTTCAGTCTCAGTCTCACAGTTCATCCCAAGCCCTTCTCCCCACTTGGCATCCATGTTTGTTCTCTGTGTCTGGGTCTCTATTCCTGCCCTTCAGATAGATTTATCAGTACCATTTTTCTAGACTGCACATATATGTGTTAATATATGATATGTGTTAACATATGATGTTTGTTTTTCTCTTACTGACTTACTTCACTCTGTATAACAGTTTCTAGATCCATCTGTGTCTCTACAAATGACACAATTTCTTTCCTTTCTTATAGCTGAGTAATATTCCATTGTATATGTCTGCCACATCTTCTTTATCCGTTCTTCTGTTGATGTACATTTAGGTTGCTTCCATGCTCTGCCTATTATAAATAGTGCTGCAATGAATCTAGGGTGCATGTATCTTTTGTAATTATGGTTTTCTCTGGGTATATGCCCAGAAGTGGGATTGCTGGGTCATATGGGAGTTCTACTTTTAGTTTTATAAGGAACCTCCATATTGATATCCTTAGTGGTTTTATCAATTTACATTCCTACCAACAGTGTAGGTGGGTTCCCTTTTCTTCACATCCTCTGAAGCATTTATTGTTTGCAGATTTTTTGATAATGACCATTCTGACCAGAGTGAGGTAATAACTCATTGCAGTTTTGATTTGCATTTCTTTAATGATTAGTGTCATTGAACATCTGTTCATGTGCCTCTAGCTTTGCTTCTAATGTACAGACCATGCTTTCAACTCAGTGATTTTACAGACATGTTTCTCTCTTCCTGGAAGGCTCTTTGCCAATTACTTACATGACTTGCTTCCTACCCTTATTCAGGCGTCAGTGAGGACTTTTCTGACTACTCTGTTTAACAGACCATCAAAATCACTCCTTTCCTCTTTTGATACTTTTATTTTTTTTTCCTGGTAGCATGTATTACTATCAAAAAAATGCTATATATTCATGTATAGGTTTTTTTCCCCTAATGAGTGGAAACTCCAAGATAGAAGAGACACAATGCCTAGAACACCTAGTAGGTCCTTAAAACATATTGATGCAATAAATGAATGATTGAGAGGATAGTATATTATTTTTATGTGAACGATCATTCTATTATATTCCATATTCTAGGACAGAATTGAGGGAATGTCATTACTGTAGGGGAGCAGCTCTCCAGGTATAATGTGTTAGTGCCACTCTCAGGACCCTAATATCACTAAATTATTCCTGCTTTTAGACCTATATCCTACAGTCTGAACCCTGCAGTGACAGAGGTTTGCATCTTTTTCCTTTTTTACTGTGAATTATGAATTCCATCCACCATACTTGAACAGAATATCTACATATAAAAGAAAAAGGACATAGCAGGTTAGATGACATTTCCAACATGTCATTGGTTTTCTAAAGTAACATCAAGGATTGGGGAGGGGGATGAAACTAAAGGTTCATGAGGTACGTCACAAGCCTGTTGGATGGGGTGTGAGAATCTCTAATTTATCCAGCCACCCTTCAGGGGTCCCTGGAAAGGTACTTGGGCCTGTTTTGATAGAGTAAATTCATCTTAAAAAGGACTTCTTAGGGTTAGATGAGTGATGGGAAGAAAGAAACTATTTTAAGTGGAACCTGACTTTAATAAACAACATTACTACAGCCAAGGGGGTAAGCCTGCATTCAATAGATGAAAGAAATGGATAGCTCTGGGATCTGTGCTGCCCTAAGAAGCTTTATTACTTCAATAGTAATAAGAACAAGTAGAGAGCAAAATTACCATTTATTGATTGATGGTGGAAAAGATGTAGAGAAGGAATTGGTGAAAAGTGATGTAGAATGTAACTAAGAACTAAGTAAGCTCTGAGGAGACACTGTAAGTAGATAAGCAGATAATGAACTTAGAAATGACTCCCCTCAGTTATGAGACTTTTGAATAGCCTGTTGTCAACAACGTCTACAGCTATATGTGTATATGTGTGTGTGTGCTTGTGTGCATGTGTGTGTATGTGATGGCAGGGACTGGGTTGTGACCATAATGTTTAGGTTCAAAATGAAATTTCTAATGCATTTTGAAAATGTCACATCATTGGCTTGTGTGAAGTTTTAACAAAATTTTTAATAGCAAGTATATGATCACTTGGGCTTCCCAGATGGCACTGGTGGTAAAGAACGCACCTGCCATTGCAGGAGACATAAGAGACACCAGTTTGATCCCTGGGTCCAAAAGATCCCCTGGAGGAGAAATGACAACCCACTCCAGTATTCTTTTTTTTTTAATTTTATTTTAATTGGAGGATAATTATTTTACACTATTATGGTTTTTGCCATACATCAGTATGAATCAGCCATAGATATGCATGTGTCCCTTCCGTCCTGAAACCCCTCCCAACTCACTCCCCACTGCATCCCTCCAGGTTGTCACAGAGCACCGGCTTTGGGTGCCCTGCGTCATACATTAAACTTGCACTGGTTATCTATTTTACATATGGTAATGAATATATGTCAATGCTGTTCTCTCAAAGCAAAGGAGACACAAAGAACAGACTTTTGGATTGAGTGGAAGAAGGAAAGGGTGGACTGATTTGAGAGAATAACACTTCAGTATTCTTTCTTGGAGAATCCCATGGACAGAGGAGTCTGGCGGGCTATAGTCCCTAGGGTTGCAAAGAGTCAGATATGACTGAAGTGACTTAACACACATGCATATGATCCGTTAATATATTTTACTTTAATAATTTGAGATGTAATACCTAAGTTTAAGTGAAAGGAGTCCCATTCTAAGTTTAAGTCTAGGAAATCTATGGTGGTTTCTCACCTTTTCATAAAAGGACATTTTAATAGTGCCCCAAAGTAGATTAAGTCATTTATAGACAAAAAGCCTTTGCTTTGGTGAAACTTACTCAATTCACTGACTGAAGGATTATTTGCGAGAGCAATTTTTTTTCAGTTAGAGAAGAAGTTCAGACCTTTAACAAAACTAACATTTGAAATATCAATTTCAGTTCTATTATAACTTCTTAGTGATATTTTTAAATGTTAAAGTATCCCTAAAATAAGAGGAAAAATAAACTCCATAAGACTTGAAGAAATGAGCTCCTTTTAATATTATGGATAGAAAAGTTAGGTGTATATAATTCCTGGAATTTCCAAAATACAGCATTTTCTCCTGGAGCAGAATCATTTTGATTTTCTTATACAAATTAAAATCCATTCAAAAATCAGAAAGGTATTTTCCTGTGTCAGAGGAGAAATCTATTTAGTGTGTTAGCATGGGAGAAAGATTTTTCTAATAAAAGAATGATAGATAAGGTTGAAGCTAAATGTATTATTTTTTTTCCCAAATGGTTAATTAGTTTGTGATCTATCATAGCGATTATTCAAGTGAAACAGGCATATTTAATGAACATTAGGTTATACCTTAATTTTCCCAGAGTACAGGATAAAATAGAAAAAAAAAAAAATCTATGTGAAAATACATAAAAGTCCTGGCCACTGGGATTCATTATGGCTAGGAAGTGTTTTAAAAAGTTTTCCCCAATTCAGATACTTGAAAAAAATTTACCAGACTCTACAGAGTATGCTCAGACAAGACTTTTATTCAAAGGCAAGTGATGTGATGAGGGCAAGGGAGAAAGAGTACAACAAACATCCAAAACTGACGAGCCATGGAAGTCCAAGAGCCATTCAGAGCTGAAGCTTGGAATGACCTGAGTGAGGAAATCAGCTTTGGCAGAGCTCAAAGAGAAGTTCTCAGGGGAGTGTCTTTAAAGCCTGCCATGTCAAATTGGTTAGGCCAGTTGCCAAGGATCAGTAAAGAAACTGACCCTGGAAATCATCACACGAGTTTGGGATCTTAAAAAGCACACCTTCAATCCCACTACCCTTACTTAAGCCAAAGGTCAAAATGCATCCCCAGAGGTAAAGACAGTTTTTCTGGCATAGCCATAAAGCCATTCTATCTCGATATGTATCGTGTCCTTTTTGATGTTCTTACTATAGAGCACGTGTGTCAGGATGCATCTGGTATCAGAGTGTTGGGAATGCAATGCCAAGAGTCATTAATAGTCAGGTCACCTACTTACGACTCTGTCACTGCTGAGAGGAAGGAGGGCCTGTCTTATGTTTCATCTACTATTTCACTAACATGGAATTATTTGAAATTCTATGAAGTTTAGCAACTTAAATTTTATGGTTTTATGTGTGAATCATACGAAATACTATAGCTACCTTTTTAGGAGTACAAAAAGGCAGAAAGAAATGAACATTCATGATTTAACAAACATTTGGTGGGGGGCAATTTCAGATCCAGTTTGCCGTGGGAAGCAGAGAAGGCAATGGCACCCCACTCCACTACTTTTGCCTGGAAAATCCCATGGACGGAGGAGCCTGGTAGGCTGCAGTCCATGAGGTCGCTAAGAGTTGGGCACGACTGAGCGACCACTTTCACTTTTCACTTTCATGCATTGGAGAAGGAAATGGCAACCCACTCCAGTATTCTTGCCTGGAGAATCCCAGGGAAGGGGGAGCTTGGTGGGAGGCCGTCTGTGGGGTCGCACAGAGTCGGACACAACTGAGTGACTTCACTTTCACTTTGCCATGGGACGAGGGTGAAAGAAAAATGATAGATTTTTTTTCAGGAATTTTAAAATCTCACGTTCTTACTTTGACTATTATAACGTTTATTTTCTTCTTACTGTCCTCTTAAATTTATCTGACAACAAAAGGAACAAAAAAAATAGTACTTTTATTTTCATGAAAGGTGTCACCCCCATCTTTAGAAATCTGCATTGACTTTCCACTTTCTCTGACTGCCTGCTATTAAAATGCCTTCGTGTGTTTGAATTACATTTAATTCCCAAGAATCCTTTTCTATAGAGTTTAAGACCATTTGAAGATGAAATTGCTGCTTTTATTCGTTCATTTAACAAGAGAGAAAAAACAGAGTTAAGACAATTTTCATATACTGTGTATGTGTTTTTAACCTTTTATTAAAAATTGAACAATATTTTTTTAAAAAGTTTAAAAACACATACACTGTGCATGGAAATAGTCTTAATTCCATTTTCTTTTTCTTTTACATGGAACTCGGCTCAATGTTATGTTGCAGCCTGGATGGGAGGGGCATTTGGGGAAGAATTATGTATATGTATGGCTGAGTCCTTTCGCTGTTTACTGGAAACTGTCACAATCATTGTTTGTTAATCAGCTATACTCCAATACAAAACAAAAAGTTAATTGAGCTATAATTGACATATAATTGTGTTTAAGTTCAAGATGCACAACATGTTGGTTTGATACATTTATATATTGTATTATGATTATCCCCTAGTGTTAGCTAAATCTCTTTCACATCACATAATTATTTCTTCTGTGGTGATATCTGCAACACCTGGTCATTTTCTAACTTCAAGTTTGTAACCTTTGACCATAATCTTTCCAGTTGCCTCACTCAGTTCAGTTCAGTCACTCACTCGTGTCCGACTCTTTGCGACCCCATGAATCGCAGCACGCCAGGCCTCCCTGTGCATCACCAACTCCCGGAGTTCACTCAGACTCACGTCCATCGAGTCAGTGATGGCATCCAGCCATCTCATCCTCTGTCATCCCCTTCTCCTCCTGCCCCCAATCCCTCCCAGCATCAAAGTTTTTTCCAATGAGTCAACTCTTCTCATGAAGTGGCCAAAGTACTGGAGTTTCAGCTTTAGCATCATTCCTTCCAAAGAACACCCAGGGCTGATCTCCTTTAAGATGGACTGGTTGGATCTCCTTGCAGTACAAGTGACTCTCAAGAGTCTTCTCCAACACCACAGTTCAGAAGCATCAATTCTTCGGTACTCAGCTTTCTTCACAGTCCAACTCTCACATCCATACGTGACTACTGGAAAAACCATGGCTTTGACTAGACAGACCTTTGTTGGTAAAGTAATGTCTCTGCTTTTGAATATGCTAAATAGGCTGGTCATAACTTTCCTTCCAAGGAGTAAGCGTCTTTTAATTTCATGGCTGCAGTCACCATCTGCAGTGATTTTGGAGCCCCCCAAAATAAAGTCTGATGCTGTTTCCACTGTTTCCCCATCTATCTGCCATGAAGTGATGAGACCAGATGCCATGATCTTCGTTTTCTGAATGTTGAGCTTTAAGCCAACTTTTTCACTCTCCACTTTCACTTTCATCAAGAGGCTTTTTAGTTCCTCTTCACTTTCTGCCATAACGGTGGTATCATCTGCATATCTGAAGTTATTGATATTTCTCCCAGCAATCTTGATTCCAGCTTGTGCTTCTTCCAGGCCAGCATTTCTCATGATGTACTCTGCATATAAGTTAAACAAGCAAGGTGACAATATACAGCCTTGACGTACTCCTTTTTCCTATTTGGAACCAGTCTGTTGTTCCATGTCCAGTTTTAACTGTTGCTTCCTGACCTGCATATGGGTTTCTTATGAGGCAGGTCAGGTGGTCTGGTATTCCCATCTCTTGAAGAATTCTCCACAGTTGATTGTGATGCACACAGTCAAAGGCTTTGGCATAGTCAATAAAGCAGAAATAGATGTTTTTTCTGGAACTCTCTTGCTTTTTCCATGATCCAGCAGATGTTGGCAATTTGATCTCTGGTTCCTCTACCTTTTTTAAAGCCAGCATGAACATCACGAAGTTCACGGTTCACATATTACTGAAGCCTGGCTTGGAGAATTTTGAGCATTACTTTACTAGCGTCTGAGATGAGTGCAATTGTGTGGTAGTTTGAGCATTCTTTGGCATTGCCTTTCTTGGGGATTGGAATGAAAACTGACCTTTTCCAGTCCTCTGGCCACTGCTGAGTTTTCCAAATTTGCTGGCATATTGAGTGCAGCACTTTCACAGCATCATCTTTCAGGATTTGAAATAGCTCAACTGGAATTCCATCACCTCCACTAGCTTTGTTTATTGTGATGCTTTCTAAGGCCCACTTGACTTCATATTCCAGGATGTCTGGCTCTAGGCGATTGATCACATCATTGTGATTATCTTGGTCATGAAGATCTTTTTTTGTACAGTTCTTCTGTGTATTCTTGCCACCTCTTCTTAACATCTTCTGCTACTGTTAGGTCCATACTATTTCTGTCCTTTATCGAGCCCATCTCTGCATGAAATGTTCCCTTGGTATCTCTAATTTTCTTGAAGAGATCTCTAGTCTTTCCCATTCTGTTGTTTTCCTCTATTTCTTTGCATTGATCGCTGAGGGAGGCTTTCTTATCTCTTCTTGCTGTTCTTTGGAACTCTGCATTCAGATGCTTATATCCTTCATGTGCTGTATTTTTCTAAATCTGAAATATGTATTATAGAATCAGTAAATTTCAAGAATGAGTTAGCCTAAAGAAAATCTCCTATGAGAGTTGGACTGTGAAGAAAGCTGAGTGCCGAAGAATTGATGCTTTTGAACTGTGGTGTTGAAGACTCTTGAAAGTCCCTTGGACTGCAAGGAGATCCAACCAGTCCATTCTGAAGGAGATCAGCCCTGGGATTTCTTTGGAAGGTATGATGCTAAAGCTGAAACTCCCATACTCTGGCCACCTCATGCGAAGAGTTGACTCATTGGAAAAGACTCTGATGCTGGGAGGGATTGGGGGCAGGAAGAGAAGGGGACGACAGAGGATGAGATGGTTGGATGGCATTACCGACCCTATGGACGTGAGTCTGAGTGAACTCCGGGAGTTGGTGATGGACAGGGAGGCCTGGCGTGCTGCGATTCATGGGGTCGCAAAGAGTTGGACACGACTGAGCGACTGAACTGAACTGAGCTGAACTGAAAGAAGATCTCCTGTGTAATAGGTCTAACCACACAGTTCCATGAAGCATATAACTGTACAAATGTAAAAGGTTTCATTGTGACGTTAGACTAATTACTGACCAACCTCTCTTAGCATATCAGTATTAATCCCTCAGACTATTTGTCACTGTCATATCTTTGTAAGAACCATATATTTTAAAAAATTTTTGTAACATTCTTTTTTTTTCTAATGTCTTTTTTTTTTACAGTAAAAATATCTTAATTTATTAATTTTTAAATTTAAATTTATTTATTTTAATTAGAGGCTAATTACTTTAAAATATTGTATTGGTTTTGCCATACATCAACATGAATCTGTCATGGGTGTACACGTGTTCTCCAACCTGAACCCCCTTCCCACCTCCCTCCCCATACCATCCCTCTGAGTCATCCCAGTGCACCAGCCCTAAGCATCCTGTATCCTGCATCAAACCTGGACTGGTGATTCATTTCTTATATGATGTCTTTAAGAGTTATATATTTTCTTAGTGTGCTAAATTTTTCTGTGGTGATTTCATTTCTAGAAATTGCCTCATGGTCCTTGATTTTATCTTTAATATTTATTTTATTAAAAAAATTTATAATAGATTGATTAGTATATTAAAACTTAAAAAAATAATGTTATATTTACAAGGTAGGCAGTGGAGTTAAGAGAAGTTACCCATTTACTTACTAGAATTCTTCACAGAAATGACAAAGTAAATGATTTTTTTATTGACTGGTCTAATTTTCTCTTTTTCACAAATGACAAAGTAGAAAGCTCAGATTATTTTTGGTCATGCGTTAGGGAAAGTTACTGTAACTATAGTTTGAGAGAAGGAAGGAGAAAGGAAGGGGCAGAGATTACATGTTAATGTTTGTTTTCATTAAATGGGGGAAAACATCTCTCCCCTGAGTTGAGCATGTAGTCATATTGGTTTAGGCAGCTGCCCTTTAATTTCATGTAATTAAAATGTCATAAATGCATGTGCATGTGTGCACACACACACACAAACACACACTCTAATCAGTCTGACTGACTTTGTCTTCTCAGTCTGGTTCTGCTACTTACTGATCCTGTGAATCAGGATATATTATCACAATTTTACTCATTTTAAAAAGAGTCTTAAGAATAGTTTTTGCCTCATAAAAATAACAAAGTCATTGAGCTAATAGGTATACATATGATCACAGAATAATTATGGTAGATATTACTTTTTATTGTACATGGAAGGATTTTTATAATAAGTTTTCATAAAGATGGATCTTTCTTTTCTCTGTAGTTATTGGCATCCATTACTTTTAATGGAGTATTTTAAATTTTAAGAGATAGAAGCAAATACCTCATGCTTATATAATTCTTTTGTTTCAATTTTAATTATGAAGTTACTGAATAACATTCAAATGAGACATATGGAAAGAAAGATAGTTTACTGATTAATTCCTTAGGTATTTTTAAAAAACATATTTATTTATTTTTTTTGGCTGCTCTGTGTCTTCGTTGCTGCATGTGGGCTTTCTCTGGTTGCAGTTAGCGGGCCTACTCTCTGATTGCAGTATGTGGGCTTCTCATTGTGGTGGCTTCTCTTGCTGTGGAGTACAGACTCTAAAGTTTACAGGCTTCAGTAGTTGTAGCTTGTGGGCTATAAAGTGTGGGCTCAGAAGTTGTGGCTTACTTGCATGGGCTTAGTTGCCCTGCTGCCTGTAGGATCTTCCTGGACCAGGGATTGAACCCATACCCCTTATATTGGCAGGTGGATTCTTAACCACTGGACCACCAGGGAGGTCCCCTTAAGTCTTTTATATTTACTTTTCTAAGGATTTGATGTGCTTATAAAAATTTGCATTGTTGAATAATCTCTATTAGTTTCTTTAAATGAGTTATTATACCTCCAAATGATATACTACCATAGAGCCACTAAGAAAAAAATTATAAAAGAATATTTAATGACATAGGGAAATGTTTACAATATATGTGAAAAATGTAGGTGGGATAAGCTTATGACTCATTTTGAAAGAATAAAATCTATTTGCATGTTTGTAAATTGTTCTACAGTGATTCTTATAGGAAGGTTTTAAATCTTTGAATTCCTCACATTTTCTTGTTCTCTTCAATGAATTTCTGTATTTTAAATATACATGCAAATAGATTTTATTTTTAATGCTAAAAAATCCTCTCACGTGTACTTTCAACTTTCAATAAATGAAAAGCATGAAAAGAAAAGAATTAGTGACATAAAATCTCAAGTCTCTTTTAAAAAATCTCATTTCAATAAACAAAACTGAAAACAATAAATTGTATTTTAATTCCCTGGTGGCTCAGATGGTAATGCATCTGCCTGCAATGCAGGACACCCAGGTTCAATCCCTGGGTTGGGAATATACCCTGGAGAAGGAAATGGCAACCCATTAAAGTATTTTTGACTGGAAAATCCCATTTATGGCAGGCTACATACCATGGAGTTGCAAAGAGTTAGACATGACTGAGTGACTTCACTTTCACTTCAGTCTATAAATACTAGCAAAATGATAAATAGTATACTATGTATATAATAAAGTTCCACATTTAGAAATATAACCAGATGATATTATAGGCCAGTACATGTGTGATTGTGTTGTTAAAGAGATTTTGTAAAGGAGTTGGTTAACATTACTGACTGTTGAAGAATATAGAATTTTAACTGACCCCAGAATGGTAGGTCAGTGCATACTATTGAAGTTAAAAGGATATAACTATTAAAGTCTGTAAACCCTAAGAGTTTATTAAATGTGAGTAAAAGTATCTATTACCTAATTAGCATAATGTTCAAAATGTTTTGTAGGCATGTATAGTTGGTTGTAGGGATAAAGGATCCACAGGATCCATCATGTATTAGAGGACTTCATTGTCTCCAAATAGTAAAGAACCCCTGCCAAAGATAAAATATGGTGATATGCTAAGGACTTGGGAAGCCAGGCAAAATTTTCCTTCCTACGGTTCATCAGATAATTGTTTCATGTTTTGTTATCCATATCTAAAATCTAGTAGATTGAGAAGCATGAAAAAGGATTTATGTTTCAACTAAAATTATGCATTCATGGAAGGAAAGAAACCGATGCCATGTGAGTTGAGCCATTCCCAGAATAAGCAGTGAAAGGAATTCTGTTGATTCAGCTGAGGAATATATAATCTCCTTCTGTATAAAAATAATTCCCCACATTTTGTAATGCTCATACATCCCTTTTATATGCTATCTGTCGTTTTATCCCCCAGTGAACTCGTGAGATAGGAGATGGAATGTAATTCTACAAATTAACATGTTGAATAATTTAACCAAATCACCACAGTCAGAAAGATGGGACACAACACCATTTTTAATTCCTAGGCTTTTAACCATTGTATTAGCCTAAGAGCATTCCCAAGTGTTGATCTTAGTGTTCTTAGATAATGTTTTTAGTGATGAATAAAAATACAAAAATTGATAATGCTCTTTAAACAATGTGGCTCAGCTGGTAAAGAATCTGCCTGCAATGTGGGAGACCTGCATTTGATCCCTGGGTCGGGAAGATCCCCTGGAGAAGGGAAAGGCTACCCATCCAGTATTCTGGGCTGGAGAAACCCATGGACTGTATAGTTGATTGGGTCACAAAGAGTCGGACACAGAGTCGGACACGACTGAGTGACTTTCACTTTCACGTACCAAGCATTACTCTTAAACCTTCTCATATATTAACCCAGTATTCATAACAACCCCATGAAGAAGATTGTATTATTATATTCATCTTGTACATAAGGAAACTGATACAGACTAGTTAAAGTATCTGTTCAGTCATGCAGATAAAAAGTGGTTGAACGAGGATTTGAACACTCAGTGTCTGACTTCATAATTTATCCTGTTATCCCCTATGCTGTATGTATGTGTGTGAGTGTTAGTTGCTCAGCCATGACCCTATGGACTGTAGCCCCCTAGGCTCCTCTGTCCGTGGAATTCTTGAGACAGGAATACTAGAATGGGTTGCCATTCATTCCTCCAGGGGATCTTCTTGACCCAGGGATCAAACCCAGATGTCTTGCATTGCAGGCAGATGCTTTACTGTCTAAGCCACGAGGGAAACCCAGTGACACAAATCAGAGCTATAGTTAGTGAACAGACTTTACATTTTTTGTATGCACACACACAGATTCTTTGTCATTTACTAAAAGTGAATGAATGTATACACAATTTAGTGGCAGAAACTGCAAATCAGGCAACCTGAAAATAGAGAGGCAAGATAGACAAACTAAGGGTGAAGGCTAGGTAACTGGTAATGGTGAAGAATAATTGATGTGACATCTATCAACTGTTGATTTGAGTAATCTTTTTTTCTTAGAAAGAGATTCAGATTATATCACCCTTAGTTTAGTTGAGAGAGAGAAACAGAGAGATAGAAACAGTTCAGTTCAGTTCAGTCGCTCAGTCGTGTCCGACTCTTTGCAACCCCATGAATCGCAGCACGCCAGGCCTCCCTGTCCATCACCAACTCCCGGAGTTCACTCAAACTCATGTCCATTGAGTCAGTGATGCCATCCAGCCATCTCATCCTCTGTCTTCCCCTTTTCCTCCCGCCCCCAATCCCTCCAGCATCAGAGTCTTTTCCAATGAGTCAGCTCTTCGCATGAGGTGGCCAAAGTCCTGGAGTTTCAGTTTTAGCATCATTCCTTCCAAAGAACACCCAGGACTGATCTCCTCTAGAATGGACTGGTTGGATCTCCTTGCAGTCCAAGGGACTCTTAAGAGTCTTCTCCAACACCACAGTTCAAAAGAATCAATTCTTCGGCGCTCAGCTTTCTTCACAGTCCAACTCTCACATCCATATATGACTACTGGAAAAACCATAGCCTTGACTAGACAGACCTTTGTTGGCAAAGTAATGTCTCTGCTTTTGAATATGCTATCTAGGTTGGTCATAACTTTCCTTCCAAGGAGTAAGCGTCTTTTAATTTCATGTATGCAATCACCATAGAAACAGAGGGGAGGTAAAAGAGACAGTCAAAGAGAAAGAGAGAGAGTTGTTTTCAAGATTCTAATTTATAGCCAGCTTGTAGAAAAATATGGTGCATTAAATTCCCACTTGGCATCCTGATTGTAATAAGATAGTACACCCTTTCTAAAAACTTCCATTTGATGAATAAGTGAACCAATTCAAATTGTCTTCATTTTATTGATAATAACATCAGTGGCAGTAATGATAATGCTTTTTGAGTAACAGCAATTAACTAGATTTGGTGAACTTAGCAATTGAACATTGAATTTGAAATCAGAACATTTGGCACTGAAGATGCTATGAGTACATATTAAAATGATTGTTGATTATTTAAAGATTTATTAAGATGATGAAGAACATTAAAGTGTATTATATCCTGTGTTATTTAGGATGCTCTCAGTTTCAAACCTACTTAAGCTACATAAAAATGTATTGACTTGGTAAATAATAAGTTCAAGTTTGCTCAAGGGTTTAATACAGAGTTTCATCACTGGAGTCAGGGCTAGGTCTCTGTTTCTCTTCAATTCTACCTTCACAGCTTGTCAGATTGATACAGACTGGCTTTCTTCAGCAACTCTTGGAAACGCTTGTTTCCTGGTTCACAGCCAGGAGTTAATAGTGTATCTTTCCCCAAATAATAGACAAAAAGTGTGAGTTTCTCTCTGATTGGAACCTCCTAGATCATGTCTGTGACTGCACTGAGCATATCAGTGTTGCAAAGGGGATAGTATTATCCACACTGTTTTGCATGAATCCCAAATTTACATATGGATTTGAGGGTGAGCTCTATCTATCCTGTGATGGCAAGAAGCGCAAGCGCAGCCGCAAGGAGAGCTACTCCGTGTACGTGTACAAGGTGCTGAAGCAAGTCCATCCGGACACCGGCATCTCATCCAAGGCCATGGGAATCATGAAGTCCTTCGTCAACGACATTTTCGAGCGCATCGCTGGCGAGGCAGCGCGCCTGGCGCATTACAACAAGCGCTTGACTATCACATCCAGGGAGATTCAGACCGCCCTGCGCCTGTTGCTACCTGGGGAGCTGGCCAAGCACGCCGTGTCTGAGGGCACTAAGGCTGTCACCAAGTATACCAGCTCCAAGTAAATATAATATGCCTACCCACTGTTAACGGAGAAGGCAATGGCACCCCACTCCAGTACTCTTGCCTGGAAAATCCCATGGATGGAGGGCCTGGTGGGCTGTAGTCCCTGGGGTCGCTAAGAGTCGGACAGGACTGAGTAACTTCACTTTCACTTTCACTTTCTATCCTTTCCCAATCTCCAGGCATACTGCCATCTATGGGGAAGTAGGAGAAAGGATATGGAGTGAGCAGTCAGTGACAGTGTCTACTAGAGTCTTCCTTTACAATTTTTATTTATTTTATATTTGACTGCACTGGGTCTTCATTGCTGCATGCAGGCTTTCTCTGGTTGCAGACAGCAGGGGCCACTCTTCATTGCGGTGCACTGACTTCTCATTGCGGTGGCTTCTCGTGCTGTGGAGCACACAGGTTCTAGGCACATGGGCTTCGGTAGTTGCAGTGCGTGGGCTCAGTAATTGTGGCACACTGGCTTAGTGCTTCAAGGCATGTAGAATCTTCCTGGACCAGGGATCAAACCCCTGTGCAGGCGGATTCTTATCCACTGGGCCAGCAGGGAAGTCCCAGTCCTCCTTTTTAAACATCCAGTGTTTAAGTTGCAGTGCAGTCTCCGTAGCACATATTCACTTTTGGAAATGCCCACATAACATCCTTGAAAAGAGTGTGTGTACAATATGTTCCAGCAATGATATCCCATTCTACATTTGAAAATTTTGGGTGATCTGCAGTCCCTTTCACTCAGACTATGATGCAGGGCTTCATGGTCCATTGGGCAATGATTAAATTAAAAAAAAAAAAAAAAGTTCAATACCCCTAAATAAAAATGAAGAACACAGAATATCTTGACATTTAAAAATAAATGCATAAACAAATAGAATGAATACAAGTGTTTATAATATCCTGTACTGTCCAAGTTCCTGGCAATTCTTATTTCTGTTCATTAAAAAGCCTTGCTTAATAATTGTCTTCTAGATTCTGAGAATGACTTTGGGGAAAATGATGTTTCAGTGGAGCATACCACTTTAGTCTTCTGCATGTTTTTTGGGGTCCTGGTGTTTACCCAAGGTATTTTTCAGTCAGACTTGGGATTTCTTTGTAAAATCAGATTTATTTACAAGTTTTAGACATTAAGTATTTTTTTCCTTTTTAAATCTGTAACCTAGTAACTAAGGTCCTCTGATCTAGTTCTAGTCTTCAAATGTGAGCCCTTTTGTCTTCCTTAATATGTCTCTGTGCTTTGCACATTCCCTGACTGAAGCAATTTGCAACAGAAGTTTTGGATAGGAGGCCCAGCCCATCTCCTCTTTGACTGGGTGGCTTCTTCCTAATAGGAGTGATCATCTGCTTTATCAGAAAAGTGCTGTAGGGAAGCCCTATGGTTGATTTTTTTTAAGTATTTATGTCTTAAATTATGCCCCTTCTGCCTCTCATTAGATTTGGAATAAAAATAAAAATTGGCTTATCCAGTCCCATCAGGCTCAAAATTATCAGCCTCTCAAGCCATTTATGTTCTAAGCCAGAGGCAGCAAAGATCTCTTAAAAAAAAAAAAAAAAAAATTTTTTTTTCAGTACTTCAAATAGGTGAGCTTTAACATGAGATTTTTTTTTTTTCTTGGTATGAAAAGACTGGTAGATGTCAACTTCTTTGTTTCTCTCTCATCCCTTAATAGTGTTGGTATGCAAAAGTATGTGTCTCCGGGTAAAATAGGTTATTGTTTAATCAATGATTTCTTAACCATGCAACACTTATCACCCTGATACAGGTGGTTCCTTCTCACTCTTGGTCCTTGTCTCTAACATAATTCAGTCTATTCAGCATTTTAGGATCTGTTACTTTCAACACTTCACTCTCTGACTCTAGTTTCCATGTATCTTAGAATGTTTTCTGTTGCTGTAATGGCAAATTAATGCATAAGGTTTACGTGTTAACCCCTTCTATGAAAAATTACTGCATTTTAGCATGGGTAGTGACATAAGTGAGTTAAGGAAAGATAATGTATTTTCAGGCAGTAGTCATCTTATTGATTCAAATTTGCCCCCACACTGGTATATCCCAAAGAACACACAAGGCATAATAAGTACTTTTTTTTTTTTTTTTGGTAAATAGTACCTAAGTTATTGTTAGATGGAATATGTATATGTGCATGTTCCTTCATATTAATGGGTGATTCTTTTAAAGATGATAATTCATGTTAAACTTTTATCATTTCATCTCTCCTTATCACACACATGTCTAAAACTGGAAACTGTCTTACTAAGTCTAATTTGGTGCTTTAGCAGGTATATTAGTAGAAAGTGTTTCTCTTTAAGTATTAAGGGAACCATGAAAATGAAAAATATTGTTACAGTTTTAATATTTTTCCTCAGTTATACTGAAATTCATTAAAAATAATTGCATTGGTACATTTTATCTATTTATACAGTCCTTGTGTTTTAAACTATAAATAATCACCTAGATTCTCAGTAAGTTACTTTTAGGTAGTATTTTTAGAAATATATTTGTAGAACATTTAGCCTATTACAACAGTGAATTAGACTATACGAGTTTTAATTTTTATATTTGTGTTAAAATGCATTTGCTTTACATAGAGCCATGTTAGTGCTTTGTCTTGCTAACATAATACAATTTCCAATTGACCTTCACCCAAAAGACAGATTTTAATACACATACATATATACAGAAAGCATCTGCATTGGAAATAAAACAGCTTTTCTTTCATTAGAGATTTCTTGTGATTATACTTCGGGAGTTACTGGCTTTTGTCATAGAAAATTCCAGAAGAATGGTGGGATTCTGGTGAGAATTTAACACAACTTGTCATCACACTGTAGCTCCATTACTTTGATTTCTTGAATCTATCCTCCTTCACTTCTTCAATCAAGTGGTTTATTTTTTTCCAGGACACTTTGGTTATAATAGCAAGATGACTACCAGAATTTCCAATGGTTCTTTTTTTTTATGTCCAAGGGAAAAGGACTACTTTTATTCTCAATAATCATACCAAAAGCCTGGTGCCTCATTTGGTTAGAATGTGTTAGGAAATGTCTCTGTGGTTGTTACACTGTGGCCAGCAGAAAACCATGTATATGGGTTTGTATTCTATGCCCCTGAGCCAAACACTGTGGCAAGGAAAATTCACTTAAACCAGTCAGGGCTCATTTCTGGATTGGGGTTGAGATTAATCCCAAGCCAACCTTAGGGCTGCTATGCAAGGTGAAGTAGGTTGAATATACTTGGGGAATTATTTTATAGTAATATTTGATTGAGCTCAGTGTTTTTCCATGGGTTGATCATGAAAATCTTTAAGGGAATAAGAGCTATCATATCGGATTGTTCTAATGTGTGTGTGTCATTTATGTTTGTGTGTATGTTTGTGCATATGCCTTTATATATTTTTTCATTGGTTTTAGAAATGTGTTTCATTTTTCCTTGGAGGACTTTTCATTTCCACTAAACTTTTTATCTTAAATAAATTACAGTTGGATACTTAAGGAGCTGTCCCACAGCAATCAGTTGTGCTTAGTGCAGGTCAGACTATTACTGATGTGTCAAGTATTTCTAGAGCAGTACTTTAGACTCTGTCACAGGGCTAAATATAGTCAACATTTAGCAAACATTTATTGAGCACCTGTTATAAGCAAAGTGCTATGCTAGGTACTCTTGTGTACATGAAGATAAATATATGTCATAAAACAATGACAAATTGCCTTTCAGAATGTGCTTATTTCCAATATCATCACATTTTTCTTTTCTGTCATTTTTCTTTTTATCATAGGAAGACCTTGAGTTTTTTTTTTTTTTTTAAGAATAAAGACGAAAATAATGATGCATGAACTCACTTGAGTTAGTTTCATGCTACACACCTGATATAAGAACATAAACATTTATGAAGTGTAATGCATGCATTTACATAGTTTAGATTGTTATTAAATTTGCCATTTTTGTATTTTCTTCTCAGAGATTTTTGGCCTTCAAAATTTGGCCAGCTTCATATTGCTGGCCTTTGAATTTACAAAAACAAAGAAGAGAGTTTAATAAGCAGTAAAATGAAGCTATTTATCTGGATAGGTTACTTTGTAAAGTGCAAGTATAGAAGACCCTCCAAGGTCAACCTAATATATGATTTCCAATTTTTCAAAGTAAGTTTTATTGACCTACACATTTGAGTAGAAAATAACTAATTACCAAATAGCATCTACATTTACCCACAAATTATGATGGTACTGGTGTCAAATAGTCAAATATATGTCTACAGAAATTTTTTAAGCAATCTCTGTTTGTTAACAATAATGTCATTGTAACCCCCATATAGCTTCCTATTTTAAAATGGTATATTTCTGTAACATATATTTATATAACGTTTATATAGGGTAGATTTTGGAGATAAATAAGAACCTAGTAAACTGTGTGTGTGTATCTATGTGTTAAGGACATAAATTTAAAAATGGAAGTTGTTAGTTGCAATAAAAAATGAAGTTTGTTGAAAACAGTTTGATGTCTGATAATTGAAAAATGTTTAAGAACCAGACATAATTCCCATAAAAAAGATTGCATAAGTTAAAGGTTGATGACAGCACATTGGAAGCAGAAAAGTAGAGTAATCTATTTGGAAGTTCAGTGAAGAAAGAAAGGAGGAGATGGAATAGTAGACTGAAGAGTGATAGTATTGGACAGATACGTTTTAGATTGGGAGAGATTTAAGCAAAGGTGCTGATATACTCCACAGTAGTATACTATGTGATAGGAATCTATAGCACACTGTGTATACTAGACTATCTGTTATATGTATCAATAATATGGTTAAATCTACAATGGCTTGATATTGTGGAAAAACAGGTGCATAAAAATTGACATGAACATTCATGATGCATCTTCAATAACAAGTTTTTGTTCCATTAATATTTAACTAATGCAGTTCCATTTTTAGTAAGCGATTATTATTAGTATTGATTCCTGCTTAATCCTTTGCAATACCTTAAAGTCTCAGTGTATTTCCTCCTTTTATTAAAAAGTAATCTTTCATGTTTGAGTTTTGTCAGCAAGATGACACAGGGCATAGAGTGTAGACCATGACATAGCTGGAACATTTTAACATGATTTGATTTTATAAAACACAATACAATAGGGATCAGGCAGTGCTTTGTTTTAAAACATTCACTGCTGGAATTCAGTTATTTATGCAAAAGCTTGCTGATCAGTAGGGCTCTGTTCCCTGATGCCAAGTTGTTAAGCACTTTCTACAGCTTATTGTGAATAATGCAGAGGGTCAGTGGGACCCTTTAAACCCAACTCCAGAGACAAGACTTCTGAAACACATGGCCTCCCGCAGTCAAGCATTGCAACAACTTTCCTATCTAGAAAAATGCCAGTGAATTTTCTGAGTACTGATAGTTTTACACTTGTAAAACTGAGGGAAAGGAAAATATTCTTCACTCACAGTCCACAAAATTAATACACATATAGTCATATCAGTGTATGCATTGTGGATGTTTAACGATTTAATATGATTCAGAATTAAAGGATGACAGTAACCAGAGCTCAATTCTTAGACCACAGTCATTTCTCTGATGACATCATCTAGTATCCTATTATCAAATACCATCTGCAGGTTGACTGCCTCCCAAATGTTTCACCCAGCTTAGAACTTTCTGCTCAGCTCCAAGCTTGGATACACAGTTCATTAACTCATTCCTAGTCAATTCAAATTGAACATGTTCAAAACTGAATCAACTAACCCCCAAATCTGATTCATCTTCAATCCTTCCTAGCCCAGTAAGTAGCAACTCCACACTTTCAGTTGCCCTAGCTAAATACTTAGTCTCCCTCTTTCTCACCCCTTATATTATTGCTCAGAAAATTATGCCAGGTCACCATGCCCAATCTGTATCCAGAATCTGGCCACTTCTCACCACCTCCATTGTCCCCCCATCATATCTGGTCTGGATTGTTGAAATACTCTTTTCAGCTGGTCTGCTTACCTTGGCCCTTGCCTTACCTGCATTCACTTTGTCTATTAGAGGGTCCTCTTAAAATGGAAGCCAGATCCCGTCACACTGCTGCTGAAAATCCTCCAATGGCTAGTCACACACTTGGAGTGAAATGTGGCCCTGCTGTGTTCTGAGTCCGTACACAGTCACCTCCCTCTCCCTGCTTCATCCCTTCTTTGGCCTTCTCATCCACAATTCTTGCCATCTCCCATTCTACTGAAACCATCCTAGACTCCATGCCTTTGCCTCTAGGCATGTGCCCCCTACATAGTCACACGACTACCTCTCACATCTTTAAGTCCTTTTTTCTCAAATGGCACTCAGTGATATTTTCCCTGAACTTCCTAAATTAAATCCCCTGTGTCCCCCTCTTTCTTTAACATTTCTTATTCCCCTTTCTTCCATTATTTCTCTCCATAGCACTTGCCAGCTTCAAATTTACTTATTTAATTTGTTTAGCATGCCTCCCCTAATAGGGTTAGTTCCACAAAAATCTGCAGGATTTTTGTCAATTTTGTGTATGACTGTATCACTGTTGCCTGGAATAGTGCCTGACCCTTAGTAGTTGCTCAGTAAATATCAGTATTTGTTGAAGAATCACTAAAACATGGTAGAGTCAGAATTTCATATGCTTTCAGAGCCCTTCTCTACAAAATGAATAAAGGTGTGATGTATTGAATATATATAATCTGTTTTGCTAATTGTTCCTCTACCTGGCAAATATGTAATTATAACAACTTTATGACAAATCATGAGATCATGGCATCCAGTCCCATCACTTCATGGCAAATAGATGGGGAAACTGTGGAAACAGTGGCTGACTTTATTTTTCTGGGCTCCAAAATCACTGCAGATGGTGACTGCAGCCATGAAATTAAAGGGCGCTTACTCCTTGGAAGGAAAGTTATGACCAACCTAGACAGCATATTAAAAAGCAGAGATGTCACTTTGTCAACAAAGGTCCATCTAGTCAAGGTTATGGTTTTTCCAGTGGTCATGTGTGGATGTGAGAGTTGGACTATAAAGAAAGCTGATAAAGAAAGCTGAGCACTGAAGAATTGATGCTTTTGAACTATGGTGTTGGAGAAGACTCTTGAGAGTCCCTTGGACTGCAAGGAGATCCAACCAGTCCATTCTAAAGGAGATCAGTCCTAGGTGTTCACTGGAAGGACTGATGTTGAAGCTGAAACTCTAATACTTTGGCCACCTCATGCGAAGAGCTGACTCGTTTGAAAAGACCCTGATGCTTGGAAAGATTGAGGGCAGGAGGAGAAGGGGACGACAGAGGATGAGATGGTTGGATGGCATCACCAACTCAATGGACATGGGTTTGGGTGGACTCCAGGAGTTGGTGATGGACAAGGAGGCCTGGCATGCTGCGGTTCATGGGGTTGCAAAGAGTTAGACATGACTGAGCGACTGAACTGAACTGAACTATGACAAATCATAAAGTTTTCAATATTATTAGTTGAGAATGACTTGACAAAGATAAGTTTACTGGTTCACTGTGAATATCTTACTT
Organism: Bos mutus; assembly: GCF_027580195.1. NCBI lineage: Eukaryota > Metazoa > Chordata > Mammalia > Artiodactyla > Bovidae > Bos > Bos mutus. Next base: position 98,923,863 of record NC_091646.1, read on the forward strand.
ATTAAAAAGCAAAATAATAAGGACTGTGGCATTACAATTTCTATGTTTAAGGATATATTACCTATAATGAATAGAAAATAGAAGAGATTTAATTTTCTGAGTTCCTTATTTCTTCCAAAAACAAGGATATACATATGTATGTGTAGTCTAGATTATGATTGAAGCATTTGATTATAATTGTTTTTAAATAACGTCTATATTTTTTGGGTAATGTTTTGAAAAAAATTCCTTTTCCAACAGGCAATAAAATAGCATTTTGGCTTGATCTGATATTTCCTGTGAAAGAAAAATACATTGAATTTTAAATCTGTTGATTCTACCCATGAATTTATTTTTAAGTACCAGATTGGTGACTTGAAATTTAAACCGTTGTCTCATGAACTTGATGTGAATTTGGTTATGCATTTGTATACATTGTTCATGCTGTGTTTTGGGTGATAAGTGTTGCCTCCTGAGAAAGTGCAGTTTCATTAAGGTCTATATTAGTATAGTCAGCACTTTTATATTTCATTAAACCCACATTTCACTGGTCCTTAAATAGTGATAGCTGAATTAAAAAGTTGAGGAAGAGAATCAGTCATAAGAGATCAAGTGTGTGATGAATAGAAAGGAAGTTCTTTTAATCTTTTCTGTATGTTTTATTTTTAATGATGTAAAAATATTACAGACATCACTGTTAAAACCTATGTGTGTGTGTGTGTATAATACATTTTAAAGATTTGTTTCCTCTATGTCATTCCCTATCTTAAATAACTTTTTCTGAACTATGCATTAGGTTCTTTTATTTTAGCCTGTATTTGATACATAGACATTTATATTGATAAAGAAAAATCAGTATTTGTCCTGTGGAAAAAATGTGTGCTTATATATCTGTCATAAAACTATTAGATTCCACAAGAACCCAAGGCAAACTCATTTAGCCATCAAGTGTAATTGTGCTTTACCTCAAATGGTTTTCTTTCCCTAGAGGACAGTCAGGAATACTGGTGGCATCAAATGTACAGGTCAGCCTAAAACTAAACAAGGAACTTTTTAGCTCTGTCCACCAGGCACACTCTTTTCTACCCCAAGTAACTATTGAGTCATAAATCTTCCTCTGGAAAACTGATTTTCAATTTCTCATCTTCACACTAAAAAAATGGTCAATATATTGGCAATGAGTGTTATGTATTGCTCACTGGCAAGTGATATCTCTAAAGGTGTCCTGTTATATCCGAAAAGCAAAGGGCTCTGAGTCCGGTGGGATGCCAAAACCTCCAGTCAGTTTAGTCAATATTTCAGACAATATAGTTGGAGAAAACATCAGTCAAGACACACTGCCATTTTATACATTAAATATCTTTGTGGATCCCATTTTGGTTAACTTTTCTGGCATTTCTAAATGTTTTTGCTGTATATGCTGCTGACAGGGAGCAAATTTCATTATTTTGAAATTCGGCAGCCTTTCCTTCTTTAGCCTTAACTTCCTTGTTGAGGTGCTAATGAGCTGTGAAAAGGCCAAATGGAAGAGGAATAAGAGCTCCAGATAATCCATACTCTGATAAACTACTCCCTGGATAATTAGCAGTTTATGGTTCTTCTGGGACAGTGGCAGAAATAAGCAATGGTGACCAAGTATATGGAGCAGCGCGTGTTAATAACGTTGTAAAAGAGGTTTACAAGGCAATCAGAATTGTTTTAAGCAAATGTCATGTGTGTACCTTCAGGCCTAGGCACAATTTGATTATCCAAAAAGCTTTATAGGTCAGATTGAGCTGCATCCCAGGATTTCTAAATCAGAAGGTTCTAAACACATTTGTGACTATCTCCCGTCTAGCTTTAGTGAATTTCCTCTTCCTGATTTATAGTTTCCCCAGAACAAAGACATACTTGACCTTCCTTTCCTGCTCATTTGCATGTTTTTAATTCATCTTCACTTTAAAGTTTTTAATTGCTGCTATATTTTAATACTCAGGTTTTAATTTGTGTTGTGGCGATAATTCTGTTTCCTTCCTAGTGTGATATGAAATAAGGCCAATATATTAAAAAATACCTTTCAATAGAATAAGTAGTGATTTTGTAGAAAATTTCCAGGAGTTATACAAATCAAGAAGATGATAGTTGACACTACTCAAGAGTATTTAAACAAAATGAAAAATTGTTTTATAGTATTGATTATCTCAGTATGTGAACAAAGAAAGCATTTTTATCCCTTTTATTTCCCTTCCTATTTCCCAGAGTAGAGCAAACAATTTGAAATATGCCAATAGGCATTTTTTAGATTTTGATGTATGCTCCAAGTATGATTATATATCAACCGAAAAATCCCAGTGATATTATCATTACATATTTTATAGTATCCATAATTTGATGTGGTGATTAAAAATTTGAGTGTATCAGTAAATTTTAGGGCATTTCACTAAACAAGCCCATTGTAAATATTTAAAAATCTTTACATGAACAAGTTATCTGTTGAGAATACAGAAATTGTACACCAAAGCTAATCATATTTTAAACATATGAAATTATTCATAGAAGGGTCTAGGGGGAGACAGACTGGATGAATCAAAGAATTCTATCAGTGGTTCCTGGGTATGTGAAAGGCATGTCATCATTACATTCACATAAAGTATGGTACAGTACTACAGTTTGATTTTTAAATGCAATTTTACCAGTCTAGCTATCTCCGGGAAATATTTCTTCCTTTTAAGTTATTAAACATATGTGAGGTAACTTAGTTAAAATTACAGGCTTCTATGAAACAGATACTGAGTTGTTTCCCATCTCTGCTCTTTATTAATGGTGACTTTGGGCAAGTTTCTAACCCCTATATATCAAGTATCCTTCCTGTAAAATGTAGTCAGTCAGTCAGTTAAGTCACTCAGTCATGTCTGACTCTTTGTGACCCCATGGACTGCAGCACGCCAGGCTTCCCTGTCCATCACCAACTCTCAGAGCTTGCTCAAACTCATTTCCATCAAGTAGGTGATGCCATCCAATCATCTCATCCTTTGTTGTCCCCTTCACCTCCTGCCTTCAGTCTTTCCCAGCATCAATGTCTTTTCTAGTGAGTCAGTTCTTTGCATCAGGTGGCCAAGTGTTAGGGTTTCAGGTTCAGCATCAGTCCTTCCAATGAATATTCAGGACTGATATCCTTTAGGATGGACTGGTTGGATCTCCTTGCAGTCCAAGGGACTCTCAAGAGTCTTCTCCAATACCGCAATTCAAAAGCATCAGTTCTTTGGTGCTCAGCTTTCTTTATAGTCCAACTCTTACATCCATACATGACTACTGGAAAAAACATAGCTTTGACTAGACAGACCTTTGTGGGCAAAGTAATGCCTCTGGTTTGTAATATGCTGTCTAGATTGGTCATACCTTTTCTTCAAAGGAGCAAGTGTCTTTTAATTTCGTGGCTGCAGTCACCATCTGCAGTGAATTTGGAGCCCCCTGCCAAAAAAGTCTCTCACTGTTTCCACTGTTTCCCCATCTATTTGCCATTAAGTGATGGGACTGGATGCCATATCTTCTTTTATTGAATGTTGAGTTTTGAGCCAACTTTCTCACTCTCCTCTTTCACTTTCATCAAAAGGCTTTTTAGTTCCTCTTCACTTTCTGCCATAAGGGTGGTGTCATCTGCGTATCTGAGGTTATTGATATTTCTCCCGGCAGTCTTGATTCCAGCTTGTGTTTCATCCAGTCTAGCATTTCTCTTGATGTACTCTGTATATAAGTTAAATAAGCAGGGTGACAGTATACAGCCTTGACGTACTCCTTTTCCTGTTTGGAACCAGTCTGTTGTTCCATGTGTGGTTCTAAATGCTGCTTCTTGACCTGCATACAGATTTCTCAGGAGGCAGGTCAGGTGGTCTGGTATTCCCATCTCTTTAAGAATTTTCCACCGTTTGTTGTGATCCACACAGTCAAAGAAAGGCTTTGGTGTAGTCAGTAAAGCAGAAGAAGATATTTTTCTGGAACTCTCTTGTTTTTCTATTTGTAGACAGTAAACATTCCTTATGTTGTAATTTTAAATTAGGTAGTGTAATGGTGTGCTTGCAGCACCCCTTACAAATAGTAAACACTCAATGTATTATACTTGTGTTCTATTTACAAATTCTATAATAGTTTAGAGGGTGAAAAAAAGCATTATATATTAGAGCATAGTGTAGAATGGGGAGCACCTAACCACAAGATTTTTTGGGGGTCTCCAAAATCACTGTAGATGGTGATTGCAGCCATGAAATTAAAAGACGCTTACTCCTTGGAAGGAAGTTATGACCAACCTAGATAGCATATTCAAAAGCAGAGACATTACTTTGCCAACAAAGGTCCGGCTAGTCAAGGCTTTGGTTTTTCCAGTGGTGTTGTATGGATGTGAGAGTTGGACTGTGAAGAAAGCTGAGTGCCAAAGAATCAGTGCTTTTGAACTGTGGTGTTGGAGAAGACTCTTGAGAGTCCCTTGGACTGCAAGGAGATCCAACCAGTCCATCCTAAAGGAGATCAGTCCTGGGTGTTCTTTGGAAGGATTGATGCTGAAGCTGAAACTCCAGTACTTTGGCCACCTCATGCAAAGAGTTGACTCATTGGAAAAGACCCTGATGCTGGGAGGGATTGGGAGCAGGAGGAGAAGGGGATGATAGAGGATGAGATGGCTGGATGACATCACCGACTTGATGGACATGAGTTAGAGTGAACTCCAGGAGTTGGTGATGGAAAGGGAGGTCTGGTGTGATGATTCATGGGGTCGCAAAGAGTGGGACATGACTGAGCGACTGAACTGAACTGAACTGAAAGCTGTGAAAGGGAGAATGGAGGAAAACATCTGAGACCATTAAATGATAGGGTGTGAATTTGGGACTGTATTCTAAGATTAAAATTACCCATGTTTATTGCATGTAAGAGTAAGACACTTGTAGAAATGTCACAACTATTCTTGAGTTGGGTTGAAACAAGCTGAAGATAGATGAGAAGGAGTCAATTTGGGGAGCATGTCATTTATGTAATCCTTGCATTGTTTTAGCAGAGTTTCTCACAGTGTTGGTCTTGATATTCGGGGCCTGATCATGTTTTTGTGGCAGGGAGGTGGATGGTGATAATATTTCCTTATGCTGCTGCTGAGCTGTGCAGTGTAGAATGTATAGCAATGGCCTCTACCCACTAGATGTCCTCAAAGTCAGCAGTACTCTCCACCCCCAGCAGTGATGATTCAAACTGCCTCCAGATACTGTCAGATGTCCCAGGAGGGCAGAAAAGCTCCTGGTTGATGTCACTAGGAATGAAAAAGAAGTGAATGTGAAATTGTGAAAGCTGTCATTTGCCAGACAGCTTTCAACCAAACTGTTGAAGATAAAAGAACAAGTCATTTTAATAATAATAGAATTTATTTTTTTAGACTAAGGCACACATATGCCTTTAAAAAAAAAATTATTTGGCTGCTTTGGGTCTTAGTTGTGGCATGCTTGATCTTTCACTGTGGTGCGTGGCCTTCTCTAGTATGGCACTCGGGCTCTAGAGCACATGGGCTTGTTAGTTGCAGTGCGCAGGCTTAGTTGCTCCAAGGCATGTGGGATCTTAGTTCTGCAACCAGAGATCGAGCCTGTGTCTGCATTGAAAGGCAGATTCTTAACCGCTGGACCGCCAGGAAAGTCCCCACATACGTCTACATACATTTTCTATGTCACCCTCATTTGGGGATCTGTTTAGCACTCCTCCTTATGTTTTCCACTGCCTCATTGTATAATATACACATATATACCCTTAAATCCTCTTACAGTATCTTCCCTAAATCTGACTTTTGAGTCGTTCATTCCAAGATGTGAAAAGAAATGTTCGCACATCAAGAGATTGAAAACTTGTCAAAAGGTTTCACACCTTTTATTTCTCTCAGATACAGTGAGCCTTTGTATACTCTTCTCAGTTCTCTAAACCTTCAGATTAAGAGCTTTCATGGTCAGTGAGACCCTGCAATGTAAACCTTGAAGCAGCCACATTATTGTTAGGAGCCAGTGATAAAATGGAAGTGCCCGTTGCCCTCAGCTGACTAACCTACCTACAGGAGCAGGACAGAGGACTGCTTCGGGCCTTATTACTTGGCTTGAGGCAGAGAGCAGGATTTGTGGCTGATAATGAAATCTATCCAGAGTCTTCCCAGGGCTTAATATCATTTGCATTTTCCTTATAAATGTCAAGCTCTCAAGGCCTTAAACAAAGGATCTCTTTCTTTCCTTGAAGAGAACAGGGAGACAAAATCTACAGGCAGTAGATGCTTTCAATAGAAGTGAGGTATGCTGTTTCTTCTCTCTGCTCTGATGTGGAAAGATGCAATATCTTTGGTCTAACTGACTTATGAAAAATGCCCTAATATTAATATAAAGTAAGATGGAAAATTATTACCTGGTAGGCACTAGGAGATTCACTGTTTTATTCAACAAAGATTTAGTATGTTCTACTATTTGTCAGACACTGTAGTGAACAAAACAAACAAAACTCTATACCCATGGAGGTTACATTTAATGCACCATGAGGGTTTTTCTGAAAGATATACCACACCAACCTTCTAGGAACAAGGACAGGAGATGAAAAGCATGAAAATTAAATAAAGAGAAAACCCAAGGAATTTAAATGATATATATGCAAGGAGATGGCATAATTCAAGTAGCTGGTGTACCTAAAAGAAGTAGAAATAACCAGTGTATTTGAGGAAGTTACCTGTTTGGCCAAAGTATGTTGAATTAGGTTATTATTTTTTATAACCTAGAATTTAAGTAAAAGCAAACTCCCCTTTGTTGATGTTACTTTTTACCTCTGTATTCTGTGTTGTACAAAATAAGAACAATGAGGCAATGGCAGTGACTTTATAAAGGTTGGATGGGAAGGGTGATGCTGAATGTTGCTAAAAACTCTGTATATTATCTGAAGCCTTACACGCACCAAGTTAATATAATCATATCCATTTTCAGGTGTGTACCCGGAGTCTGAAATGAAATAACTTTGCCAAGCACACACTGCTTATAAATTCTAGAGGCTCAGGAATTTGAAAGGTTTCAGTTCAGTTCAGTTCAGTCGCTCAGTCATGTCTGACTCTTTGCGACCCCATGAACTGCAGCACGCCAGGCCTCCCTGTCCATCACCATCTCCTGACTCTAAAGTGAGACCAAATTGAAGTTTCCTGAAGGCAGGCACTGGTTCTGTGCACAGTGATGCCTTTGAGACTCTGCTGCACACAGGAGTTGGGGTGGGGCCTGGGAGGGCAGTGAGGTTTTAGAGGAGGCTGGCTTGGTCCTTCAGTGGAGTGGCAGAGCCACCCAGTAGGGTCAGTTTGAGGGGGAGAGGTTGGTGGGAGAAGAGAGAATCAACTGTTAGAAATTCTTGAGTCTGTGAACATAAGAGATTTCATATAGGAAGCAAATTATCAAGCAAAGGCAACTGCATGTTAAGGGTTTAAGTCAGTCTGACACCTGTTTTTTGTACTTCAAAGTTTGATTGGAACACCTCCAGACTCATTCACTTTTGTGTTGTCTACATCTGCTTTTGTGCTGCAGTCTGCAGTGACGGAGCTGAGGAGGTGCAGCTGGCCTGCAGCGGGCTGCAATATTGGAGGTATTCACTATCTGGCCCTTGACAGCAAAAGTTTAAGGTTTAAGCATCCTTGGATTATATAATAGAGTAAGATTCTCCATTGAAATACGAAACGAGGAGGCTAGGATGAGTACAGCTGTAGTCAGGTTTGTGTATTTTGGTGGAATCTAATCTGATAACTTGTTGAACAAATGAATAAATAGCTAAGAATACTCTGCTAAATAAAGCAAGAAGTTTTCAATGGCTCCATGGAAACACATAATGGTTAATTTCTTTCATAGCTCACTATTGAGCATTCTCTGTATGTTATAGTAAACTCTATTGACAGTAGTCTTTTGGGGGAGATGTTATTTATAACTGGAACTTTATATAAATTTTATATGATTTATTTATATAAATACATACAAACTTGGAAAATAATGAGCCCGTTTTCAAAAATTTTGGTAAGTAAAAAATCATTTGCCTAAAGCAATATGCTTATGAATTCTTTTCAGCTCAGTATCATCCAGTGAATCATATTTGTTTTAGATATTTATAAAAGACTGATTAAAATAAGTAAGACTTGGTATATTTGCATTAGGCCTACTTTAAAGTAGGTAAGATCGAGTCGAGGAAAATAACATTAGGAATTGATTTGGTCTTCTTAGACATTTTGTAACTGTCTTATTTTAAAATTACTTTTAGAAAATCCCTGATTGTTTGAATTCCAAGCTTATATGAATTCCAACCAAATATTGACTTTTAAAATTATTGAAACATACCAAAAAATATCACAGAGTTCATCTTCCTTCTTTGGAATCTGTGGATCTTATAATATTCCTCCAGCCCTTCAGAATGACAAGAAGGAATGTAGGGAGTCTGATTTGTCCTCAAGCATCTTTTGGTGTGAGCTCAAGTTTTCCTCATCTGGAAAATGGGCCCCTCTATGGATGGTTGTAAGAGTTATATGATTTAATGTGTGCAAAAAATAACTACACTGGAAATCCTTCATGAACTACCAAGTTCATTTTGGAGAAAGTTGTTTCACATAGTTGTTTATTGATATTTATCCAAAAATTGATTGTAAACTTTATTTTTTTAATGATATCTTCTTTATTGGGTTTTTTGTTTTGTTTATTGGGTATTTTATTGGATATTTTGTTTCTATTTAAATCCTTTGTTATTTATTTCTAAACTTCCTTAGGGTTAAGAGACTTTGCCATAGAAAAGGAATTAATGAACACATAAATTATTAAAAGAAATATTGGAAAGAAGTACATACATGGTTTTTTTTTAATATCTTTTATCAGGTTGAGGAAGTTCTTTACTATTCCGAGACTGTTGTGCGTTTTTGTCATGAAAGGGTGTTGGAAATTGTTGAACGTTTTTCTACATCAGTAAAAATGATCATCTGTTTTTTCCCCCCTTTATTCTATTATTACAATGTATTACATTTTTTTTAATGGAGTAGAGTTGATTTATAATGTGTTAGTTTCAACGTGTACAATAAAGTGAGTCAGACATGCATATATATTTGGCTAAGATTCTTTTCCCTTATATGTTACTGCAAAATGTTGAGCACAGTTCCCTGTGCTGTACAGTTGGTGCTTATTGGTTATCTGATTTATATATAGTAGTGTGTATGTTAATCTCAGATTTAAAAATCCTGGATATATGCTACCATGATGCTCCTGTTTTTTAAAACATGATAGTTGGTTTGTTGTTGTTCAGTTACTTAGCAGTATCCGACTATTTGCGACCCCATGGACTAGAGCCTGCCAGGCTTCTCTGTCCTTCCCCATCTCCCAGAACTCAAACTCATTTACATTGAGTCAGTGATGTCATCCAACCATCTTGTCCTCTGTCGTCCCCTTCTCCTCCTGCCTTCAGTCTTTCCCCGCATCGCAGTCTTTTCCAATGAGTCGGCTATTTGCATCAGGTGGCCAAAGTATTGGAGTTTCAGCTTCAGCATCAGTCCTTCCAATGAATGTTCAGGACTTACTCCTTTAGGATGGACTGGTTGGATCTCCTTGCTGTCCAAGGGACTCTCAAGAGTCTTCTCCAACACCACAGTTTAAGAGCATCAATTCTTTGGCGCTCAGCCTTCTTTATGGTCCATCTCTCACATCCATACATGACTACTAAAAACACCATAGCTTTAACTAGACGGACCTTTGTTAGCAAAGTAATGTCTCTGCTTTTTAATACACTGTCTATTGTTACAGCTTTTCTTCCAAGGAGCAAGCGTCTTTTAATTTCATGGCTGCAGTCACCATCTGCGGTGGTTTTGGAGCCCCCAAAATAAAGTCTCTCACTGTTTCCATTGTCTCCCCATCAATTTGCCATGAAGTGATGGGACCTGATGGCATGATCTTAGTTTTCTGAATGTTGAGCTTTAAGCCAACTTGTTCACTTTCCTCTTTCACCTTCATCAAGAGGCTCTTTAGTTCCTCTTCACTTTCTGCCATAAGGGTGGTGTCATCTACATATCTGAGACTTGATATTTCTTCCATCAATCTTGATTCCAGCTTGTGCTTCATCCAACCTGGCATTTCATATGATGTACTCTATGTGTTTAAGTTAAATAAGCAGGGTGACAATTTACAGCCTTGATATACTTGTTTCCTTATTTTGAACCAGTCCATTGTTCCATATCCAATTCTAACTGTTGCTTCTTGACCTGCATACAGGTTTCACAGGAGGCAGGTAAGGTAGTCAGGTATTCCCATCTCTTTAAGGATTTTCCACTTGTGATCCATACAGTCAAAGGCGTTAGTGTGGTCAATGAAGCAGAAGTAGATGTTTTTCTGGAATTCTCTTGCTTTTTCTGTGATCAAACGGATGTTGGCAATTTGGTGCCTCTGCCTTTTCTAAATCCGGCTTGAACATCTGGAAGTTCTTGGTTCACATACTATTGAAGCCTAACTTGGAGAATTTTGAGCATTTGTTTGCTTGCATGTGAAACGAGTTGGTTAAAACATATTTTATATGAAACATAAATTAGAAGAACAAACAAGTTTTAATGATAAATGATTGATAAATATCAACTATAAATAAATATCAACAATTTAATTCAGTGAATATTTATTAGTTATTTTTGTGCTGTCTCTTCCATTACATGTGGAGGCAAGGTCTCTGTTTTCGTAGAACATAAGGGCTTGTGTAGTATTTAAAGGCACATACTGTGTTCTATACTTGAAGGTTGCTAAGAGAGTAGATCTTAAATGTCTTCACCACAAACAGAGATATGGTAAGTATGTTACATGATGGAGGAATTAGCTAAAGCTATAGTGCAATATAGGCTTCCCTGGTGGCACAGTGGTAAAGAATCCTCCTGCCAATGCAGGAGACAGGGGTTTGATCCCTGGGTTAGCAAGATCCACTGGAAAAAGAAATGGCAACCCACTCCAGTATTCTTGCCTGGGAAATACCTTGAACAGAGGAGCCTAGTGGGCTACTGTCCGTATAGGGTCACAAAGAGTAGGACATGACTGAGCATGCATACACGTAGTACAGTATAGAAGTGCATCAACTCAACACATTGTACACCTTAAACTTACAGAATATTCTGTATCAGTTATATCTCCATTAATTGGAAAAAAATGAAAGGTGTATGGATTGAAAATGATGAAGGAAAATGAACCATGACTTTCACTGAGAGTGTGTTTTTGGGAAGATGTATTATCAGACAGACATAGGATTTTACTATAGAAAATTTATTTTAGAATCATATGCTAGCTCTTATAAATATCTATATTTTTATGGTAAAGTCTCATACCTTAGAAACTTAGGGCATGGTAGTGTGTTAGAGGGGCTGTGGATTTTTATGGAGGTAACCAAGACACAATTTAGTGATAGATTATCTAAGAAATAAGTTTATTTCTCTTTCAGAACTGTTTATCTTAACTGGCTAGATGTGAGTGATCCAGGCTTCAGAGGAGAACCCTGATCATTCAGAGACCAAGGTCCTTTTGTCTCGTTGTTCTTTCATCCCCTAGCAACCACCTGCATCCCCATGATCAAGGATAGCTCAGCCCCACGTCTGCATCATGGTGTGCAGGAAGTAGAAAAGGACCAAAAGGAGAATCTATCTGTTCTCCTCAGGTCTTGACTGAGAAGTCACACACATCCTAGCACTCTGGCCAATATTTGGTGACATGCCACACCTAATTAGAGGAGCGGCTGGGAACCATGGTTTATATTCTGGGTAGCCAAGGAGTCCCCTCAACTGTCTGTGACTATAAAAACAAAAATGGAGAAGAATAGATACTGAAGGACTAGCAGTCTTTGCAGTGGCTAGTTTTTTCTAGGTACCAAGGTGAACACTTTAGATTCCAGATCCATTTTTAAAATAGGTTTTTGAATGAGATTTTTTTAATGTAAATATACACGTGTCTAACACACATGTCTGTACAGTTGATATACTGTTCTTAAACAGAACATCTAAGCATCACATTGCATTTCTATAAGACAGTCTGTAATAGTGAACAACACCAACTTTGCTGATATCGAAAATCACGGACAAGTAATAGTAACTGTAGAGGGTCTAGGGTTCAAGGAGTGGATGTGGCACATGCCTTCTTGTGGGAAATACTGATGTCAGCTTTATTTTTGCTCAGCTTCCTCCATCTTATAAAAGAGAGTCTGCTTCACCACCTGGGCTGTGTCACATGCTTGCCTTTCTGCTGTCCCCGTCTTCTGTATGATTTTGGTGTCTGTGTCTTGAAGGCATCATTTTGAACTTTACACCTGATTTCTGATTCACCAACAAAATGGGGTCCAGGTGTTTTCTTAGTAGTTTCAAAACCATTGACTCTGAATTTGTAGAGATGATCACAAGAAAAAAAGTAATTTAAGAAAAAGGCAAAGTTGCTCAGCTGAACTGTGCTCTGAATAGAAATAACTTTGGTCAACTTATCAACTCCTTTTAGCTTTCTTTAAATGGACCCATCTTGGGAGGGGAGTTTGGGGGAGAATGGATGCATGTATATGTATGGCCGAGTCCCTTCTCTGTTCACCTGAAACTATCACAGCATTGTCTCTAACTGGCTATACCCGAATACAAAATAATTTTAAAAATATAAATGGACACATCTTATATACTTGGCATATAATAGCTTGCAATACGGTTCCTATAATAATTTGAAATTATAATCCTTCCCAGGTGATGAAGGAGATTTGAGTTAGAATGGTAGTTCAATAATTTTTTTTAATCTTTGAAGTTATTATTTTTTTTTTTATTATTATTATTATTTTTTACTTTACAATATTGTATTGGTTTTGCCATACATCAACATGCATCCGCCACGGGTGTACATGTGTTCCCCATCCTGAACCCCTCCCACCTCCCTCCCCATACCATCCCTCTGGGTCATCTCAGTGCACCAGCCCCAAGCTTCCTGTATCCTGCATCAAACCTGGACTGGTGATTCGTTTCTTATATGATATTACACATGTTTTAATGCCATTCTCCCAAATCATCTCCCTCCCTCTCCCACAGAGTCCAAAAGACTGTTCTATACATCTATGTCTTTTTTGCCATCTCACTTACAGGGTTATCATTACCATCTTTCTAAATTCCATATATATGCATTAGTATACTGTATTGGTGTTTTTCTTTCTGGCTTACTTCACTCTGTATAATAGGCTCCAGTTTCATCCACCTCATTAGAACTGATTCAAATGTATTCTTTTTAATGGCTGAGTAATACTTCATTGTATATATGTACCACAGCTTTCTTATCTGCTGATGGACATCTAGGTTGCTTCCATGTCCTGGCTATTATAAACAGTGCTGCGATGAACATTGGTTTACATGTGTCTCTTTCCCTTCTGGTTTCCTCAGTGTGTATGCCCAGCAGTGGAATTGCTGGGTCATATGGCAGTTCTATTTCCAGTTTTTTAAGGAATCTCCACAGTGTTCTCCATAGCGGCTGTACTAGTTTGCATACTAACCGTGTAAGAGGGTTCCCTTTTCTCCACACCCTCTCCAGCATTTATTGCTTGTAGACTTTTGGATCACAGCCATTCTGACTGGCATGAAATGGTACCTCATTGTGGTTTTGATTTGCATTTCTCTGATAATGAGTGATGTTGAGCATCTTTTCATGTGTTTGTTAGCCATCTTTTAGTCTTCTTTGAAGAAAAGTCTGTGTAGTTCTTTGGCCCATTTTTTGATTGGGTCGTTTATTTTTCTAGAATTGAGCTGCAGGAGTTGCTTGTATATTTATTTATGAATCTAGAATATCACTTCATCTAATAATTTTACTTATTGATATAATTAACATATAACATCAAATTAGTTTCAGATGCACAGTATACATGTGATTTATGTATATATTGCAAAGTGATTATCACACTAAGTCTAGTTAACATCCATCACCACTCTTAGCTATAAATACATTTTTATTTCTGTTTAAATAAGTTATACTAGGATATTGGCTTCTTAGGTGGCACTAGTGGTAAGGAACCCACCTGCCAAAACAGAAGCATAAAAGATGTGGGTTCGATCCCTGGGTTGAGAAGAGCCACTGGAGGAGGGCATGGCAACCCACTCCAGTATTCTTTCCTGGAGAATACTCATGGATAGAGGAGCCTGGCAGGCTACAGTCCATAGAGTTGCAAAGAGTTGGACATGACTAAGCAGGCAGCACATAGTAGGATATTTTGCAAAAGCACTGTTTCATTGATTCTGTTTCTTCATAGTAGAGATTTATCAAATTGTGCTAAAGTTGTGTGTTTTAGAGTCTGAAAATCCTAGTTTTAAATACTAGATCAGCCAATTACCTTTGTGACCAATTTTTCTGCTCCTGTTTCCTCATCCGGCTATTTTCTGTCATCCTGACCTGTGGTGAAAAATGATGGAATGCACATTAAGTGCTTAGCAAATTGACTGACACTAAGCGCCCAGTAAATAATGGCAACTGTTGTTATTGTTATTATAGGTGTAGTTGTTGTTGTTGTGATTGTTGTTTTAATATTGCCGTACAGCAGGCCATAATTTTTCCTAAATCCTCATTAGGGCTTTTCTTTGAACTGAATTTCAGGCACAAGCAATATTAAAAATTACCTATTTCTGGCATCATTAGACTGAGTGTCATGTACAGTGTTGCATGATGGATTAATTCCTCATAAATCACTTCTGTAATCATTTTTCATACTTTGAATAATACCCTGGTTTACACGTTATATCTCAGAGGAAACACAGTGGAAATGTGGCAAGAATATTTCCAGATACTAATCCTGGTTCCTCTGAACTGTTCCTCTATTATTTAGTAAAAGAACCACTTGGTTATCCCTCTGTAATCCTTTAGCTTTCAAATAATCTTTCACTGAAGGATAAAAAGATTATAGAGTATACCAAACAATTCGCCATTCATGCACTAACTTGAGACTCTATAAAAACGAAGTATGACACATTTAAAGGAGCTAAGTGATAACATTTTCAAATGTACTTGAAGCATTTATACATTCAAGAACAATAAAACTGTTTTTTATCTAGGTTAAAACTCATAGCACATTTTAAGGTTGAATTTGGGGAAGGTGCCAAAATAGATGAGTTTCAACAGAAATATAAAACCACTCAGTGATAGATTGTGCCCTCTGGAAGAGTCCCAGCTATTTTTCTAAGAGCTTTGTGGTTTGCTGGATTGCTGGTTTCACTACCTATATGTTGCCATTTGATGACTTATCTCAGTTTGAATTGCCAAAATCATGCTTCTAAAAATACACACAGCTCATTCAACTGTGTTTCCTCATAAAAACCATTTGCCATTTCAATGAACATTGGTCCCCAAATACAGGCATCACAGAGCATTTCTTGGAAACCAGAATATGCTGAGCATTTTATATGCCTCATCACATATAATGTTTTAAGCAGTCCTATGGAGATATAGTTTTATTTTCTTTGTTTTACAGATGGGGAAACTGAGACACAGAGAAGTTAAGTAACTTGCCCAAGGTCAGATAGATAGTAAACTGGATTTTAAAAAAATATTTACATCTGGAGTAGTATCAGGGCTATCACTCTCCATTTTATTATGACAGTTTCTGTCACTGGAAATGAGTTTCCAGACATTTGTCCTGGACATCGCAGGACTAATACATATACCCATTTGTCTTTCCTCATTACTTTACTTTCCCCCTCTCTACTCCTTCACCTTTATGCATTAGCAACATCTTCAAGGAACGTAGTTGACAATCTCTGGTAATTCTTCATGCAAAAGGGTAGTAATTAAGCCTCTGGAGCATGTGGATAATGTTGAATAAATTTTAGTGTTCCTAATTTTGAAAACAACTAGAATTGTTTCATCCATTCATTGTTATGCCTCTCATCTGAATCATTATTTGTCCAATGTACTGCAGAGAAACATAAACTACTGTTATAAAGATGGAAATTAAAATAAGATCAAAGCATAGGGGAAAAATTAGTTCTAGTTGATGATACTGGCACTTCATTCATGAAATGATTGGTATCTCTTACGCATCACTCTTTTTTTTTTAAAATAAAAAACAAATATCAAGCTTCCTAAAAAGAAACATTCTTTACTGTAATATGTATGAATTAGTCACAGGCTAAGGTCAAATATGTAACAGTATGACAATGAATACATATTTTGAGAAACTAAAACCAAAAACACAAGCCTCTCTGTGTGTCCTTGTTTGTTTCAAAATCCTGTTTTAAAGATGAATATAAAGATGTTCTTCCAAGGGTTTTATTGCAAATGTGCAAATGTGGAATTCAGCAAATTTCTTCTTTCATAGGATTTACTTGTACTGAAATTCTAGAATCATTTCCAGTTTTGTTCCATGAACTATAATTTTTTTTTCATCATGATGCAGAACATGCATATACATTTAACAGACATATTTATATAAAACAGAAAATCACAAAACAGTCTAGTCCTTAATATAAATTATACAGACTAGTATTTTTATTCTTTTTATTTTTAAATAGACTATTCCTGGTCATCCCCACTGAAATGATAAAAAATCACTGATGGATCATGACTTACAAATTTGAAAAACAGTGGTCTAGACAAAGAAAAAATTATTTACAGCCTAACTGACAATTTTGACCATAATCAAGTATATATGTATAATTGACTTATGGATATAAATGATGAGTTATTCGTGTAATTTCACACAGGTTATCTGTTTGAATTTAATATGGCTGTCTTTGCAAAGTTTTTGTTTTATGAATATCCTCAGACAAAACTTTTAGATTCAGAATTTATGAGTGCTAGACAGCATGTCCTTGAGTATAAAGATTTGCCTTCTAAAATTTTCTCCAAAAATTCAAGCCTCTGTAAATATCAGTAAATCATGAAGTGTTTACTTTTTAATCTAAATTGTGCAATGGTAAAATATAGTGTTGTGTTACTTGAGTAATAGTGTCATTTGCAATTTATCATTTGCAGAAGATTATTTTAACTCAAGATTGTTAATAATTTTTAGAACTTTTATTTATTTATTTATTTTTAATTTTATTTTATTTAACTTTACAATATTGTATTGGTTTTGCCATATATCCGAACTTTTAAATGGGAGCTAGGTAGAGGTTCCAGTTTCAGAAAGGTTTCATTTAATTGATGTTTACTCTTAGATGTTTCCTAGGTAATTTTTTTAAATAGGAGTTTTCTGGCCCTTGAAATTTGAACAGTGACTTAAGAAGGTAACCTTTGAGCAGGCTATGTTTCCAAATGGTTCTTATGTGTAGAAAATCTAATAATAATTAGAGCTATCAGCTACTGTATTGGGTTCTTATGCAGGTTCAGGCATTCTGCCAAACGCTTTATATACTCTCCTTTAATTCTTATAGCATCTTAGGAAAGTATTATATTATTGTTCTCATTTTACATAGGAGGAAGCTAAGGCTAATGATGCAGCTAAATAACTACCAGGGTGACAAGACCTCGACTCCAAGTCAAGATCCAAAAACTGATTGACTCTAGAGTCCCTGGGTTTTATAACCACTTTCTACTGTTCATAATAAATGTCCTGTCTCTTCTCGCGTATAACCCAGGGAAGACACACTATCCAGGATTTGATTGTACTTTCCCCCCACCTACACCCAGGGCTACCGATTTGTACAATGCAGTGAAAAATAAAATTTGGAGCCCCTTGTTCAAAAAAGCAGGAAGGAAAGTGCTGTTCAAATGACCAAAATATAAAGCTGTTTCCTTTATTCTATGGTCTTTCTCTCAACTTGCCATCGTGTTTTTTATTTGCTATTCAACATCATACTGAGTAAAGAAAATTAAAATTTTAAAGTATTAGCGTGAGTTTTACTGCCCATTGTTATATTGTGCAATTGCAGTTGTAAATGCAAATATAAGATCGTTTAACTTAAGCGGAATCACCAGCATTGCACAATTTGTATTTCAAAGCTTATCTATGCATCTCTATTTCATTCTTAACGTGAAACCATTGTATGACTAACTCAGCTGTGTTTATTTCACTCCTTGATAGGTGCACTTTCTACTTATGTTCTGTGCCTTCAGCTTACTGAAAAATAAGGAAGGAGTTGAAAGGAAAGGAATCATCTTGCCCTGTCTTTCCCTTTCTTTCTCTGTCATCAGTTGTAGCATAAATGGTTGGCTAACACAGGAAAGAAATGAGTATGAAAGGATACGATTAGGTTTGTTGGTGGTTCTTTTTTTTTTTTTTTTTTAGTATTGCTTTATTTCTGCTTTGGAATATAGTTCTGGTTCAAACAGAAGCCATGATTTCCTGAGGCTGTCAATGCCATCCGCCATTCAGTCATAGACACTTGCACTCAATGGGAGTCTGCTCAGCTCCCACATATTGTGGGTCCACCAGAATTCTAGGCTCAGAGGACACCAGAAACACTATATGCAAATGGGGAAGAGACACATAATGTATCTGTGTCCTCTGCTCATATGCATATTTTATCACTCCATTGAACTTAGAAAACCCAAGTTCAAGGATAGAATTATTAAGAATTTTAAGGCAGCAATGTCAAGAAGCAGATAAAACAAGCAAGGATCATTTGAGCATTGTAAAACTGCTCAGGTTTTCCAACCATGAGGCTATTTCTGTCTATACACATTTCCCAGGCTATCTTTTTGTGACTTTCTTCCTCCTACTGATGACTTTTAATTTATTATTTACATTATTTGGGGGTAGAGGAAAGGAATACATCATGGAGGTTGTTCTAACCCCTAAGACCTTCAGAACTTGCCTTGACCTTGGGGAGGGCCCATGTGACTAGCTCTCTGCCAACACTTATATTCTGTTTGAGATCCTGAAGTTGGATAATTTTGACTCCACAGGCTGACATATTGCTGCCAGTTCTCTAGAAACAGATATGAATGCATCCTTTGATGAAAATATTACACCAAAGACTGCCTCTATGCTTTTTCATCCTAAAGGGTTTAATAGTTCAAGAAATTTATCATATTAAAGTTTCAAAATTGGAGCATTTATCAGAAGAACACAATTAAGTTGGTGCTGGCAGCTCAGTGGGAGAGAAAGCCCAGAATTGCTGGGGCCTGGAAATTCAAGGCAGACATGGAAGAGAAGAACCATCAGAAGGATGCATTTTCTCTAGGCAAGATCATGACCTCCCTCCCCCAACAAGTAGCTTCTTGTGGTTCTACACTGCCATTTGTTTCCTTTGCAAAAATCCCATTTATTAGGGCCCAGTGCTTGCTTGCTATCTATAGGGTGTTCAGAAGATTCCTCTCCAAATATTTTTCCAATGTTTTTGCCCTGACTACTTTATTTGCCTATGTCCCTTACCTCAGCAGGAAACCCTCTTGAGTGTGGTCCTCCTCAGGATTTCTAAAGCCCAACCACCTACCATGCTATGCAGAAGCTCCTATTTGTTCTGATTTTTTAATATTGATAATTGCCTTAAGGTTAAAGCAGCAGACACGTAGGTTATCCCAAGGACTATCTCCTGTCACTTGGTAGTACTGGTTTCCATAGCTCTAGAATCTCCACAAGCACACAGCCAGGTTTAGAGGTCAGTATTCCATTCTGTCAAGTACCGTCTGCTCTATAGGTCTCTTGAGGTCTCTGTTGCTTGGCTTGAGGTGATGGAAGGTACAGACATGCATTGCTCTCCAGAGGAATCCTTCTCACCAGATTTCTTCAGTCAGTCTCTTTGCTTCCTCTTATATACCTTAGAGCTTGGTAGTAGATGAAGGAGGGTGGGACAGTTTTGTGGTCCCTTCTTAGCAATTCCTTCATAGGTGGCCTGGATCTTTGCTTTAGAATTATGAACACTTTGTAACCAGGGTTTTCAGCTTTAGGATCCCAGGAGAAATTACAGCTGTTGAGAATCTCAGCTGACATCCTGCTAAATAAATTTGATAGCAAATACTTTATATTTTGCTTTTCCTAAGATAATGACTTATTATTTAAACCATGACCTTCTGGAAATAAAGGCTTAATTCATAGAAGTCATTCTACCATTAGAAGTTTCAGATGTATAAATGAAGTATTTTTTTTAATTATACCTTTTCCTCACTTATTTTCTTATTGATAACTTTTCTGGTCTGGAGATTTTCAGAAATATTTCATTAGGGGATCTTGGGAAGAGATGTTTCCTTTACTGTCATTGTAAAAATTACATAAATATAATACCAATAATGTATATATAGAGGACTCAAAATGTGAATTAAAAAGTTTGCCTATTGATGAAAATCTGTGGCATTTAACATTAAGAGATAATGTACCAAATCACTCCTTATAGTAATCCAGAGAACTTTAATCAAATATTAATTTGAAGTGGATTCCAACTGCCATTTGAGAATCTGTGTATGTATTTGTGAGGATGTTAAAATGCAGGCTCATTATTGTGTATGTGTATGTATTGTGTATTGTGTATGCCTGCTGTCCATGTCTCTGATAATGCAAGTGGACGTTTCTAGCATTTTAAATATTTCATTCGATTTATCATTTAATGTATTGGAACAGCCTGCAAAGATACTAATTATATAACACCCAATTTGTTTTATTGTTCAGCGTTTGGAAGCTCCTGAAGACAAGTCATTTGGCAGTCCATTGATGGAGACTGAAGTAAACCTGGACAGTTACCAGACAGCTTTAGAAGAAGTACTCTCATGGCTCCTTTCAGCTGAAGACACATTGCAAGCACAAGGAGAGATTTCTAATGATGTAGAAGAAGTGAAAGAACAGTTTCATACCCACGAGGTAAAAGCAAAACATCGATTAATGAAATAGGGCAGATGGCATAATGATAATTCCGTCTGTTTTCCTCAGTTACTCTATAAGATCCTTGTATTCTGGCAATTTAGTGTTTATTCTGAGATGGAAGCAAGATAAATGTTCATGCATTTGGCTTTCCAGTAGGCGGCTTTGGAAGTTTTCCTTTGGAGAATAACACTTTGAAGGTGCTGAGACTTGATTTTGCCAGAGGCTCCTATAGGAATATGAAAGGCCAGCTCCTTTGTCTTGGGCCAAGGTCAATGCTGAGATAGAACTTACACTCCAGAGTACCTAGGGGATATCAGGCTACACTACGCCCTTAGTCGGAAACTTCTCCTGGGATGACACACTTGCTTGGCCTCCTCCCGTCCCCTTTCCTGTTTCCTGCTGCTTCTGCTCCCTTGCAGATCTTACCGGGGATCTTTTTCTTGATAAATCACTAGCATATAAGTCCTGATCTCAGGCTCTGCTTCTGCAGAAGGTGACCTGAGCTACTAATATCCATTAATTCATATTATAAACAGTATTGAATTTACTTTTACTGGGAATAAACTTTAACTGGGCTACAAATTTAAAATTGCGAAAAAAAAAGAGAGATTCAAAACCATAATGATTCCCATAATATGTTGACTCTTATCACCTTCTTTCTTTGTCAGGGATACATGATGGATTTGACATCCCATCAGGGACGGGTTGGCAATGTTCTCCAACTGGGGAGTCAGCTGATTGGGTCAGGGAAATTATCAGAAGATGAAGAAACTGAAGTGCAAGAACAAATGAATCTTCTAAACTCAAGATGGGAATGCCTCAGGGTAGCTAGCATGGAAAAACAAAGCAAGTAAGTCTGTTTTTAATTTCTATAAGTAGCAAGTTTTAGAGTCTTAATAGTATCTTGTTGCAGTCCCTTGCTTAAGTTAGGATTCTCAGTTTTTTCCTAAAGTACACAACTCTTCTTCAGGGGCATTTTGGTTAGGTTTTCATGTCCATTACATTGTGGTTTTCACTTTTGTAATTGAAGCGGAGCTATTGGAGAGAAGGACCACTATCTATAGAACTGTACTTTAAAGGTCGCTGAATTTGTTGTCATAGTTAATATTTTCCAAGCTTTCCCCTAAAATTACAATGTGAATATAGAAGGCATGGAAGTTTGCACAGGAAATCATGCACATAAAATCACATATTAGGTACAGTTGACAGGAAACTTCTCTTCTGAAGGAAAAGCTCTTGAAATATTTAATATTTCAAGTTTATGGAAATCCTCTTGAAAAAAGTTTCTCATCTGTATCTGGAAATCCTTCTTCAAGTACTTGCATGTGAATTATCTTAAAATATATATTGACTTAATAAAAAAATGTTCAGACATTTTTGAAAATGGCATATTTCTTGTAAAGGTAACAAGTGAATCTCATCATTTTAGATGTGTTGCTTTGATTTATTTTGTTAGGTGTGTGTATTCATATAGAGCTTATTGAGACAAGTTGATTTATTTTTAAATGAAAAGAAATGAAGTGCCAACTGTGAATTTGAATACATTAAGCTAAAGAAATTGTCCAAGTGTCTTAAGTTTACTTAGCTATTATTTATGAAGATTAAATCCTTTAAAAGAGGACCAAAGAAACTCATTGGGTATGCTGGGAGGATTGTTATTCTAGTACTAAATTATTGTGTGATAATGGGGAGGGGAAAAGCACATTTTTAAGCTCATGTATTTTGAACAAATAAATAAAGCATATATAAGATAGAATTTTCACAAATATTGGTATTCACAACCAGGAGATACTGGTCTATACATATTGACATTTTCCCCAGCTGTGATCATTTGGAGGATTGCAACAAATTCTAGAGGTGAGAAGTGTAATGGCTGTATTATAACTATTAACTCTCCTCCCACCCATGCCCAGGCTTCCCTGATAGTTCAGTTGGTAAAGAATCTGCCTGCAATGCAGGAGACTCCAGTTCAAGTCCTGTGTCAGGAAGATCCACTGGAGAAGGGATAGGCTACCCACTCCAGTATTCTTGGGCTTTCCTTGTGGCTCAGGTGGTAGAGAATCTGCCTGCAATGCGGGAGACCTGGGTCCAATCCCTGGGTTGGGAAGATCCCCTGGAGAAAGGAAAGGCTACCCACTCAAGTATTCTGGCCTGGAGTCACAGAGAGTTGGACATGACGGAGCAACTTTCATTTTCACTTTCTGTCCAAGCCCAAGGCTCAACTAGTTTAAGCCACCCATTTTTCATCATAGATCATGATAGAGAGCCTCCTACTTGTGGTCATATGCCAGCATTCTTCAGGTCATGACTTTGGTTTGCACCCATTTGTGCAACTTAAACAGAGTAACCTTAGGTAAAATTTGTAAGTCTTTAACATCCTAGTTCCTGCTTCACTGACTATCCCATAGTGGTACCACTGTCTTTTCCTTCTTGCTTTCTGTTTTCCCATCTTCTTCTGGAGGCTAAATACATTCTTGTTCCTCATTCTCTTTTTTCAATAGGGCTAACTATATGGGATTAATTATTCATACAAACAGTTAATTAATTGCATCTTCAAACTGAGTGGAGAAAAGGTGGATTCAGCCTACAATTAAAACCCCAAGTTTTTAATCTGCTATTATACCATTTAAAGATTGTTTAATTAAAAAAAATACCTTGTTAAAGAGGTATCTACCATTAGATGATGAATGACAGCACACACACTTACATGGATGAGACCATGTACACACACATGTGTGTGTGTAATTTGCTCACACCTGTCCCACTAGAGGATGAGAAACCTAAAATGGCAACATCACTAAGCTAAGAGTGTCAGACTTTTTTGGGGGGGCTCCAAAATCACTGCAGATGGTGACTGCAGCCATGAACTTAAAAGACTTTTACTCCTTGGAAGGAAAGTTATGAGCAACCTAGATAGCATATTCAAAAGCAGAGACATTACTTTGCCAACAAAAGTCCATCTAGTCAAGGCTATGGTTTTTCCAGTGGTCATGTATGGATGTGAGAGTCAGACTGTGAAAAAAACTGAGTGCCAAAGAATTGATGCTTTTGAACTGTGGTGTTGGAGAAGACTCTTGAGAGTCCCTTGGACTGCAAGGAGATCCAACCAGTCCATCCTAAAGATCAGTCCTGGGTGTTCTTTGGAAGGAATGATGCTAAAGCTGAAACTCTAGTACTTTGGCCACCTCATGCAAAGAGTTGACTCATTGGAAAAGACTCTGATGCTGGGAGGGATTAGGGGCAGGAGGAGAAGGTGACGACACAGGATGAAATGGCTGGATGGCATCACTGACTTGATGGATGTGAGATTGAGTGAACTCCGGGAGATGGTGATGGACAGGGAGGCCTGGCATGCTGTGATTCATGGGGTAGCAAAGAGTCAGACACGACTGAGCGAGTGAACTGAACTGAAGATTGACATCAAAAATAGTTTGTCCTTAGGGAAGTTTTAAGGACTTTGGTTGGTATTTAAGCTTTTAAAATGATTAACAAGAAGGTAAGGGCAGCCTCTTAGCTGGCATAGTTTTGCTAAGACATAGTTTTTAAAATGAGACACTAATGTGTAAATGCTTGTAGCATATCAACTAGTCTGGACAATTTGTTGAGGTACACATACACAAAGTATTATTTAAGACAAGCAAATTCAGAAATCTCTTGTAAGTTTGTAAATAACAGTCTTACATACCACTTTCACTAACTTTGTGGATTTTCATGAATAAAATTCTAAAGGTGATTAGCCATTATTCAAACTATCCTAGACCTGAATTTTGATAGATTTTTTAGAGGAAACAAAAAGCTGATTATCAAAATAGGATGTTGTCAATATTTAAAAAAATAATTTTAGATCCTATTTAATCCTTTAGTACATTGCTACCTGTTCAGTTTATACTTTCATGGCCATGTTGATGATTAGCTTCAATTTGGAGCATTACCTGTTATTTCCATTCATATGATTACTTAGGAGTAGGAAAGCATAGTAGACTGATAACAATCAAAAATGAATTATTCCACACCTTTCAGTTTGTTCCTCCAAAGAAAGAAAGTGTATGGATAGATATAGTCAAAATCCATTTTCCCTGCCTAAGCATAGATTTAGGGAGAGAGAACGATAATTAAGGTATAATAGTTAGATGAGATATAACCGAAGCCAGCTATAATTCTAAAGTTGTTGTCTTATTCAGTCAGTTCAGTTCAGTTCAGTCACTCATTCACGTCCAGCTCTTTGTGACCCCATGGACTGCAGCACGCCAGGCTTCACTATTCATTACCAATGCCCAGAGTTTGCTCAAATGCATGTCCATCGAGTTGGTGATGCCAACAAGCCATCTCATCCTCTGTTGTAACCTTCTCCTCTCACCTTCAATCTTTCCCAGCATCAGGGTCTTTTCAAATGAGTCAGTTCTTTGCATCAGGTGGCCAAAGTATTGGCGTTTCAGCTTCAGCATCAGTCCTTCCAATGAATATTCAGGACTGATTTCCTTTAGGATAGACTGGTTGGATCTTCTTGCTGTCCAAGGGACTCAAGAGTCTTCCCCAACACCACAGTTCAGAAGCATCAGTTCTTTGGCACTCAGCTTTCTTTATAGTCCAACTGTCACATCCATACATAACTTCTGGAAAAACCATAGCTTTGACTAGATGAACCTTTGTTGGCAAAGTAATGTCTCTGCTTTTTAAAACACTGTCTAGGTTGGTCATAGCTTTTCTTCCAAGGACTAAGCGTCTTTTAATTTCATGGCTGCAGTCACCATCTAAAGTGATTTTGGAGTCCAAGACAATAAAGTCTTGTCACTGTTTTCATTGTTTCCCCATCTATTTGCCATGAAGTGATGGGACCAGATACCATGATCTGGTCTTATTACAAAAGTAAAAATAAATAAATAAAATGGCTGGGAATGCAGATAATCTGATAACTAAAATCTATGAATATTTATACTTGTCAATTTTTAGCTTCACATAAGAGCATGTCTATGTATGATCATCAAATGACATTTTATATATATTCATTGGGATGTATTACTGTATATATCAGGTTTCCCAGGTGTCGCTCATGGTAAAGAATTCACCTGCCAGTGCAGGAGACACAGAGACATGGTAAAGAATTCACCTGCCAGTGCAGGAGACACAGAGACTTGGGTTCAATCCCTGAGTCAGAGGGTTTAATCCCTGGGTGAGGAATATCCTCTGAAGTAGGAAATGGCAGCCCACTCCAGTATTCTTGCCTGAAAAATCCCATGGTTAGAGGAGCCTGGTGGGCTAACTACAGTTCAGGGGTTGAGTTCACTCAGTCACATTCAACTGAGTGACCACGTATGTAACAGGCATATATGTATGTAGGTATCTGTATCTACATCTATGTATGTATCTATATCTGCATCTATTATATACACATGAATGTTAATAATAATATTAATAAATATTAGTGGAGTGCCTCAAAATACCATCTACATTTCAAGGCACTGGGCATACAGTAATGAATACAAAAGGCAAGGTTCCAGAAGCTCTACAGTGTCTCACATCCAGTAAAACTAAAAAAAAAAAAAAAAAAAAAAAAAAGAAAAATACCAGATAGGAATATGCTTTTTGAAGAGGTTAAAAGTTAGTGTGATAGAGCCTGAGGGGCCTCTTTTGCCTGTGTGACCCAGGAATGTTGTGTCTGGGGTGGTGCCATTTAATTTCAAATTTGAATGACAAGGAGGAGTCACCATTTGCAGATCAAGAGGAAGTATACTTCACACAGAGGGAAAAGCTCATGCAGGGGCCCTAAAATAGGGACACTCTGGCTTGTTAGAGAAACCAACAGGCAGTTTGTGGCTGGAGAGTTGCAGGAGGGAAGATTAGATAGCTGAGGTACGAGATGGGGTTGAAATCTATCAATGGGTAGGGGTCTTGTCATGTATGGCAGTGTCAGGGTAAAATCAAGGACTTTAGGATCTAGCATAAACGTGACAAAAAGTCATCAGAAGGTTTTAAGTAGGGGAAAAACAGGTAAAGAAAATATTGGTAATGCCACTGGAAGAAGACAGGACCATTGTAATACCAGTATCAGGTAAGAGATAATATTGACAGTATCTCTTACTATTACTTTCCTGATACTAGCCCAGGTAAAAGGTGCTAGTATCTTATGCCAGGGCGTGCTTGTAATCATACATGTGTTTACTCTACGATCTTACCCCAGTCACTAATGTATAAACCATTTGTGATGTGTTTATTTTCCTTTTTGCCTTTCTAACAGTCAAGACTCCGCCTCCCCACCCCAGGAAATAGGCATCCTTGCCTCATACATACAGATGCTACCTTTATACAAGGTTGTATCTAGGGGATTTATCCTATAAGCCATTAACAATTTCCAAGCAAAATGAGAAGTTTTAAAAACACAGAGGTAATAAAATGCTCTCATTTCCCACTTATGCTCAGTCTACTCTTATTTTCCTAAGGGATAAGGTCTCCCTTTCTCCAACTCCTATTTATGTGAACTAGGTGAGATACTTCCCCTCTGTGGTACTCAGTTACTGATTGCTGACACACCTCTAAAAGATACTGGCCAAGATAGGGTGTAAAAAGTAGATTGTGGACATGAAATTATTATGAAGTATAAAGAATGATCATCATTACAAATGACTAGCCATGGGTTAATTATTTGAACCATACTATGTAGCTATGCCTATGTGAAAGTGTTAGTCTCTCAGTTGTGTCCAACTCTGCAACCTCATGGAGTATATGTAGCCCGCCAGGCTCCTCTGTCCGTGGGATTTCCCAGGCAAGGATACTGGAGTAGGTAGCATTTCCCTTCTCCAGGGGATTTTCCCTACCCAGGGATTGAACCCAGGTCTCCTGCACTGCAGGCAGATTCTTAACCATCTGAGCCATCAGGGAATATATATATATATATATATATATATATATATATGAATATATATATATGAATATATATATATTTAAGCAAAAGTGAAATATATATATTTCACTTTTCCCCCTCTAGCTTGTTCTAGTTGCCTTGCTCATTTTTTCAGAAAGGACTTGTTTGTAGATGTTTTCTCTGGGTGAAAGGGACCATGAGCAGGGTGATTAAAATTATATTTGAAATTATAATTTGATTATTGAAACATTTAAAACTATTCCTTGCAAAGGAATATAAGTAAAAAACATAAACATATAGATGCTTCTTCTGTTCTCCCTGTTTTATTCTGTTCTCATTTGATTCTTATTAATTTCTTTTCTCTCCAATTCTGATGTCTTTGTGCACATGAATTCATAATGAGATAATGAAGCAAAAGCTAATATAATAAAGAACTTTTTAAAGACACTTCTAGCCGCTACTACTTTGGCACAAACATGCTACTGTTGGTCAGTTATCAATCTTTAACAGTGATTATGAGATTGAAATGAAAGAACTAAGTTCCATTGATTGCATAATTAAAAGAATTAAGACGAGACAGTATCTGTTGACGCGCTCGAGTTGGAACCTTCAGACGAGTAGGCGAAATGATTTTTATTTTGTTTCATTTTTATGCTGCAGAATAGCCTTTGGGTGGTGGGAGGTGAGGGAGAGAGAAGAAAAAGGCAAAACTTCCCACTGTCGAAGGACAAGAAGACTATTGGCATAGGGACAACAGAAGATTTTCTTCTCTACGAATAAACTAATTAATTTGATTGAAAAATGCAACCTGCAGAGAGCAAAAGAGATTTACTGACATTTCTACAAGGACTCATAAAGATAAGCACAGCAAGTTCCATCAACTTCTCTGATAACTGTGGTTAGGACATGCAGGGGGAAACTAAAACCTTTGTGATGATGAGAGAAGAAAAATGAAGGAAAGTCAGTAAGGAGGCCAAGTGAAGTTATGTTCTGGTTTTATATCAGCAGGAGGAGAGATATGAATAGTATCTGGGTGAAAATATAAACCATAACATGGGAAATAATTGTGAATCACCGTCAACACTTTGACTGGAGAGAAAAATATGTCTAACAACTCTGGCTCATCTTTTGTTATTTTCCTTTTAAATTTCTGTTCCAACCTGGAAATGAGATAACATATGTGAGAGTAAATAGAGTAAAAGAGGTAAACAAGTAGCCGGGTTGTTTTCTCCCAAGTGAAGTGACTAACACACGGCGCATATGAATATCTGAATGGATAGATCAATGAATGAAAGTGTTAAAGTTAAGTTCTGTTAAATGAATTCACTGCAGTGAACTTTTTAGCAGAGTAGTCTCTTACTTGCCATTATATAACACTGTTTCATGAATTCATTTTTTTCTAATTATATTACAATTAGAATTCCTTGCAGATCAAGGTAGTTCAAGAACCACTAGCAACAACATCACCTGAGACCTAGTTTAAAATGCAGACTCTCAGGCCTCACACTGCATGATCAGAATCTACAATTTAATGAGATCTCAGGTGATTCCTAAGCCCCCAATTTTTCTATCAACTGAGGTGGGCTAAATGTATTAACTACTTTCTCAGAAACTCCCAAAATGGTACTGGTGATGTTTCATTCAGTACTCAAATGTTGCCATCATCTCTCATGGGTCATTGATAAAATAGCAAGATTCTTGTGAAAGAATATGCAATATAAAATGTGAGAGTATTGACAATTCATTGGTGGCCTAATTAACAGTTATTAGCATATAGTAATTTGATCAGGTTCAAATCAATATGATGGTCTATGACAACCTTTTTTGTAAACAATACTCAGTTAAAACGTGGACACAACTTGTTCCAATAATATAAAGTATGTGACTCTCATAGTTTAAATTATGAGTAGGAAAGGCAAATCTCTGGAATTCATAGAAATGAGAGTCAAGCATAACATTTTTTGGAACAGTGCTTTTTCACAGAGATAAATAATGGTGATTAGAAATTAAGCTTAATTATTCATTCATCTAACAATTCTTATCTCCTACATTCCCTGCACTGTTATAGATACTGGGGAATTATTAGTGGACAAAACAGACTAAATCTTTGTCTTATTGAGCATGCCTTCTTCATGGGAGGAGACAGTTGAAAAATATGTAAAATATGTATATCATTGGAGAAGGAAATGGCAACACACTCCAATAGTCTTGCCTGGAAAATCCCATGGACAGAGGAGCCTAGTGGGCTACAGTCCAGGGAGTCACAAAGAGTCGGACATGACTTGGTGACTAAAAAACAACAACATGTATGCCATAGCACATGGCTTTAAATGATGGAAAAGAAAAAAAAAAAAAAGCAGGGGATAGATTTAGAGAATGACCCATTGAATTACTGTGCATACTTGGTCAGTTAGGGAAGGCCTCCCTCTTAAGGTAATATTTAAGGGGAGGCCTGATCACAGGGAGGGAACAGCCATGCTGATGGCTATGGCAAAGGAAAGCGAATATAAAGATTCCAAGGCAGGAGTGAGCTAGGCATGTTTGAGAAACAGTGTGCCAGGTAAAATTATACCATTCTCATTTATGGCTGAAACAAAAATGATGCTAATTAAATCAGTGAACTATCTTAACACGAGCACATTTAATGGAAGCTGATGTTTTTATATTAATTCTGATGTTTCTGATTAGAAAAGTATATACATTTTTGTACTATATCTTCTTATATTTGATAATTGATACCATTTATGCATTCAAGCAATATTTATCATGTGTCTAGTGTGTGCCAGATATTATAGAGTGACATAATTTTTGAAGTTGAGAGTGAGCTTCTACTGTCGTACAAATGATTATGATCTCAGAATGTCACCATACCTCATTTTCACTAGAGATAATTTAAACAGGTTTCTAATCATTGTATTTGAGTCCTCCTTGGTTTGTGATGACATCTGGGAGTTTCATCACTCACTTTGTAAGTATTGAATCAGGAAGATTGAATTGAGTGTCTCTATAATGTATTTGCCACAAGAATCTTTTGTATCCAGCCATGCAGCTTCTTTATTATGTTCCTGTTACTGTTTTGAATGTAAACGTGCAAAATGCAAATGAATGTGTTTGCATTTTTAACTTTAATTTTGCTCTGTATAGTTGAAGAATGTCAATAATTAAACTGTTGTTGAGCTTTATGGATGGAGGGATAACATAGATCAGTATTTTGAAAACTGTGTATTTATGTTTCACAGAATCCTTTTAAACACAGTACTATTTTTCAACTCCATTTTGTGGGAAAATAAATACTAATACACGTTTGATTTTGAGGGAGTGTGGATACTTTCATTTCTGTTGAAAGGCAAACTTTGCAGGCGAGTTCTTTCTAAAATATTTCCTGTGAGGCTGTTGAATTAAGACTGTGCTCTCCAAGACCAGGTTGCAAGGTGTAATAGAATGGTAATGATGAGAATTCGTGGGAGCTTTGGGAAAATGTGTATGACCTGGTCTCTGTGCTTTCTCCCCTGACCCAAGATATCAGTGCACCTATTGGTGGGAGTGCTGATGTTGTAGAGAAGAGAATGAGCATTCATTTTGGTGGGAAAAAAAGAAACCCTTCATAGGATTCTGTTAGACTTTTATCTGCCATTCATTCTCCATTGGAAATTCCTACTATTCCAGTGCCTAAGATGTAGAGACAGAAAACCACTGACCAGTGTCAGATTTTGCAAGTGGGTCTTTTTTAAGGTGCCATTGGGACTTGGAGGAGAGAGGATGGATTTTTTTGAGGCAAGGAGGTGCAGGGCAGATGGAGGGATTAACCACCTGCAAAAACGCTGGTGATAGACTTGAAATGTAGGGAACTGGCTGAGATTGGTGATGGAGACAGTGGCAGTAGAGGGGGTAGGGTAGAGGTGACAGTGGTGGTGAGTCTTATGCATTTGGGGTCTCTATTTTATTGGATCCTTAGTTTTGAGCTTTATGTTTCACAGGGCATTCAGTGAGCTTTGAGAAATGTTCAAAACTGTGAGAATTGAAAAATATGGATGTGCTTCATATAGCCCATTCATTACTGCCATATGACAGAAAGCCTTTATGTGTTTGTACATGTGTTACTGAAACTTTTCTTTAAATTTACCACTATTGCATTTCTATTTTAAAGCAATGTTTGCTTTTTTGGCCAGGGGTTTATCAGGTTTTCTGATTCATACATTTAATGGAACGTTACAAATGTTTAAAATGTCTGGCCATTCATTTTCCCTTGTCACCTTATGTTTGATTGAAATTGGGTCTCAAAGTGTATTGGGGTTTCTATCATTAATGGAGACCTCATGCTAAAGGATTTGACTCTCCTCATTTAAGTGAGAAAAAAGAGTAAAATGATCTGTTAATGACAAAAATTGAGAAAATCCTACTAACTGACCTTTTATTTTTCTGTTTTTCCTTCTTGATAATCACTGACATAAATGAAATGAGGAATAGATTTAAAAGTTATCTCTAAAAATGAAGTAACATTAGTAAAGGTATGTCTTGTGCTGTGTGCTCAGTTGTGTCCGACTCTTTGCAACCCCATAGACTGTAGCCCACCAGGCTCCTCTTTCTGTGGGATTCTCCAGGCAAGAATACTGGAGTGGGTTGCCATTTCCTCCTTCAAGGGATCTTCCTGATAAGGAAGCAAACCCATGTCTGTTGCTTCTCCTGCATTGGCAAGTGGATTCTTACCACTAGTGCCACCTGGACAGCATGATGGTGAAGCAGACCCCAGGGCCACAATGCCCAATTCCCATCCCCCACCCCCCATTGCTTGCCTTTTGACTCAGGTAAACCTTTGTTTACCCATCTGTAAATTGGGGCTAATAGTATTTCCTGTATCGTTAGGATTGATGGTAATACCTCTATTGTCTGGCAAACCTAGACAACATATTAAAAAGCAGAGATATCACTTTACTGGCAAAGGTCCATATAGTCAAAGCTATGGTTTTTCCAGTAGTCATGTACAGATGTGAGAGTTGGAACATAAGGAAGGCTGAGCACCGAAGAATTGATGCTTTTGAACTGTGGTGTTGGAGAAGACTCTTGAGAGTCCCTTGGGCTGCAAGGAGATCAAACCAGTCCATTCTAAAGGAAATCAACCCTGGATATTCATTGGAAGGACTGATTCTGAAGCTCCAATACTTTAGCCACCTGATGGGTACAGACGACTCATTGGAAAAGACCCTAATGCTGGGAAAGATTGAAGACAGGAGGAGAAAGGAACTACAGAGGATGAGATGGTTGGATGACATTATCGACTCAATGGACATGAGTTTGAGCAAGCTCCGGGAGATGGTGAAGGACAGGGAAGCCTGACATGCTATACTCCATGGGATCACAAAGAGACAGACACAACTGAGCAACTGAACAACAAGAGCAGATCTAGAATAGAAACTGCTTCCCTAGTAGCTCAGTTGATAAAGAATCTGCCTGCAATGCAGGAGACCCTGGTTCAATTCCTGGGTCATGAAGATCCCTTGAAGAAGAGATAGGCTACCCACTCAAGTATTCTTGGGCTTCCTGATGGCTCAGCTGGTAAGAAATCTGCTGGTAATGACAGACCTGAGTTTGATCCCTGGGCTGGGAAAATCCCCTGGAGAAAGGAAAGGCTACCCACTCCAGTATTCTGACCTGGAGAATTCCATGGACTGTATAATCCATGGGGTCACAAAGAGCAACTTTCACCTTCACTGAATGTCATGACTGAGCAACTTTCACTTTCTACTGGGCACTACTGATTAGGGAATAAATGCTTCCCCCAAGTCCAGCAGAGTCTCTGTGAAGCAAATCCTATGTTTGCGTTGATCTCTTTTCTGTTCATGAAGGTGATGTTCCTGCAGTGGATGTGAGGTGGGAGACAGACCTCCATATACAAATATTTGAAAATGGTATTCCTTAAGGTGCTTTTTCGGAGAAGGCAATGGCAACTCACTCCAGTACTCTTGCCTGGAAAATCCCATGGATGGAGGAGCCTGGTAGGCTGCAGTCCATGGGGTCACTAGGAGTCAGACACGACTGAGCGACTTCACTTTAACTTTCATACATTGGAGAAGGAAATGGCAACCCACTCCAGTGCTCTTGCCTGGAGAATCCCAGGGACGGGGGAGCCTGGTGGGCTGCTGTCTATGGGGTCGCACAGAGTTGGACACGACTGAAGCAACTTAGCAGCAGCAGCAAGGTGCTTTTTACTGCCCCTAACAAATAACCAGACTCAAAGTGGTTTGCAGCATTGCTTCCTGAAGTGTGATCCATGCACCAGGACCATTGGCATCCCCTGGACATTTGCTAGAAATGAAGAATCTCAGCCCCCTCCTCAGACCCCCTGAGTTAAAATCCATGAGGACATAGTCCCAGGTGACTCATATGCACATTAAAATTTGGGAAGCACTGGTTAAAGCCATTATCTATCATCTTATATTACAATAAATCTACAGTTGGAGTGACTCCAAACCATTCAGTCTGTGACTCAGTTGTGTCCTCAGAGTTGCAAGCTCTTTCCATGTATTGGCCTCACTGGTCTCCATCTGTCCTCAGGTACTTTTACAGTGGGAGGCTGGCTGCAGCAGTTCGTCCTGTCATATCCTGACATGCTTCTGTCTCTAGACTTTGTCAGGACTGTCTTCTGTCTGAAGCTATTTTATTCCAATTCAGCTGCTTCCTCTCTCGAGTGCCAGTCATATATTTATGCTCCATTCTCCCTTTGATTTTTATGTCCCTTTCTAAATAACCACTTGAAAACCATAAAATGAAACCAAGAAAAATGCAAAATCTTTCCTTGCCTGTGGGTGGTAGATTTTTATTTTATGAATTTGATAAATTTCCCTAATTTATTTTCATCTTGAGAATGTTAGTTGGAAATGTAGACTTTCTCATTTTCACAGTGTTTTCAGTTGAACAGAACGAAAGTATCATTTTTACAGAATAAAAACCTCAAACACCAGCAACTTCATATGACCCAACCTAGTATAACGTTTTATCAATAAAGAAGGAAATGATTCAAGGTTAAGAGCACAGACCTGGGTCACAGCTTAGTATTTATATACTGACTTACATGTCACTGAGATACATTGAGCAAGTTCTTTAACCTTTCCAAGTTTCAGTGTCCTCAGAATTGAAATACCAGTATTAACTACTTCATTAAGTGATAATGAGGACCAAATGTAATCTTTAAGTGTTTTTCAAACCAAGTTAATTATGCTCCACTTTCACAATTTCTCCTATCTCTGCACTTGTCTTTATCATTATATATTTAATACTTTTCCTTAAAATAGTAAATTTTTACTTAATTTTAGTTGATTTTTCATCCTAAGCGATATGATCTCTTATATGCATTAAAATCGCATATATGCACACTGTATATAAATATGTATGTGTATATACACACATAAGCTCATTGTGTGTATACACACACACACACACACACACACACACACACACTAAGACATCCCCCAAGAGGATGGAATGATGCTGTTGTTTCAAGTGACCACACTTTGAGAACCATTGGTCTAGAGAGGAAAAGCAGGATTTCTTTGGCTGGGATACAGTGATGTGATTGTACCAGTCATTAAAATATTGAACCACACAGGCTGCACACTGAGTGTCCCCATACACCATTTTCCACCCAACC
Organism: Bos mutus; assembly: GCF_027580195.1. Taxonomy (NCBI): domain Eukaryota; kingdom Metazoa; phylum Chordata; class Mammalia; order Artiodactyla; family Bovidae; genus Bos; species Bos mutus. Next base: position 98,959,088 of record NC_091646.1, read on the forward strand.
ATGCCAGCCCCTCCTCCAAGAACCTTCAGCTCCATATTTTTACATTCCACCTATAAAAGATGCAATACCTGAGAAAGCACTTTTTGGTACATCCATTCTTAGTGGATAGTCTCTGAGTCTAGGTTCATAAGGCGAAATCACTGTTAAACATAAAAGGTTACTTGAGGTTCAGACTTCACATTTTCAGGCAGAGCTCAAGAAATTTCCCAGAACTCATGGGTTAGTGTCAGGTATGACATTGTATGGCTCTCCCACACCTTATATCATCAAACGCCTTCCTGATCCTCTAATGCCTTAGAAAATCTGCACAGGTGATTCCTTCTATTTAAAAACTGTTTACCCCATCCTCTTCACTACCTCCTCAAGACTTTAGACTTATTCAAATATTAGTGCTTCAGAAAAGTCTTTCCTTACGTCATGAACTCAATTCAGTTACTTTCATTTCATAGCATGATCTCAATTACAATTAATTAATGGCCTCAGGAGCTATATATTATCTGTGACCCCCATTCAGAAGGTAAGCTCCATGACTGTAAAGGTCTTTGTCGCTTCACCATTCGTAGTATCTAAGTACTCAGTAATTCTACATTTAATAAGTATATGACTCAGTTCTTCAAGTCTCAACTCTCAGGTTCTGTGTTGTGTAATGACATCATTCGGAAAGAGCCCAGGTCAACGTGGAGCCATTTTTATGTCCCCTCTGAATGTATACAAATATAACCATAATGATTTCCTCATACTGTTATAATTGTTGACATAGATATTTCCTTAAAAGTCTCTAAGCTACTTGAATATGAGGATGTTTTCTTTTGTCCATCTCTAACAAATAGGAGTTTCTAGAATAGATGTGGAACCCAGTGAATATTTGTTAGATGAAACATCTCTCCAAAAGTTAAAAAAATGATATTTTAAAATGAAATTCCTTATTAACACTAACACATGTATGTTTGACTTGAAACATTTCTTCAACTATAAATAATAATATGGAATGTTTTTCTTTAGTTTCTGAAATGTGAGATTTTTAGCTCAATGTAAGGACAAACCAGGCAGGAAAAACAGCAAACACAAGGAATTATATTGCAGCCAATTCTCATGAAATCTTGTTATCAAGTCAGTTCTCAAGGGATAGACTGAACCAATAAAGTAAAAGATTTATATACCTTGCAATGCCAGGATGGTGTTCATTGTCTAAGAAACTTAAACTAGCAACTTTGAGTTTTTGCTTCCACTTAAATGGATGCTTTATGTTGTTTCCCATAAAAAGAAAATGTCTACTTTTTCTGTTTGATAAACGAAAGCTCATTCTCATAGACTTCTGATTACAATGTGCCTCAGGGGACCTGTGTCTCTAAAAGGTTAAAGCTGTAATGATAAATGGTATAACCAGTCCATTCTAAAGGAGATCAGCCCTGGGTGTTCTTTGGAAGGAATGATGCTAAAGCTGAAACTCCAGTACTTTGGCCACCTCATGCAAAGAGTTGGCGCATTGGAAAAGACTCTGATGCTGGGAGGGATTGAGGGCAGAAGGAAAAGTGGACGACAGAGGATGAGATGGCTGGATGGCATCACTGACTCGATGGACATGAGTTTGAGTGAACTCCGGGAATTGGTGATGGACAGGGAGGCCTGGTGTGCTGCGATTCATGGGGTCACAAAGAGTTGGACACGACTGAGCTACTGAACTGAACTGAAATTATTTTAAACACTCTCAGTTATGTGTGTATTTTATATGTTTAAATATGTTGATTAATGGAAATTTCTGGTAAAAATTTTATAAATAAGAATAATAAATAATTGAAATTATGCCTTCCTTATTGACATTTTAAGATCAGTCTGCAGTATACTATGGTTCTCAAAAATGCTTTAAACATGCCTTCATAAAGAATATTTATCTTAAAATTTGTACTAACACTTCTCTTTTGTCTCTCAACATTTTGTTAAATTAATAGATGAAAAAACCAAAATTTTACTTTTTATCCTTACTATGAAGTTGTGTTGGAGAAGGCAATGGCACCCCACTCCAGTACTCTTGCCTGGAAAATCCCATGGACGGAGGAGCCTGGAAGGCTGCAGTCCATGGGGTTGCTGAGGGTCGGACACGACTGAGCGACTTCACTTTCACTTTTCACTTTCAAGCATTGGAGAAGGAAATGGCAACCCACTCCAGTGTTCTTGCCTGGAGAATCCCAGGGACGGAGGAGCCTAGTGGGCTGCCATCTCTGGGGCTGCACAGAGTCGGACACAAAGTGACTTAGCAGCATGAAGTTGTGTGGTTGATAAGCAAGATTTCATCTCATGTCTGTGATGCTGATATTCACACTGAGAAGATTTAAAAACTTAGTCTAAGGCATATAGCCAGACTGTGAACTAAAACCAAGTGTTTGGACTTTAAATCCATTGCCCAGCCCACTAATGTATACATCCTTGACAAAAAGAAAAAAAAAATTATTTCACTTATCTATTTGTGCATAACAAATGACTCCAAAGTTGCAGCTTAGTACAAAAATTTATAATTACATCATGATTCTGTAGATCAAGAATATGGTCAGGGCTCATCTAGGTGGTTGTTCTGAGATTGCGGTATGGCTGGGGTCACTCACCGGGCTTCATTCATCAGGAAGCATAACTTTTAAGATTGCCTTTTATCCTCCAGAGTTACTCTCAGGATGGTCTCTAATCATTCGGTAGTCAGCTTGGGCTTCCTTACAGCATTGCAGCTGGATCCTAAGGGACAGAATACAAATGGTGCTCATTCCTTACAGCCTATGCTTAGAACTGGTATAATGTCACTTCTGCCATATTGTGTTGGTCAGAACAAATCACAAGGCCAGTCCATATTCATGAGCATGGAACATTGACTCCATCTCTTAATGGCATGACAGAATTTGTAGCCATGTTTTCCACCACACATATATTAAAGTAATGGACATAAAAGCAAACAATTGCCAGGGTACATTACTAGCTCAATTACCAGAGATGGCTCTCACTTTATTTATCATGTTCACATTTAGTTAGCTGTGTGAAATGTTCTAAAAATTGGAATGTGTGGACTATCATATGCTGAAGAAAGAATACCTTCAGAGGTGATTGATTATGGGTTTTATTCACCTTCTTTCTTAATGTCCAACAAATGCCAAACCATGTTAACACACATTCAAATGTCAATAGTTTTACCTAGTGATAGGTTTAATAATAGTAAAGTTGCTTTGACAGAAGCAATAATTAGGTATCTTTCAAATTTTCAGTTTACATAAAGTTCTCATGGATCTCCAGAATCAGCAGCTGAAAGAGTTAAATGCCTGGTTAACAAAAACAGAAGAGAGAACAAGGAAAATGGAAAAAGAGCCCCTTGGACCTGATCTTGAGGACCTCAAACGCCAAGTACAGCAACATAAGGTTAGTATATTTTATGCTATTTGCTTTCATGTGGAAAACAAACTGCGTATATGTGTATTACATACATACACATGCCATGTTTTCAGATAAGAGAGAACGAAAGCTTCAAATGAGAAAAGGTTTAAAATAATTCTTGCCTAATATTTTTGCAGTGTTTACTTTTTTGAATACAAAATAACTAGGCTTTTCATACTTGAAAAAAAAATCAAATATATTCCTGGAAGAGAACAATGTGGCTATGTGATTTATAAAAATTTTGGTTTTCCAGAAGAGAGTCTCTGTAGGGATTACCTGAAAAGCAAATTTACGTAATAAGGCAAGATTTTTTTAAACGTGTTTTTACCTTCAATTTATAAGGTCTGCTTACAGCAGGCCAAGCTTAATGAAAAATGGACATCTGTAACAGTGCTTTCCTGTCAAATATAGCATCTAATAATTTTAATATTTCCATCTTATCTTGTACATTTACAGTTATGCTCCCTGGTTACCTGCAAGTATTTATTGTTTCTGTGATTAGAATTTCTACAGAAATTTTCTTTTCAGCATCCATTTTTTTTTATTGAGGTGTAATTGACATATTCATTTCAGGTGAGCAGTATAATGATTCAGTATTTGTAAATACTGCCAAATGATCTGTGCAATAAGTCTACAGTTAACATCCATCACCATATAAAGTTCAAAATCCTTTTTGTGTATGTGAAGAGAGCTTTTAAGATTTACATTCTTGGCACCTTTTAAATATGTACCCAAATATTATTGATCATAGTTACCATGTTATAGATTACATCCCTGTGACTTGCATATTTTATAACCGGAAGTTTGCACCACTTGGGCCAGGTCATCCATTTCACCTGGTGCCCCAGCCCCCTCCCCTCTGGCAACCACCATTCTGTTGTCAGTAAGTTTTGTTTTGTTTGTTTGTAATGACTTTTAGATTACACATGTACGTGAAATCATACAATATTTGTCTTTGTCTGACTTGTTTTATTACCATAATTCCCTTAAGATCATCCAAATTGTCACAAATGGCCAAGATTTTATTATTCTTTTGTCTTTTTGTGGAATATATACAACATTCCAATATATATATACATCACACATTCTTTATGCATTCATCTGTCAATGATGAATTAGGAAACAACTCCTGTGTTGTTTCCATATCTTGGCTATTGTAAATAATGCTTCAATGAACATGAGGGTACATATATCTTTTCAAGGTAGTGTTTTTGTTTTCTTTGGATAAATATCCAAAAATGGAATTGCTGGATCATATGTAAGTTTTATTTTTAATTATTTTTAGGAATATCCATGCTGTTTTTCACAGTGGCTGTGACAGTTTACATTCCCAACAAGTGCATTAGGATTCCTTTTTCTCTACATTGTCCCCAACATTTGTTATTTCTTGTCTTTTTGATAATAGTGGTTTTGACTTGCAGTTCCTCAGTGATGTTGAGCATCTTTTCATGTGTCTTTTGGCCTTTTGTATGTTTTCTTTGGAAAAAGAAAACCTCTGACCTTTTTTCAAAAATCAGATATGTATCTTTTTGCTGTTGAGATGTATGAGTTCTATATATATTTTGGATATTAATCCCCTATCAGATATATGCTTTGCAAGTGTTTTTTTTTTTCCCATTTGATAATTACCTTCTCATTTTGTCCATGGTTTCCTTTGCTGTGCAGAAGCTTTTTAGTTTGATACATTCCCACTAGTTATTTTTGCTCTTGTTTGTTTTGATTTTGGGCTCAGATCCAAAAAATTGCCAAGACTGATGTCAAGGAGTTTACCACTTATGATTTCTCCAAGGAGTTTTATGGCTTCAGCTCTTACATTCAAGTCTTTAATTCATTTTGAGTTGATTTTTGTATAAAGTAAAAGATACCAGTCTAATTTCATTATTTTGCATGTTCCTGTCTAGTTTTCCTGGTACCATTTTTTTGAAGAGACTGTCCTTTCCCCCTTGTATCTTCTGGGACCTTTGCTGTGAACTAATTGACCATTTATGCTTGAGTTCATTTCTCTATTCTATCCCATTGATCTATATGTCTGTTTTTTATGTCAATACTGTACTGTTTTGATTATTGTAGTTTTATAATATGAATTGAAATCAGGCATCTTGATGTCTCCAGCTTTATTCTTTTTTTTTTTTTTAAAAGATTTCTTTGGTTATTCGGGGTCTTTTGTGGTTCCATACAAAATTTAGGGTTGCTTGTTTTATTTCTATGAAAAATGTTGGAATTTTGATAGGGATTGCATTGAATATCTTGATTGTTTTAGGTATATGGACATTTTAACAGTATTCTTCCAATCAATGAGAATGGAATATATTTTCAATTATTTGTGTCTTCAGTTTTTTTTCATCAGTGTCTTACAGTTTTCAGCATACACGTCTTTTACTTCATTGGTCAAACTTGTTGCTAGGCAAATTAAAGTTAAATTTCTTGCTAGGCATTTTATTCTTTTGATACAATTGTAAATTGGATTTTAAAAATATTTTTCTTTCTGATATTTTTAGTCATTGTATAGAAATACAACAGGTTTTTGTATATTGATTTTGTACCCTGCAACTTTAGTGAATTCATTTACTCTAAGTTTTTTTGTGAGTCTTTAACGCTTTATATATATATAATTAAATCATTTGCATTGTGACAATGCTTAATTCTAGACAATGCATAATTCTAATAACCATTATAAAACTAGCTAGCTCTGGATTTTATTGTAGGAACAGAGTCTTGCTCAGTCCATCAGGACACACATGTGCACGACACACACACATACAGAAGAACCTTCATGACTGGTCCAAGACTAAGGTAGCCAGATTTAGCAAATACAAATGCAAGAAGCCTAGTCTAGTTAAACCTAGTTAAATTTGAACCTCACATCAACAGTGAGGTTTTTTTTTTTTTTTTTAGTAAAAGTTTGTCCCAAATTAGTTATTATTCAGCTGAAATTCAGGTTTTACTGTGCATCCTGGATTTTATCTGACAGCTCTATTCAGGAGTCTGTGCTTCTTGAATTTATGGCTTTGAAAGGAAATATCTGCTGTCTTAACTCAGACCTTCTAAATCTGTATCTCACCCAATTTCATATATATATATATATATATATATATATATGTATGTATATGTATGTGTGTGTGTGTGTGTATATATGTATATATATATATAGTTTTTACAGAGTTAGCTTCACAGTTCCTTCATGCAGATGAAGGAGACCTTTCTTTCAAAGTCCTAGAATTCTGTCTTACTTCATGAGCTTCAGTTGCTGTGACAAATGGAGCTGGTTTTTTATCTTGCTGCAGCCAAAACCATCCTTTGCCCACAACAGCTTAAGGTCAAGCAATTTAGGGAGAGTTAGAGCTATGGTAATCCTGGCTACTATGCCATTGGGGAAAAATAAAGCATCAAATGTATTCTAATTTTCACATGTAAATCGTGACTAAAAGAGGTTCCCTTTGTCACATAAATTTTATTTGAACATCTGATAAAGTTAGAGCCATTGCTAGACCTTGACCTGGGCCACTTTTGCTGTGTGCGTCATGTGTTCCTCTGATAGACCCTATACCCATTTGTTTCCCCTTGGCCTACACTGGAAGTTGTGTGCAGACAGATTCTATATACACCAGTGACTTCCTCTCAGTCTGAGGGCATTTGCTGGCCATAGGAGAATCTCAGCCAGTTCAAACATGGGCAAAAAGTAGTTAGTACTGCCAGAGCTGCCACTAACCAAGGAGGGATGGGAGATGATAGATAAATATCTCAAATCCCTACCCCATGTCAGGATGATTCCAAAGCATCTCTCTATTTCCAGAGTTCCTCAGAGGTTTCCCAGCAAGACTCGGCCCCAGAAGTCCACAAGGTCAACTGTCTCACAGTCCTGCCCTTTCATAATATCTCCTGAGATGACTTCTCAAATAAACCATTTGTACCCCAATACTTGGCTTAGGGTCTGTTCAGGAAGGACCCCAAGATCAGACAACCTTCACACCTGGGAAGTCTGAGGGTTATCCCAGCTTACCATCAACTACATGTGTAATTTTAAGAAATTGTTGAATCTCTCAGGTTCTTTGTAACTTCACGCTGGAAATGCAAGTGTTGAGCCCATTGATTTTTAGTGTTCTTCCAGTCTGGGTTTCAAAGTTTCCTTTAGTTATGGAATGCCATGCATTTCCAGCAAGGGCAAAACTATGGGCAGTGACCCTGAATATCAGAGGGAAGAATGTCAGCCCTGGATGCCCGGAGTCTAAAGAGGAAGCCAGGAAGCGGGCCCACGAGAGAGAAGTGGCAGAGAATGGTAGGGCAGCCATGAGTGTGAATGACTAGGACAGCTATGTGCAAAGGTCTCACCTGGAAACCAGGAACTGAGCCCTTATGGAGGTTAGGACGCCCAGGGTCTTTGTATTCTGCCAATTACCTGAGAGGTTTTTCACTTTCCTCTGGAAGATAAATAGTGAATGGAATGGAAATGTGTCTAATATTGTCATAAAATTTGAATAGATTGTCCATTACTTGAAAATGGGCCATTTCTGATGAGTATGAAATTGCTTTGAAGATAATAATTTGAAACAAAAAGGAAGCAACATAATTATATGCAAGTTGATTATGTAATCATTTATATCTAGGATTTATTCATATAAGTGCATAAGGAAAACCGGAAGGGATTGGTTTACTGGCACAGAAAGTGAGATTAGCTTCTGCCTTTAATTGTTTAAACCCACTTCACAATATATTATTTTTTATAAAATTAAGATAAGCAAAAAATGTATTACATAGCAAAGAGAAAGTCTGACAGTTGATAATTCTCTTTTGTTACTTGAAGTAGTTACAGTGAGAAGACAAAAATTTGACAAAATAAAATAATTTATAAAGTAGACTGATTTGCTTAAATTGGAAACATATATTTTTTAGACGTATACACTAAAAGAAGTAAATGATTTGTGTTAGTCTTTCCATGCATCATAAAACAGAAGAAAGGATAAATGTTCTTGCTTAGGTAACTGAATTCAAACTAAAGCCTTATTTAAATAATCACTGATTTACTTTGCAGCTTTTCTTCCCAAGGATTGTTAGTGAATGAAAATAAGGAAATTTCTCCTTCTGACAATGAAATACATCACTAACCTTGGGGTAGTCAGAAAGTAGCCCCACCCTGCTACATCACCATGCTTCTCACCTAATAGACCATTTAGTTGTTTTAGCTTCATATCTATAAACATTATATCCATCTACTTTATTTTTAAGAGATAATTAAAGATAACAGAATTAAAGGAGAGATACAGGTTTTGTTCCTAGGAATGGGTTTAAATTTTCACATCAGAGGGCTCTGGTGTGCACTCTGTTGTTCTCACTCCCTCTTGCGTGCGCGCGCGCGTGCTCTCTCTCTCTCTCTCTCTCTCTCTCTCTCTCTCAGTTGGAGGGCAAATCTTGCAAGCACACCATGCATATTACAGATATGCTCCTCTATGTTCTGTGACAGCATCCTTTGCTATCTTCATTTCAACAGCATTTTATTACGAGGCAGGCTAGAAATTCAACCACCGTGAAATGTCATGGAAATAAGTCACTTTTACTGAATCTGCCAATTAGGCAAGGTAAAGTGATCGATCCTATATTGGTGGTTACTATTAAATCTAGTCAAACTATTATCTCTGAGTGGCTGGGAAAAGTCCAATTTGCTGCAAAATTTGGAAGAGACCAATAATTCTTCATCTCTGTTGCTTTGGGGAAAGAATTTAGAGGTTGACTTTAGAACTAAGTCACCCAAAAGTGATTCTCTTTGGAGTGAACAAATTGAATCTCTCAATCTTCTTGTGAAGGGACATGTCAGAAATAATTCTGGTTGGTTATTTCTGTCTTATAAGAGAAAGATTTTATTAGTGATGTTGATAAGGAATGAAAGGATTTCCCTTGAAGGACTGACAGCATTATTGAGGACAATAGAAGTCTGCTGTGGGTTTGAAATTTCATTAATGGAAAGAGGTTTGCTATTTTGTGGAGTATTTTAATCAAAAAGAAAATAATTGTTTCAAGAATCTTATCTCATAGCTCAATCACACTGAGATGAGGTTTAAAGCTTAGTCTACTATCTAAGTTTCCAATTCTTTTGAGAGGTTTAGACATTTGTTATTAGTTACACTGACTTAGTAACAGCATCAACAAAGTCCTTACTTTACAAGTTGTTAGAACTGCCTTATGATCCAGCAATCCCACTGCTGGGCATACACACTGAGGAAACCAGAAGGGAATGAGACACGTGTACCCCAATGTTCATTGCAGCACTGTTTATAATAGCCAGGACATGGAAGCAACCTAGATGTCCATCAGCAGATGAATGGATAAGAAAGCTGTGGTACATATACACAATGGAGTATTACTCAGCCATTAAAAAGAATACATTTGAATCAGTTCTAATGAGGTGGATGAAACTGGAGCCTATTATACAGAGTTAAATAAGCCAGAAGGAAAAACACCAATACAGTATACTAACACATATATATGGAATTTAGAAAGATGGTAACAATAACCCTGTGTACGAGACAGCAAAAGAGACACTGATGTATAGAACAGTCTTATGGACTCTGAGGGAGAGGGAGAGGGTGGGAAGATTTGGGAGAATAGCATTGAAACATGTAAAATATCATGTATGAAACGAGATGCCAGTCCAGGTTCGATGCACAATACTGGATGCTTGGGGCTAGTGCACTGGGACAACCCAGAGGGATGGTATGGGGAGGGAGGAGGGAGGAGGGTTCAGGATGGGGAACACATGTATACCTGTGGTGGATTCATTTTGATATTTGGCAAAACTAATACAATTATGTTAAGTTTAAAAATAAAATTAAAAAAAATAAAATAAAATGCAAATGGATCATACTATAAAAAAAAATAGAATGTACAGGTATCAGTGTGACATGTACATGAAATTATGACTTTAGTAAATGTTCTTTGTTAAGTACTGATTAATACAAATTAAATGTTCTCTTAGAAGCACAGTCACCTATCTTTTCCTTAAATCTTAGTTAATCACAAACATTTGGATTGCCAAGACTGTGAAATATCTCTTCCAGTGACCTTTAAAATGATCTGGATAGTCATGTAATGGGAAGGTTTAGATGTAATCCTGCCAAAGGATTTGACATTTCATTTCATTCCATTGCATTTTAATCCATATCACTGAACAGACATTTATTAAAACAAAATAGCTGTTGTGAAAAATACAGAGACCTACTGTGCATGGAATCTTCCTCGAGAAACTCACATGCTAGTGTATCAGATAATGACACAGAAAATAAGTGGCTGCTATATGTTATATAAGGCATAATATGGCCAATGGCTTGAGAAAGTTAAAAAAAATAGTGATTTGTTTGGGCAAAGGAAATGAGGTGGGGCAATATAATGTATGTTACTTGCCTTGGTCACGTGTTACTGTGCTCACTGCTAGAGGACCACCACCTGATCATGGAGGGTCTTGAACTCAAGACAGGCATTTGGAGCTATGCTATAGGCAGTAGGGATCCATTACTGATGATAAATTAAACTGAGGAGAGTGGGGATTTAGGAAAGTGTATCTTCTATTTTAGGAAAATACATCTTGTTAGATAAATTAGATCACAGCTGAACAGGAATCCGGGATATGTTAGGAAGATATTGCAGAAAGTATATACAGCCTGACAGAAAGCAATGTCAATGGAAATTATTTTGGAAATCAACAGCAGAACCAAAGAGGCTAGAATTAGGGAATTATCAAACAGTTTAAAATAACAGATTCTGAGACTGGGCAATTGGGAGACACAAGATGGATTTTTTTTTAAAAAATAGACAGTACTAAGAGAGAAATATAATAATTGGGAGGAGGACAAGTGATTCTGAAAAAGCATACTAATGCAGTAGAAGCAAATAGTATAGAATCAGACAGTGCTTTTAGTGATTAGTAAGCTCTCTTCCATCTTTAGGAAGGTTAGAAGTACGTGTTATTGGTTACTGCTATGAAATTTTTATTTCCAATCATTTACCCCCACAAAGTGCTTGGTGAATGTCTGATAGCTATGGCAGTAAAGGTAAATAATATATCAATAATTAGGGGAAAAAAAAAAAAAAAAAAACGACTATGCTATAGCCAGATAGCCAGAGAGACTTTTCTGTGTTTCTCCAGTTCTAGCCAAGTATTTAGCATGTGAATTGCATAACTGATGATCAGTAAATGTTTTATGGAGCAAATGCTTTCATTACTTGTGACTAGTTCTGTGACACACAGAGGCTTCATCACTGACAGAGACATGAAACTTACAACTTAAATAAGCAATAATCATGAGCAGGAGCAAGAAAGCACTCATATAGGTGAAGAACACATCTTTAAAGCAACTTACATGGGGATATTATCTCAGTGCCCTCTCACTAACTCTTTTTTTTTTTTTTTCATTCCTTCTCTGTTTCATTCTCTGTTCAAATATCTTAGTGGTTATAATCCTGATATCTTTTTATAAATGTCACAAAAGATACTACCAGTAGGCATACTTGTGTATGTTCATAGAAATCAAGCTTGTGAGCCTTGGTTATGCAGAAAAGCAAAACCATTCAATGCAATCAAATAATCAGCTGGCTACCTACCATAGATGGCCAGTTCATGAACAAGATGTGCACAGTGGACCAGCCAAAGAAACTATAGAGTCCATAATCCTGCAACTTTTGTGTGTGTGTGTGTGTGTATAGAATTCTGGTCTTGTGAGTTAGGTTGAACTTCATATAGATTGTAAGTAAGGTCTCTGTTTTGCCCTTATGTTTTCAGTCTTAGCCTCTATCACATTTTGATTGTCCCTTTATGCTAGGCTTAAAAACTTAACCCTTCTTCCAAGATTCTTCTATAGAAAGGATGGAGAAGACCTGAAAATTATATTGTCCTGTTTCTTTCATCAGTTTCCATACGGACATTACCTGACCTTCAAGGAGCAGTGAATAGGAACCATGGGGAAAAAAACATGTATCCTCTAGGTGGGAGATCCCATGATCATATCAAAAGACAGCATTATGAAAAACAGGTTGCAGGAGAGAATATCTAAGTAGGAATGATTAACAAGAGAAAAGTAAGGGGAAAAAGCAGTATATAAAGAAACTAAGCCATATAAATAAAAGTAACTTGCACCTCCAATTACTGCTTAAAACTTTATATTAAGAACAGTTTTTGTGATTAGCATTTGCCATTCACGTATCACTGTTAAGGCAAGCCTAGGTAGATCAAAATAAACTGGAAAATTCTGAAAGAGATGGGAATTCCAGACCACCTGACCTGCCTCTTGAAAAACCTATATGCAGGTCAGGAAGCAACAGTTAGAACTGGATATGGAACAACAGACTGGTTCCAAATAGGAAACGGAGTACGTCAAGGCTGTATACTGTCACCCTGCTTATTTAACTTATATGCAGAGTACATCATGAGAAACGCTGGACTGGAAGAAGCACAAGCTGGAATCAAGATTGCTGGGAGAAATATCAATAACCTCAGATATGCAGATGACACCACCCTTATGGCAGAAAGTGAAGAGGAACTAAAAAGGCTCTTGATGAAAGTGAAAGAAGAGAGTCAAAAAGTTGGCTTAAAGCTCAACATTCAGAAAACGAAGATCATGGCATCTGGTCCCATCACTTCATGGGAAATAGATGGGGAAACAGTGGAAACAGTGTCAGACTTTATTTTGGGGGGCTCCAAAATCACTGCAGATGGTGATTGCAGTCATGAAATTAAAAGATGCTTGCTCCTTGGAAGGAAAATTATGACCAACCTAGATAGCAAATTCAAAAGCAGAGACATTACTTTTCCAACAAAGGTCTGTCTAGTCAAGGCTATAGTTTTCCTAGTGGTCATGTATGGATGTGAGAGTTGGACTGTGAAGAAAGCTGAGCACTGAGGAATTGATGCTTTTGAGCTGTGATATTGGAGAAGATTCTTGAGAGTCCCTTGGACTGCAAGGAGATCCAACCAGTCCATTCTAAAGGAGATCAGTCCTGGGTGTTCTTTGGAAGGAATGATGCGAAAGCTGAAACTCCAGTACTTTGGCCACCTCATGTGAAGAGTTGACTCATTGGAAAAGACTCGGATGCTCGGAGGGATTGGGGGCAGGAGGAAAAGGGGACAACTGAGGATGAGATGGCTGGATGGCATCACCGACTCAATGGACGTGAGTTTGAGTGAACTCCGGGAGTTGGTGATGGACAGGGAGGCCTGGCGTGCTGCGATTCATGGGGTCACAAAGAGTCAGACACGACTGAGTGACTGAACTGAACTGAAAGGACATCAAGAAAAATAAATGCAAAAAGGCAAAATGGTTATCTGAGGAGGCCTTACATATAGCTATGAAAAGAAGTCAAAGGCAAAGGAGATAAGGAAAGATATGCCCATTTGAATACAGAGTTCCAAAGAATAGCAAGGAGAGATAAGAAAGCCTTCCTCCATGATCAATACAAAGAAATGGAGGGAAACCAGTAGAATGGGAAAGACTAGAGATCTCTTCAAGAAAATTAGAGATAACCAAGAGAACTTTTCATACAAAGATGGACTCTATAAAGGACAGAAATGGTATGGACCTAACAGAAAATATTAAGAAGAGGTGGCAAGAATACACAGAAGAACTTTACAAAAAAGATCTTCATGACCCAGATAACCATGATGGTGTGATCCCTCACCTAGAGCCAGACATAATGAAATGCGAAGTCAAGTGAGCTTTAGGAAACATCACTATGAAAAAACTAGTGGAGGTGAGGGAATTTCAGGTGAACTATTTCAAATCCTAAAAGCTGATGCTGTGAATATGCTGCAGTCAATATGCTAGCAAATTTGGAAAACTCAGCAGTGGCCACAGGACTGGAAAAGGTCAGTTTTCATTCTAATCCCAAAGAAAGGCAATGCCAAAGAATGTTCAAAGTACTGTACAATTGCCCTCATCTCACACACTAGCAAAGTAATGCTCAAAATTCTCCAAGCCAGGTTTCAACAGTTTGTGAACCGTGAACTTCCAGATATTCAAGCTGGATTTAGAAAAGGCAGAGGAACCAGAGATCAAATTGCCAACATTCATTGGATCATCGAAAAAGCAACAGAGTTCCAGAAAACGTCTATTTCTGCTTTATTGACTATACCAAAGCCTTTGACTGTGTGGATCACAACAAACTGTGAAAAATTCTTCAAAAGATAGGAATATCAGACCATCTGACCTGCCTCCTGAGAAACCTGTATGCAGGTCAAGAAGCAACAGTTAGAGCTGGACATGGAACAACAGACTGGTTCCAAATAGGGAAAGGAGTACATCAAGGCTGTATATTGTCACCCTGCTTATTTAACTTATATGCAGAGTACATCATGAGAAATGCTGGGCTGGAAGAAGCACAAGCTGGAATCAAGATTGCAAGGATAAATATCAATAACCTCAGATATGCAGATGACACCACCTTTATGGCAGAAAGTGAAGAACTAAAGAACCTCTTGATGAAAGTGAAAGAGGAGAGTGAAAAAGTTGACTTAAAACTCAATATTCAGAAAAGTAAGATCATGGCATCTGGTCCCATCACTTCATGGCAAATAGATGGAGAAACAGGGGAAACAGACAGACTTTATATTTTGGGCTCCAAAATCACTGCACATGGTGACTGCACCCATGAAATTAAAAGATGCTTGCTCCTTGGAAGAAAAGTAATGACCAACATAGATAGCTAATTAAAAAGCAGAGACATTACTTTGCCAACAAAGGTCCATATAGTCAAAGCTCTGTTTTTTCCAGTAGTCATGTATGGATGTGAGAGTTGGACTATAAAGAAAGCTGAGCACTGAGGAATTGATGCTTTTGAACTGTGGTGTTGGAGAAAACTCTTGAGAGTCCCTTGGACTGCAAGGAGATCCAACCAGTCCATCCTAAAGGAAATCAGTCCTGAATATCCATTGGAAGGACTGATGCTGAAGCTGAAACTCGAATATTTTGGTTACCTGATGCGAAGAACTGACTACTTGGAAAAAACCCTGATGCTGGGAAAGATTGAAGGCGGGAGGAGAAGGGGACAACTGAGGATGAGATGGTTGGATGGCATCACCAACTCAATGGAGAATGAGTCTGAGCAAACTCCAGTGTTGGTCATGGACAGGGAGGCCTGGTGTGCTGTGGTGCATGGAGTCACAGAGTCAGACACGACTGGGTTACTGAACTAAACTGAAAGGAAATCAACCCTGAATATTCATTGAAAGGACTGATGCCAAAGCTAAAACTCCAATACTTTGATTACCTGATAAGAAGAGACTTATTAAAAAAGACCATCATCCTGGGAAAGATTGAGCTCAGGAGTAGATGGGAAGGACAGAGGATGAGATGATTGGAGGGCATCACCATCTTAATGGACATGAGTTTTTGGCAAATTGAGAGATAGCAAAGGACAGGGCATGCTGGTGTGCTGCAGTCCATGTGTTCACAAACAGGTGGACATGATGTAGTGACTGCGAACAACAACATTAGCATTTCTTTCAAACAGTAAAAGCATGTAGGAAGACCCAACTATTGTGTGTGTGTTTAAAGCAAGTTTTGTGTTAGTAATTTTTCAGATGTAGTAGGTTGAATTCAAGTATCTCTAGGGAGATAAAACCTGAAACTCAGCTGAGTACACACACACTGTTACACACAGGAGCTTTTAAGTTTCTGTTTATGTGCCTTATGATGTGGAATTATATGAAACGTATATCTATGTCTTATGCTTATTTCATCAATATTAATATCTCTTATGTGAGAGGGATTATATCACAGATTCTGAAGCCATACTCTCTAGGTTCAAAACATAGTTCTGTGAGCTGAATGACTTTGTAAAGTTTCTTAACTATGTCATGCCTCAGTTTCTCCAGGTATGAAGTTAGGATGATGATGATGATGATGTGAATACCTATCTTATACTGTTGATAAAATTATTTACTAAGTAACTGCATAACCCTGATACCCAGAATTATATATATTATCTTAGGTGCTACTATTGTATAAGACATGACTTTTACCCAAATGAAGTTGATTAGTATGGTAATAATCATCTTATGATGTAAAGAAGTGATGAGTTATTTAGAAAAGGGCAGCATCACACTTTATGGTCTACAGAGTACTGTACAGATGATACTCAGTTTTAATTTTTTTAATGTAGTTGAGAAGACATATAATTCCATATAGATACTGTAAACAAGTAACAGATCCCAAGGATAACCTCACATATGAGATAATGCCATTACTTCAATTTAATTTAAAAAAGTACAGTCCATACCCATGTTTGTATTTTAAAAAATCAAGTGATTCCAGCTAATAGGTGACTCAGAAACTATTGAGCACTGAGTCAGTTACATGGCTCAAAATGTTATAGCCCTGTTTTAAAGTACATCAGTGCATCTACTAAAATGTAACTATCCAAGACCCTTTCATCTTACAGATACCCACTTTATTTATTTTTTAATACCTTATTTCTCCAATAATGCTTATTCATTAGATGTTCTGCCCTCTGCAGAGGGTAAAACAAGAAGGAAAGCAAAAACTCTATTCCTCACTTAATTGAGTTGGTCTATGCTAAAATAGGGCTTTCCTTGTGGCTCAGCTGGTAAAGGATTTGCCCGCAGTGTGGAAGACCTGGGTTTAATCCCTTGCTTGGGAAGATCCCCTGGAGAAGGAAAAGGCTACTTCCATGGAATGTAGAGTCCATGGGGTTGCAGAGAGTCAGATACAGCTGAGCGACTTTCACTTTTTTCAATCCATTATGTTGCCTTTGTGCATTTCTTTTTCTTTGGGGTGACTTTGGTTCACTGGTACTTGCACAATGTTACGAACCTTTGTCTGTAGTTCTTCAGGCACTCTTACTATTCACCAGGGAAAGAAAAAGTGAAAGATTGTATGCATGCATGCTAAGTTGCTTCGGTTGTATCCAACTCTTGTGCAACCCGATGGACTGTAGCCTACCAGGCTCCTCTGTCCATGGCATTTTCCAGGCAAGAGTACCGGAGTAGGTTGCCATTTCCTTCTCCAATCTAATGAAATAGGCACATTTATTATCCCAGTTTTGAAAATTAGAAAGCTGATGTTTGGTGTGGTTGGAAACTTTCAGAAGGTCACATAGCTGGTTAGCAATACCTGCAGGAATCAAACCTAGGAATTCTGACGTTAGTTCCCACACCTTTAACCATACACATATTTTTTTGTCATTCTGTGTTCTTTTTCACATATATTCTGAAAGATACATGGGCACATTAATGGTCAGCTCTGTTTTTACAATTTTTCACATTTATTGAGCCTCCTTCTTGAAATTGATAATCATTGTTTTCTTTTAAAAAAAACATCATTGAAATGTTCTTTAGTGCCCTGCCCCTCACTCTTGTAGCTTAGGAGTGGGAAAAAATATAAACATTTATTTCTAACAAAAAGGTAAAAAATGAATTCTGTTATAAAGACTAATATAGCTATAATATAATGGTTAAATAAGTAGGTATCTAAATAAAAGCTCTTCTAGGAGAACCTGGTGAGGAAACTTATTTAAAATATTTAGCAAATTGATAATAAAATTGCATACTGTAAATAGATCCTCATGAGGGATTAGACAGCACAGTGACCAGTCAGGCTTATTAACGTCAATATTGGACTGAAAATAAAATGGTCAATTATTTCTGAGTCATTTCATTCAGTGAATAGATAGAATAGGGAATACAGAGCCTAGTCCAGTGTAGAGATGATCAAAAGAAGGATATAAGAATAGCCATAAGAGAAAAGGTGATGAGAATGATATACTGCCTACTCACCAGTTTTCTGGTTTGCCTGGGATGTTTTTATTTGAAAATAAAATCTATTTATGTCCAGATTATTGTATTAACTAATTGTTCACAAGTATCTAGGGATTTTTTTGATTCCTAAGCTGGATTGTCTAAGATTGTACTTTCCCAAATGTTACACTTATCCCATGTTCTTAGAAACTATTCTGGTTTCTTAATATTTTTGCACAGTTTGTACTGAATATAGCCTTTCATTTTGTGTACATTTAGTTGGATAAGCTAAAACTATGAATTACTTAATAGTTTATTAAGCATATTTCTAATAATATTAATATAAAGTGATATGTGAGGAGGCAGGAGATGGCCTTAGAATCAGTGCAGAACCAATGACCTGTGTCATTTCTAGGTATGTTTGTGTGTATGTAGGACTTGCAAGTGTTGGCAGTTTCCTTTTAAAGTAAAAGAAACAATAAAATAAACTATGTGCATAGGCAACCAGTGTTTTTTCCTGTTTCATGTTGTTTACCATATACTGTTACCAAGGGAAGGCAATGGCACCCCACTCCAGTACTCTTGCCTAGAAAATCCCATGGACGGAGGGGCCTGGTAGGCTGCAGTCCATGGGGTGGCTAGAGTCAGATACGACTGAGCGACTTCACTTTCACTTTTCACTTTCATGCATTGGAGAAGGAAATGGCAACCCACTCCATTGTTTTTGCCTGGAGAAGCCCAGGGACGGGAAGCCTGGTGGGCTGCCATCTATGGGGTCGCACAGAGTCGGACACGACTGAAGCGACTTAGCAGCAGTAGCAGCAGTTACCAAGGAAAGTACTGTATACTCTCCTATGTAACTTATGAGAGACCCAGCCTTGTTTTTCTTTTCTATCACTCTACCTTTCTGTTAATTGTTGCTCTTCACTTCTAACTGTCAGATATAATAATTACCTTTCCTTAAATATTTCCATGACTTTATTTCCCAAACATTTCACATGTATGCTAAAAAAGACAAAATAGCCTAAGTCTGAGGTAAATTTTGAAGTGACTCTTCAGCGATTGCTCTAACCACATTTGAAGACCAACTTGACATGGGTTAGGAGAAGGCAATGGCACCCCACTCCAGTACTCTTGCCTGGAAAATCCCATGGATGGAGGAGCCTGGTAGGCTGCAGTCCATGGGGTCGCCAGAAGTCGGACACGACTGAGTGACTTCACTTTCACTTTTCACTTTCATACATTGGAGAAGGAAATGGCAACCCACTCCAATATTCTTGTCTGGAGTATCCCAGGGACAGAGGAGCCTGATGGGCTGCCGTCTATGGTGTCGCCCAGAGTCAGACACGACTGAAGTGACTTAGCAGAAGCAGCAGGGCAAGAATTCAGTACCACTGAAACATTTGAAGGAAATAGAAGAAAAGTCATACTTAAGTCATAAAATGTGAATATGTACTAAGGGAACAACAAATTTTATCAGATTTTTTAAATATATAGTAATTTATAAGAAATAGAGTTATTTACAGGGGTATAACAGAATCTAAGTTGGCCAAATCTAAGCATTTTTAATGTTACATTTCACTGTTGGCCTTTTCTCTTGTCATAACGAAAAAAAAAGATTCTTAGTTGACATTAGAAAACAAACATTGCTGACATTTGTATCAAGTAATGGTATAGAAATTTAATTAGGACCATGACAGATTTTTTAAAATCTGGTAAGTGTAACAAATGCATCACTTCAATAAAAATTCTGGCAAGAAATACATAATAAGACACCTAGTATATATCTGTGTGTATAAATAATTTATATTCTTTTAATAAGGAAAAACAGGCTTTAACAATCACATATTACAACATTTTAATCTGAAGACATTATCTTCTGATAGGCAAAAAGCTTACTGTATTTCTCTGGGGATACATCTGTACTTGAAATAATTTGGCTCATATATCAGGTTTAATTAGTGAGGTAGTTGTAAATATCCATTGTGTAAATCCTGCTATGAGAAATTGAAATCCATATGAAGTAAATATTTAATTAAAAATTAACTGTAAACTAGCTTTAAAAATGTTAATATATTTTAAAAATTAATTGCCTTGAGAATCCATGTTTTCCCAAAGAGGGAAGCAGGGAGCTATACTTTATACCAGTGATCAAGGCCCTTATTCATGGAAAGAAAGGTTGGCAGAAAATTTTAACTTTTAAACCCACCATTTTCTGTATGGCACTTTCACTTCTTCTAAGAGACAACTTCATTTTTAAAAATTAAGTCCGGACACTGGTGGATATTTGATAGTATTTTGCAGATAAGGGAATTAGCTAATACTATAATATTCATTAATATTTATTTTTGGAGTTAAGTTCTGGCAAAATAGAGAATATGATTGAAATGTTTCAGTAGTTTTCTTGCAGCTGTTGAGTATGTTCAGAAAGGTCAATTTAAGCTTTTCTGTTTTAATCCCCAATTACAAGTAAAAAAAAATATATATATATATAATTTGAAGAAGTCATAAAAGAGAAAAAGAGATACTGGAAGTGACTTAAATACAGTATATGTTAATTTATTGCAGTGCTATGCACTGTTCAAGATTTCATCTACTGTGGAGAACCTTTTCCATATTCCTTTATTTTCCTCTGCTCCCTTTGAGTTCAGGTAGTTCTCACATTTGATTTTTAAAGCTATTAACTCACTAGCCACTAGCTTAGTGGTAATTTGTGTTAGCACTTCAGCAAAAGCATAACATGTAAACCCTTGATCAATTTGGCAAAAATATAATTTCTGATTGTAGAACCAATAGATAAGCAAAATAAAATAGAAATCTAAAAAAACTAGTATATTTGATCACATATGTTTTATAAAGATGCAACCTGAGTTTCAAAATAAGTATTTCATGAATCAAGCAATGACTTTCTCAGTTTCCTTTGCTAAAAAAAAAAATATGAAAACCATAAAAAGGTAAAAAATGTGAGCAATATTTCCTAATTGTCTTTAATATATGTAACTGAATATACCCTCATGCTTGAGTGATAGGGGGAAGAAAATGACTTGGCCAAATTAAAGAAACCAGTTTATGATATATTGGCCACCAAAATATTATTTTAGGTATTATTTTTAAAATTCCTGGCTGACACATTTGAATTGTTCCCAGTCCTGGCTTATATAACTCAAAAAACACAGACTAAACATGACTTTCAAGGGCAACTCTGAATGTTAATGTTTCCATTTTCGGCCTCACGGCAGAAAGAGTTTTATTAACCAGTGTAAGCTCTGGAATGTCAAAGGCGTGATAGGCAGTACAGACTCCACACACAAAATAGATGCATAGTCATTTTATTCTAAATTGCTTCACTTGAAAATGCACCATGAAAATCTGGAGAGAGGAAGTAAAAGTAAGTGATTTTATAGTGCTCTAAAAGTTGAGACTTGAAAAATAAAAGTCCTAGGATAAAAATGCTCCAGCATTCGCATTTGTGATGTAGCTAATCCTCTTAGGTTCCCTTACACCTGCCATACAGTTTGAATAACTAAGAGCAAGTCCCATAGGTTCCAGGCAGCCTTTCTGTAGGGACTGCAGGTTTTCTAGAAACTAACAGGTTTTGTGGGCTTCTCTGGTGGCTCAGATGGTAGAGAATCTGCCTCCAGTGTGGGAGACTGGTGTTTGATCCCTGGGTCAGGAAGATCCCCTAGAGGAGGGCATGGCAACCCACTCTAGAATTCTTTCCTGGAGAATGCCATGGACAGAGGAGCCTGGTGAGCTACAGTCTATGGGGTCACAAAGAGTCAGACATGACTGAAGTGACTTAGCACATGTGCATGCACAACAGATTTTGTCTCAAACCTACTTCTTCTCTCTTGTAATATATAATAACATATTCTAAGAAGCAGAGTAGATGATTAGGAATTTTACATACTCATTTAGTCATTTCCAGGTAATAATTAGTGTAGCGTGATAAGATCTTGGTGGAACTGGAGCTCCCAGGCCAGGTGTCTTGGATTTAGAATGGTCTCCTCTGTTTAGTCCTCCTCTATTTACCATCTATTTATTCCTCTCTGCCTTCCCCTGTTTATCTTTATAAGAAATCTATACACTGATTTTTTAAAGATTGGAATACTGTTTGGGGTTATATATGTTTGATAGTGTAATTGTAATTAAACATTAAAAAAATAGAATCTTACCCATTAGATTGTAGTCTTTATGCAGTCAAGAAGGGCCAAACTCATCTGTGCATATTGCTCTCACCCCTGCACGTGGTGCTGTTCATTCAATAAAAAATCATTGATCTTTAGTTATATGAAATGTAGTGAGAAGGACAGAGAGTGTCTCTGTTCTAATGGACCTTATATTCCAGTACGTAAAGATAAACAACACATGACTAATACAGAAGAAAAATCCAAATATGAAAATGAGAGGTTAAAAAAGTTATATGACTCAGGGAACTCAAACCAGGGCTCTCTAACAACCTAGAAGGGTGGGATGGGGTGGGAGGTGGGAGGGAGGCTCAAGATGGAGGGGACATATGTATCCCAATGGCTGATTCATGTTGATGTTTGGCATAAACCAACTCAACACTGTAAAGCCGTTATCCTTCAATTAAATAAATTTTTAAAATGAAACAGATAAACTGTATGATTTGAGTTAATAAAAAGTTGTAGAAATGGTAACTCAGAAGCAAATTTGGGTAGCATCTTCATGAAAAGCCTTTCTGAGTAGGTGATGCTTAAACTGAGTCCTGAATGATAAGAAGGAGAGATTATTTAAATATATGGAAGAAGAGCAATTGGGAGTAAAGCAAACAGCTTGACACACTGTTAAAGAGAGAGCAGATAAGTATGACTGAAACATAGTGTCAGAGGGTGAGAATGGTATGCAGTTACTTTAGAGAGGAAGGAAGGTACTAGATCATATAAGGATTTCTGGTTACATAATTTGGATTTTCCTTCTTAGTGTCATGGGACCACATTGGTTTTTATCCAGGGGAATGCCTTCTGATTTATAGCTGAGCGGAGGAGAAGGAACCAGCAAAGAAACTAAAAAGCAGTTCTTAGTGAGATGAAAGGATAATCAGGTAAGGGTGGTGCCTGCAACTCAAGAAGAGAGAAGGTCCAATATGGAGTGGTTAATTAGGTTGGTAATTGGAATGTCAATTAAAATGGTATCACAAAATGGCTAGTAGATTTGGGAACCTGGAGGTTGATGGCAACCTTTATAAGAGATGTTTTAATGGGATAATGAGTAAAGGGTATAGTAGGGTAAGGGAGTGGAAAGAGTAACTAGAAAACACAATTTTTTAGTGAAGAGGAACATATAACAAGGCAGAAGCGATAGGGGTTTTGGGGGCCAAGAGTATGTTTTGTTTTGGTTGTTAATGGAGAACTGTAGAGGAGACACTGAAGACGCTCGAGGCAGCCAGGTGTTTTAGGAGAACAGTCCTTGAAAAGGTGACAGGAAGTGGGATAAAGGACAGCACATCTTAGTATGCCTTTATCAGCAGATGCTTTCTCTCCCTTTACTTTCACATTCAGTTGACAAAAATGTACAAATCTTGCTGAGCACGATAGCAGAAAATTTGCTTGAAATGGTTCTAGTCTAATAAAAATTGCATTACTCAAAGCAGAAATGGCAGAAATGAATTACATTCATTTGGGGAAAAATGTTTCTTGGCATACAGAGCAGGAGACTTTTAATTTCCTTTTACAATTTTATATTTCAGGTGCTTCAAGAAGACCTAGAACAGGAACAAGTCAGAGTCAATTCTCTCACGCACATGGTGGTGGTTGTTGATGAGTCTAGTGGTGATCATGCAACTGCTGCTTTGGAAGAACAACTTAAGGTCAGATTATTTTCTTTAATACAGTAAATATGTCATTCAAAGTAATTAATTGCAATTCAGAAAATATTTAGAATATTTAAAACAGAATTTGTATATGGCAAATATTAAGCATGCAATGTATTTATTTGAATTGATTCAAATTATGTCTCATCTGTGGGACATTTGTACATAATTCCTTTTCAGTATTTGCTGTTTGTTCATAGCAGCTTCTTGGCCTTTGGGGAAATACATAACTGCAGATTTGTTTTTTAATTATAGTTGAATACCATATATGAGATAACTGGTAGTGGAATATTATTTATATTCTCTTCAAGCCTGCAATCTGAGGACAAAGGTTAAAAAAAGAACACAAAAAGGATCACATTTAATCAAATAAAAAGTCTAACACCTTCATTATGTTTATTTCTGGAAGCCTTCAGTTTTAAGTCTCATTGAGGATGTAGCCGAATTTTTAAATCATGGAAGTTTGTTGGAGCAGACACTTAGCCTATCAGTCTCTCATTCAATCTGACTCATAGTAATTGTGTCCTTGGAAACTTAACTCATACATATTGATAAAGGATAATGTGAATATTTTCATATTTTTATATTTCCCTCCTAATTGAAAATGATAAAGTTGTATTGTATTTTTTTTTAATTTCAACAATGTGTATATGCATATACCAAACCATCAACATTAAGGAAAAATACAGCAGTTTATTGTTCAGAATGTAAAACATACATTCACATATTTAAACAACCACAGATTATATTTGAGGCATTCATTGTACCCACCAAATGCCTGCCTTTCTTTGTGATGGTTAGGGGCCACTAGTCTGACATGTCTCAGGATCCAATCAGTGTGGGTTTAAATAGTTTTATAAGGCCAAGATTGTTCTAAACCTAGTTTCTCTTACCTAACCTATAACACGATTTATTAAAGCCTTATCTCTGTTTTCTTCTCTTTTTGTGTGAATTGTATTTTTTTTAATCCCAGTGAAATGTCATTTCCTAAGGTTACTGCTTTAGACTTCTATCTCCAACAATGTTATCTCACTCTCCATCATTAAATGAGAAAGACAAAGCTGTTGAACTGCTACAATTGAGCATTTAATATATACTAGTGATTCATGTTAATTGCTTATGTTTCAATGAAATTGCGAGGATTACAGATCTAAAAAGGTTTATGCCACTCAATAATATAATGTCTCATTGTATATGTGATCAGATTTGTTTTACACACACACACACACACACACACACACGACTTGCTAAAGGACTGACAGGCTGCTGCTACACCCATCTTAAGAAATTCCATAGTTCTGATACAATAACTTTGTGACTATTTACAAATAGGTAAAAATCTAATATTCAGTGTTTCTTAGACATTTTCAGAAAAGTTGAAAGAAGGCCTGGAGGCAGAGGTTAGATGGGTGACTAGTTTAAAAACAAAACAAAACAAAAAAAAAACAGAAACTTTTCTAAGTCATAGAGTATTTCCAGTGAAAATAATAACGGAAAAACATTCAGTCTGGCATCACCAGACCTAGTACAACTAGCTTTAGAATATAATTATTCCAAGGTGATGCCTGTGGGACTAGGCCACCTTGAAAAGCAGTCCAGAGCACTCACAGATGGTGACTGGGTTAGATCTTAGGTAATAAATTAAGAGTGGTGGCCCTAAGGTTTTCTATATTTATTATCCTACTTACTCTCATTTTTTAAACCATACTTTCTGCCTTTAATTCTTTGACCCAGAAACATCTACTAAGATAGCTGTGCACGTATTGGCTGTTCCCGATTCACACAAACTCAGTTCATATTTGTCCGTGATTGCCTCCCCCTTAATTAGTGTTGAAAATAGCCTCCCAGTCTCCTCTTTCCCCCTTAACCTCGTTTCCCCTTGTGATACCTCATTTCCTGTACTGTCACCTGATTTTAGATAATCTTGACTAGTGTCTAAAAGAGCAGAGTTAAGGGACTTCAGTGGTGAGGAGGCCACTGCTTTAGCCTCTCTTCCTATTCCAACAGTTTCCTCAGTCTCAGAGGAATCCATCCATGTTTAAATTGTATGCCTTATTTAACCCGTGGTTTGAATTGCCCTGAAATACTGGGCTCTCATTTGACTTTGAAATTTGGGTAATTCTTTTTTAGGTCCCTTACGAGTGATACAATCTTATCTTACCTAGTTTAATTTTTATAAGGAAAGAGAAGAGGGTGAGAAGTTGATAGAAAAGGAGGAGGAAAGAAGAAATAATAAAGAGTAAAAAGATAAATACATTAGAGGAGTCACTTGAACACCAACACAAATGCCCTCTGTGTGTGTGAGAAGAAGTCTATGTATACTTCAGAGACTGAACTACCATGCTTCATACTGGGCCCTGAGGAATTCTGTTAGAAGTAATAGTAAAAATTTTAGGAAAAAGAAACAGGTATATGGACTCAGTATTGGAGAAGGAAATGGCAACCCACTCCAGTGTTCTTGCCTGGAGAATCCCAGGGACGGGGGAGCCTGGTGGGCTGCCGTCTCTGGGGTTGCGCAGAGTCAGACACGACTGAAGCGACTTAGCAGCAGCATATGGACTCAGTACAGTGGGTGGAGGAACTGGCAGGAAGAATCCTTAAGAGCTTTGGTTGAAGTAAGGTCTGGTCATCCCACACCTTCTTTCTCCCCCCAGACCTCCCATGTCACCACAATGCCTTAACCCATTTCTCTCCAACTTGTAGAAGTATCAGAGCCTCAAAATGGATACCCAGTGTCTTTAGGAAAGAGATACAGATGGGGGAAGACTCGGAAAGGAAGTCTTTGATGTAATTCAGTAACAGAGAGAGAGAGATGTGCTTCCCATCTTGAGTTAGAATTCTAAAAATACTCCTCATGGAATATCTTTACATGTATTGACTTAGTTCTGTGAACTCTGTTAGAAGTTAGATTTTTCTCTAACTTTAAAAGACTTTTAGAAGTCTTCTTTTTAAAAGGTTTGAAGAAAAACAAAGTTAGGTCAGAACATATGCTTAGGGATTCTGAAAGATGGCATGACTTATGAAGGATAATACTCTGAAAAGTGCAGTCTCTTGTAAATTAATTTGATTCTGTCTCTCAGAGGTTCAGCTTGTCCCTCAGCAATGTCACCACAGGTCAGAAACTTGTCCTTAGCTTTAGAGGTTTCTGTGATATCAGTAGATTTATAAGCAATGATGCCAGTTAACTAATTTTCCTGAGAAATAGCTTGGCTAAAAACTAAGGTAAGTAATTTACTTGGCAGCTTCAGTCATGGAAGATATTACCATAGCTCTTTCTTTTTCCTCTTTTTTTTTGATGATTACTTTTAATGTCTTTACTATGTCAGAGGGATTATGCTGGGTAACAGAGGTAAAATGGTGAGTGAAAAAGAGAATTTGTTCTGCCTTCCTGGGTCAGAAATGGGTAATTTGCAAGCATGTTGCCTTCCTTGGAACCTTGAAATGAGTGTAGCCATTTATTAGGCTCCCATTATGAATTCAAATGCTGATTCCTTGTCATCCTTGGTCATCTTGGTAGGCCTGGTGGCTGCTCTCTTGGTACTTGCAATCTAACAGAGGAAATAAACACTAATTACATGATTTACAAAAATGAGAAAATATTTAATAATGGACATAACTTATTTCTATTAGGGAAAGGAAAAAAGTTTTGTGACAGCAGATTAGTCTGACTTAAGCTGAAGCTTGAAAGCATGAAATGATTCCCTAGGAAAGTGATGTTTATGATCTAAAAGACACATTGGATGGAACTGTATGAAGTATATGTATAAGGGGATTGGTGGATGTGCACATGGTTTCCAGGAAGGAGAAACAGTATATCAAGTGAGCATGGCACTCTAAAAAGTGAAAGTGTTAGTCACTCAGTCATGTCCAACTCTTTGGGACCCCATGGACTAATGCCCACCAGGCTCCTCTGTCCATGGGATTTTCCAAACAAGAGAGCCGGGGTGGGTTGTCATTTCTTTTTCCAGGGATCAAAACCGGATCTCCCACATGTCAGACTCTTTACCATCTGAGCTATGAGGGAGGCCATGGCATTCTCAAGGAATTGAAAAAGAGCCAGTTTGGTTGCAGTAATGAAGTTCAAAAGATTGGAGCTAGCAAAGGCTTGGTAGGTAGACAGGGCCTCATCTAAGAGCTAGACTTAAATGTGTGATACTAAACTCCACAATAATTCATTCAGTCAACAAACATGTGTTGAGCAACAGCCTTCTGCCAAGATGGTGACTGGGACCACCATTATGGGAATGGGTGGGGAACACAGTCATGGTACCTGCACTCCTGGACCTACACTAGTTAAATGCAATTAAGTGTAAAATTTTGGTCATGACGAGTTCAGTGTGACAGATATATACCTTACTAGATGACTTTTATCTTGCTCCAGAAGGTAAAGAAAGGCTTACCCAAGTGGCAGAAAGTGAACTCTGAAGATTAATAGAAATTGATTAGACAACAGTAGAGAGCAGGAAGGTATTTCAGATAGAAATACTATATTTATTCATTCATTCAACAGATATGTATTGAGTACCTACTAGGCACCAGCCAGAAGTCTAAGCTTTGAGGTTAAGTATGAACAAAACATAAATCGTTTCTCTCTAAAGCTTACATTCCAGCAAGCATCAGAATACCTAAGCAAGATTTATACTATGAAAAAGGTGCTGAAAACTATAAGGGAAAATAGACTGGAGAAGGAAGCAGTTTTACATGGAGGAGGTCAAGGGAAACTTTGCTGAGAAGGTGGCATTTGAGCAAAAACTGAAACAAAATAAGGGACGTGTTTCGGAGGTGCATAGGTCCTATGGTATTTTCGCATTTGAAAACTGAAAAAAGACTATAAATAGAGCATAAAGGAAGCCTATTGTTCTAGGGAGATAGCTGTTTCTAGTGAAAAAAGATTCAGAAACCTGGTGAGGCCAATAGCTTTTACAGAAGATACTCTAATGAAAACATTTTCCTGATAAAAGGTAGAACTATTAAAATCTCATTTTTAGACATGTTCTTCTATACAGGTTTAACACTTGAGTGTCAAGCTAAACATATTAAATGTGTCTAAGGCCACAGACTTGTGAGGGTTTCTGGCATATAAAAAATGTGGATTATTTTGCTAAATGACCTCAATCTTAAAGCTATTGTCTAAAATTTTGGAGAATTAAAGATATGTCAAAAGAATGGATACATTCAAGTAGCCTCTTTTGAAGAAGAATAACCTAGAAAGTACAGTTTTAGAGCAGATTAGTAACATAAGGCTATGCACACATGTATAGTTTCTTGTTCATCTAGTGAACTTAAAAAATTTTATTGCATAAAAGAATAATTTTCAAAGTTTAGAAAGGTCTCTAAGAACTAGGATACACTCACTGAAATCAAGACATGAAAACCAACTTGATATCAAATGACATTGAACAATTTGTGCAAATATTATGTGGTATTATCAAGACACATTCTTTGGTGGCTATATCAAGTTGGTTGACCCAGTAGAATGGAATAAATAGAAAATGTTTTGATTTCCTTGAAGTATTTTGCAAAGTCTCTCATGAGATGTCTATGGATACAGTGAGCCTTCCTTTTTCTATGTGGGTTGGTGGTGAATGTCTGTGTTTTAATATATTCCTTCCTGTTATCTGATTCATGTGCGAGATAATTGTGCTGAAAATGATTGGACCCCTTTATTCAATCCTCAGAGTCAGAAAGTTTGGGGACAAGAATACATTTGATGATATAGTTGGGGCACGGTGTAAATTTCGCCCCCATGTGAGTGGTTACTGGATGAGTTCCTCTCTCAAATGACTTTAGAAGTTTTATAGAAATGTCCTGTGAAGTTAGAATGTCACATACAAGTGTCACATACTTGTCTTTCATGTTTTTAATCAGAATAGGCATATTTACTGATTGAAAGTTTACTGCTTAGTTAAGTTTTTGATAAGAAAGATCTCAGTCCCCATCTATACATGTGAGAGGATGCATGTGTGTGCATATATACACATGTACACACATATCACTATATACATACAGTTATACAAATGCAAGTACATGCTCATATATACATTTACATTTTATCCATATGTATGGATGTGTGTGTGTGTGTGTGTGTGTGTGTATGGAAGGAGGGGAAAAAGAGAGACCAACTGAACTTTGATACAAATTTAAGATTAAATCAAAGCATGATGACATAAATTCTTAGTAAATGTGATCTTGGATACAGCGTAATGTCTAGATTATAAGGACTAATAATTATGTTCTGAGCTCGTTTGGATACACTTTTAATATCTTAACTGAATTTTTCAGGGAGAATGACAACCTGTAAAGAAAGTTCATAGAGCCAGGAGTTATTTAATTTTAAGGAAAACTTAAGCAGAGATAAGGTACATGTGAGCAGTTTTATCTTATTGAAAAAGGAAGACATTTTCTCTGTTTTACTTCAGAAAGTTGTGCTATCAAAAGTAGGCACAAGTTGATAAGCCTGTATGTCTTCTGCCCAGACCTCTTTCCTGAGCGCAATTTTTTCTCTCCCATTTTCTGCTGGATATGTGCCCTGTGAAGTTCAAAATGGACCTCAAATACAGCAAGGTGAAATTTAACTGATTGTGTCCTACTTGCCTCTAAACTTGCTCTTTTACTGACTCCCCCAGTTTTGTTATTGCACCACCATTCACCTTGACACCTATGCCAGAAAGCTGGAGGCATTCCGGACGCATCTCTTTCCATTCTCTGACGAGCCTGTCACGTAATCAGTGAAAACACTGCTGCACCGTCGCTCATATTCAGTGCTTCATCTTGTTTCCTGTTACTATTTCCCAAGATAGGGCCCTACCTGCAACCCCTGGAAACCCTTGCCTGAATTCTTACCTTGCTTCAATCCAATCTTCACATTAAAGTCAGTACAGAATTTCAAGAGCTTACATAATAGAGTTTCTCCTCTGCTAAATCCTAAGTAACAGTTCTCCAGAGACTATTATCACTTAGTCCTACAGTGAATAACTGCCTCCCCCGACCTGTCTCTCAACATTTACCTCCTATTATACCCCTCATAGCCCTCAACCTACAGTCTCTTCCTCCAGGCTGTTTCTGATCCTCTGTATATCACCTTTGTACAAGCTACTCCTGGCACTTAGAATACTCATGTTCATCATGTCTGCTTGAAAAGTGCTACCTCATGTAGCAGACTGAGTTCAGATTTTCATTTGTGAAGGTGGTATCATATAGTAATGATCATTCCCTTTTTGGTGCCATCTATATACTATGATTTGGAGAAGACAGTGGCACCCCACTCCAGTACTCTTGCCTGGAAAATCCCATGGATGGAGGAGCCTGCTGGGCTGCCGTCTATGGGGTCACACAGAGTCAGACACGACTGAAGCAACTTAGCAGCAGCAGCAGCAGCAGCATATACTATGATTGTGCCTCTGTTGTTTGGAGGGAAAATAGTCTACTAAAAAGTAACTCTTCAGAAAGGCTAAAATGTCCCCTTGTCTGTCATGGCTTGGAACTGTTTGAAAGTTGCTCAGTCATGTCTGACTATTTGCAACCCCATGGACTATACAGTCCATGGAATTCTCCAGGCCAGAATACCGGAGTGGGTAGCCTATCCCTTCTCCAGCAGATCTTTCCAACCCAGGAACTGAACCAGGATCTCCTGTGTTGCAGGCAGATTCTTTACCATCTGAGCTATGGAACTGGGATGTGGAACGAAAAGTGTTTATGCTACATACCTTTGGAATAATTAGTGTGGGGAAAAAAGGCTATGAAATGTTAAATCCTACAGAATTAAGAAATAGAGGTTATTTATGAAGAAGAATACATAAGAAAATAATTTTGATGTCCTTCTCTGGTCTCTAATTTTGTATTTGCCAAATAAAAAGCATGTTTAAAATAAAAATAAATGTGGCAGAAATACTTTCACTGAGCAAAGTGTCAACAACTGTTGCCCATGAAGCAGTAATTATAATTATTAGCAGTTCTGTGTGCTCATTATTTCCTAAGAATCGTATATAGTATGTATGTAATGCTATTTCTGTTTCACAAATGAGAAAGCCTATGTGTAATGAGGCTAAATCCAAGTTCATATAGTTTGCAAGTGGCAGAGCTGAGACTGCTTAGGCTTTGTCTTGATCTCTCAGTTTCGTCGGAGAAAATTATGTCATGACCTTTAGAAGATTCACTTTCATGAATTCAAGAAGGAAATAGCAACCCACTCCAGTGTTCTTGCCTGGAGAATCCCAGGGATGGCGGAGCCTGGTGGGCTGCCATCTATGGGGTCGCACAGAGTCGGACACAACTGAAGCGACTTAGCAGCAGCAGCAGCAGCATAGGGGTATATATGCAAGTATGTTAGAATGATAATATTCTTCATGAATATTAAGTGTTAATTCTCATATACTTTAAAAAGAATTCTGGCCCTGTTGATCTCTGAAAAAAATCTTTTATACTATGGCACAATTTTTTTATTGGAGTACTCTGAAAAGTACACAAATCATAATTAAAGCTTGAAGACTTCACATGGTCATAGTCATAAATTGGTCCCACCTCTATCCTGATTTGGAAAAGGCAATGGCACCCCACTCCAGTACTCTTGCCTGGAAAATCCCATGGGTGGAGGAGCCTGGTGGGCTGCAGTCCATGGGGTCACGAAGAGTCCGAGATGACTGAGCGACTTCACTTCCACTTTTCACTTTCATGCATTGCAGAAGGAAATGGCAACCCACTCCAGTGTTCTTGCCTGGGGAATCCCAGGGGACAGGGGAGCCTGGTGGGCTGCCATCTATGGGTTCGCACAGAGTCGGACATGACTGAAGCAACTTAGCAGCAGCAGCAGCAGCAGCAGCAGCAGCAGCTATCCTGATTTATAATACCTCAGATAAATTTTGCTGTATTTTTCACTTAATGTAAATGGAATTGCATAATAGATTGATTCATGACTGTTTCCACTCAACATTGTTTGTGAGATTCATTCATGTTGCTTATATTAATAGCACTAGTTCATTAATTTTTCTTTTTATGAATATACCACAGTTTAATTATACAACCTACTGTTAAGAAAATGTGGGTTGTTTGAAGTATAGGACCATGACAAATAATTCTGCTATGAAAATAATTATACATATCTTTTGGTGAATATTTATATGCTTTTATATTGGATATCCAGCCAGGATTGGAATTGCTAGATCATTGAATATATGTATATTTAGCTTTATAGGTATTACTAGAGTTTTCTAAAGTTGGTTTATACAGTTTTTTCTCTTCAATAGTCAATAAAGATACAAATTGCTCTACATCTTCTTTACTACTTGATACTGTCAAATTTTTAATTTGACCCTTTCTGATAGTTGTATAATGACATCTCTTGTTTTAATTTGCATGTACTGATGACTCATGAAGTTGAGCACAATTTCAGTTTATTTCAGTTGGTTATTTGAAAGACCTCATTTTTGAAATGCCTGTTTTTCTACTGAGTTTTTTATATTTCTCTTAGTGACGTGATTATTTTCAAAATATATATTCTGGATGATAATCCTTTGTTTGTTACCTATATTACAAGTTGTTTGTTTGTTTCTTTGTTTGTTTTTTTCGCTAAGTACCTTATCTTTTTATTCCTTAATGAATTACTAATTTAATAAACAGAAGTTTTAAAATCATTATATCCCACTTCAATATTTTTCTGCTATGGTTAGTGTATTTTTGTCTTGAGTTTAAAAGTAGCATTTCCTACTCTAAAACCTAGAAGATATTTTCCTGGAGGGCCGTATAGGTACTTTATTGTTTGACCTTTCATGGTACATTCCATCTCATATTTCTGGTGTGATAAAGGATTGAATGTCCATTTTTTTCCTATTTAGATCCAACTGAAAGAGCATGATTTATTGCAAACAGTGTTCCGCAGCATCACCTTTAGTCAAATGCAAATACATGTATGCCTCACTTTATGGACTCTACTTCTGTGTGTACATCTGCCTATACTTATGTCAATGCGGCATTGTCTTAATTACTATAGCTTTTTAATATTTTTGATACTGGTAGTATCGTAAAATAAAAATTGTACCAGATGATTAAACTGGAGAGAAAACAAATTATTCAAGATTATTGCATTGACGGGTCAAAGACTATTGTAGTAGGGGAGAGAGACTGAACTCTGGTCCAGTGAACCAAAGGTGGGAGAATTGTTAAGTGCTGGAATGAGCTAGTGTAAAAAGATTAGAGCACATTAAAAGGTTGGATGGTCAATGTGATTAAGCCATTTTGTGTTTGCTAATTGTCCCTTATCAAAGTTAGGCTCCTACCCTCCCACAGAGTCTGGAAGACATGGGCCCTATCTTTCTTGATAATTACATTTCAAAGGGATGGCTAACAGGTCCTTGAGAAAGATATTCTTGGATTGTAGGCTATTTACATCTTAAACTGGCAGATTAAAAAAATTTACAACTTCTTTCTAAAGTGCTCTGAGAAGAAATGTTGGGGCCTATAGTCTAAAGTTTAATGAAGCTATGGAGAACACTGAGTCTAGCTTGGCCAAGGTAAACCCTTTATATTTGTATTTGATTTCTTCTTTTTAAAGATTGTGTTGACCATTTTTATTCATTTGCTTTCCATATCAATTTTAGAATCAGCTTATCACCGCCTCCTCAAAAATGTTTTGGTTTTAATTGGATTTCACTGAATATATAGATTAATTTGTGGTAAATGTCTTTATTAAATAAAATATTTTAATTTATGAATGAAATATTCTTTCATTTATCTAGGTCTTTATTTTCTCTAAACAATGTTTTATGGTTCTCAAGATAGTGGGTCTTAGACTTTCTATGTGATTTCTTGCTAGGTTTTTGATAGTTCTGGTCTTGTTGCAAATAGTTATCTTTTAAGTTTTTCATGTTTTATTTCCTGTTGCTGATATTGAGAAGTACACTTTTATTTTTGTTCCTTGGCCTCATATCCAGAAATGATGCTTAGTTTACTTCTTAACTTAAGTAGTTTCTCCGTAGCGTCACTCAGATGTATGTACCCAGGTGGTTTGGGGTTAATGGCAGTTTTATTTCTCCCTTTCCAATCATTCATCTTATTAATTTCTCTTACATTTTTTTGCTGCTTACTCTAGTACAATGAGATTATTATTGTTGTTTCTCATTTTATCTCTCAGAGGTGAGGCTTTTAGTAAATCGCTGTCAAGTATGGTATTTCCTGTAGGCTTGTTGTTCACACCTTTTTCTCCTAGTGTTCTAAAAGGTTTTGTTATTACTGGGTGTTAATTTAATCAAACTTATTTTTCAGGATAACCTGAGACAATCATATTAGTTTTCTCCTTTGTTCCATTAATATGTAAAATCACATTGCTTTTTTTTTTTTAATGTGAAAATAGCCTTGCATATATGAGATAAACCAAACATGGAGGCTATGTATAACCCTTTTAATGTTTTGCTAGATTTTTTTTTTTTTTTTGCTAACATTTGACTTAGAATTTTCCCATTGTGTCCATGAAGGAGTATTGTTCTCCTTTCTTGTGATATGCTCACTACGGTTAAGTACCTTACTATGGAGAAGGAAATGGC
The DNA here is from genome assembly GCF_027580195.1 of Bos mutus. Lineage (NCBI taxonomy): Eukaryota > Metazoa > Chordata > Mammalia > Artiodactyla > Bovidae > Bos > Bos mutus. The sequence continues at coordinate 98,994,600 of NC_091646.1, forward strand.
AATCCACTCCAGTATTCTTGCCTGGAGAATCCCAGAAACAGAGGAGCCTGTGGGCTACTGTCCATGGGGTTGCACAGAGTTGGACACGACTGAAGCAACTTAGCAACAGCAGTGTAGAGACTTGGGAACTTACCATTTATGCCTGGAATTTTCCTTATGGGGGAAGTTTTAAATGAGAAGTCAGTATATTTAATGGACTTAAGCCTTTCTATTTTTTTTTATTTTTTTACTTTACAATATCGTATTGGTTTTGCCATATATCAATATGAATCTACCACAGGTATACACGTGTTCCCCATCCTGAACCCTCCTCCCTCCTCCCTTCCCATACCATCCCTCTGGGTCGTCCCAGTGCACCAGCCCCAAGCATCCAGTATTGTGCATCAGACCTGGACTGGTGACTCGTTTCGTATATGATATTATACACGTTTCAATGCCATTCTCCCTAATCATCCCACCCTCTCCCTCTCCCCAGTGTTAATCGCAGCACTGTTTATAATAGCCAGGACATGGAAGCAACCTAGATGTCCATCAGCAGACGAATGGATAAGAAAGCTGTGGTACATATACACAATGGAGTATTACTCAGCCATTAAAAAGAATACATTTGAATCAGTTCTAATGAGGTGGATGAAACTGAAGCCTTTCTATTTTTTGTTTATGTTTTTAAAAATAGTTTACCTCCATTTTCCAGATTTTCCCTTTTTTGTCAGTTCAAGTAAAGTTTTGTCTTTCTAGGAATTTGTCTATTGCATCTAAAATTACAAATATATTCAGTCCACATGGAATTTAATAACATATTTATCATTGAAATTTAGGAAATGTGATATGAAGCTATGAATTTCTAGCCTTTCTGGAGAAAACAAGTGATTTGATGATCCTGGGTCTGTCTTCCTGCATATTAACCTCAGTAGGAATTGAATAGATCTGCCCACTTTACCATGAGCTCTCCATTTAGCTGCAGTCTCCATCTCTCTTCATTCCCTCACACCTAGATTATTTTATACATTTTATTTTATGTACCTCTTGGAACATGTGATTTCTTATAGGTGGAATAAATTGAATGGCAAGAGTTAGAATGTAATATAGAGGGATTTCCAGTCACTTATCTGTAAATAAGGCACATAATGAAAAATGCTCCTGGTTTAAGAATGCGAAAGAAGAGATTTTTTAACTCTTGTACAAAACTAAGTTTTATTTGACTGTAGGTAAAACACAGAAACCTAGTAAAGTTAACATGATGCTGAAATGTTTCAGTGTATTCTCTATTAAAAAGTCTATTGTGCTGTAGATTTATCACCCCTGGAAACAAAAGCTGATTTATTTTTCCATCAACTAAGTTCTAAGTCCTTACCGTTGACAAGCGTCTCTATAATTCATCATAGTCTTCAGAGCAGTTTCGTATTTGTTGACCTAACCCCAGTATTGACCTGGCTAGGAGGGTAGGAGGCAGATACTATTATATCCATTTCACTAGTAGGACAGCTAAACCCTGGTGAGATTAAGAGTTTGCTAATGGATATGACCAAGGGGGACAGCAGTTGAAGTGGGATAAGAATTCAGGTTGTCTGTACTTTTGACCTAGTGACATATCGCAAGTTTGTTAGATTCAGAGATTCTGCTAAATGCCTAATACCCATTTTAAGTATTAAAGACTTAGAATTTGAGGTAGAGAATACAGGGAATTTCATGTAACTCTCACTCCTGTGGATCTTTAAAAAAATTCACCACAAATAGCCTTGTTGTTACTTTAAATAACTGGTAGACAGATATTAATATTTAATGAAGAAGAAAGAGAAAAAGGGGGCATTAAGACACTGCTTGGGAGAAAAACCATGTATTGATAATTACAGTGGTGGTATTCAGCTTTGAGAGATTCATATACTATATGAAATGCATGTATTTCTACACCAGACATTAAGCACAAGAGTAAATGTAGGGGGAGGGCAGACTTCAGGACAGTCAGATACTTGGAGGCAAAAACCAATAAAGAACAGTAAAACCTCAAGCTACCAAGGAATGCCTGGAAATGTGATGGATGCTGGAGGGAACACTGTTGTGCTGGAATGCTCCTTAGGACTCCTGTTCTTTATTTCTGGTGTCCCAATTGAATAGACTGGTGGGAGCTGGAGAGTGCAGAGTTTATTAAGCTGCCACAGAACATTAAATAATAGCCTGCAAACAATAGCAGCAGCAACAACAATAGGGCCTTCCCAGATTTATTCATTAGCACTTTAGAAACTCAGAAAAATAAATAAAATATGAAAGTGATTGCCATAGCACAGAAGAACATGCTTCTTCAAGTTAAAAAATCTCCCTACGCCTTTAGCATGATCACCAAGGCAGAATTTCATTAACGAATCAGACAGTCATATTTACCTTTTCAAAATAAGTCCTTGCAAAGAACACGTGTTCTTGATCTAGAAGTGTCCGCATTTTTGATTTTTAAAAAATGTTTTAAACAGATATGGAGCTAAAATATCAAAAATGTTTTTTAAATCAAATTGTAACAGCAGGCTCCAAATCCTTGTCAGGTAGGTTAGATAAAATGTTTAGGTAATCTCATCAAACTCCTGCTAAAATTAAATATGAAAAGACTCAAAAAAAAAAAAAAAAGATTTAGCATAGTCCTGGTATCCCTGTACGTTCCACTGTGTTATGTAGCACAAATCACGAGGTATATATTTTTTATGTTGAATGCTCTATCAAGTGAGTGGCATCGTAAAAGAGCATGGGCTTGTAGCCAGATGAATCGAAGGTCAAATCCCATATACTCAATCCTTTGACCTCTCTGCCCTTAGATAAGTTATTTAACCCATCTGAGTGTCAGTTTCCTCATCTATAAACTGCACCATTAAAAGTTACAGGAGTTCCTTGAGTCTGGTTAGGAGTTATTACAGGATCCTTTAAACAGAACGTGAACGTGAAGTCACTCAATCGTGTCCAACTCTTTGAGACCCCATGGACTGTAGCTCACCAGACTCCTCGGTCCATGGGATTCTCCAGGCAAGAATACTGGAGTGGGTTGCCATTTCCTTCTCCAGGGGATCTTCCCGACCCAGGGATCGAACCCAGGTCTCCCGCATTTCGGGTAGACACTTTAACCTCTGAGCCACCAGGGAAGCAAATCCTTGTCAGGTAGGTTAGATAAAATGTTTAGTTAAATCTCATCAAACTCCTGCTAAAATCAAATATGAAAGTACTCAGAAAAAAGATTCAGCATAGTCCTGGTATCCCTGTACGTTCCACTGTGTTATATAGCACAAATCACAAGGTGTATATTTTTTATGTTGAATGCTCTATCAAGTGAGTGGCATCGTGAAAGAGCATGGGCTTGTAGCCAGATGAATCGAAGGTCAAATCCCATATACTCAATCCTTTAACCTCTCTGCCCTTAGATAAGTTATTTAACCCGTCTGAGTGTCAGTATCCTCATCTATAAACTGCACCATTAAAAGTGACAGGAGTTCCTTGAGTTTGGTTAGGAGTTATTACAGGATCCTTTAAACAGAAGTAAGAATGATATTTTCAAAGAAACCTCCAATAAGTGTTTCCTAATACATCAAAAGATGTTTTTTCACCCTGAACAGTAGGTTAGACAGTGAAGCTTTAAGACATGCCATTTTATAATATATGCTTCAGTTAACAGTTTCTTTTTAAAAAATATAAAATTGAGAAGTGGAGAAGGCAATGGCACCCCACTCCAGTACTCTTGCCTGGAAAATCCCATGGATGGAGGAGCCTGGTAGGCTGCAGTCCATCGGGTCGTGAAGAGTCGGACATGACTGAGTGACTTCACTTTCAATTTTCACTTTCATGCATTGGAGAAGGAAATGGCAACCCACTCCAGTGTTCTTGCCTGGAGAATCCCAGGGACAGGGGAGCCTGGTGGGCTGCCATCTATGGGATCGCACAGAGTCGGACACGACTGAAGCGATTTAGCAACTTAGCAACAAAAGTTGAGAGGGAATCATAGACTTGGCTAAACAGTAGTCACTAATACTCTGGCCATTTCTAACCTCATAATGGGTGCTTTCGTTCTTTCCAAAAGTCATTTGATATTATTTCCATTTCACCGTCAGTAAGATGTAAGATGGAGTTGCTAATTGTTTTTAACGGTATAGGTGTTTACAAATTAAGAAACAAGACTCAAGAAGTAAATAAATTATTTTTCAGAAGGCTCATTACATGTAAAATTCATTTAGCAGAGGAGTATATCCCAGGGTTTGAAACTGGGATAAAAGGAGACGAGTTGCTTGCTGCCTCCCTCTCATAAATCTCAGTTGCTGCTGCACTGTGTGGTCCGTGGCACATAAGTGTTTCTTCCTTAATGGACATACACTTGCGGACACTTTATCTCTTAATGCCAATCTTGCTGGGCACAGTTTAGCTTTCACTTTCATACACTGTCTTCAATAAATTCAAGGGTCAAGGTACTTAAGTTTTACCTCCCAGACTTGTCAAATTTCCTATACTTGCTTTTATCCAAATGTTCTTTTGATAGCCATTTTCCGCTTTTGCTTTGAAAAGCCAACTCAACCAAACAAAGGAATTCAGATGAGAAATGTCCTTGGCATGTATAACAATATGAGATGTGAATTAAATGGGAGGGAAAAATCCTCCCCATTGTGGATCTGAGCCTAGAGGATAATGGAGCTGTGATTTAGCCCACGAAAATGTGTTAGAGTAAGTGAACTGACCTTTTGCTGCTCTTACTGCTGAGACAAAATGAGGACATAAATACAAATTAATTTCTTCTTATCACTTTGTGAGACATTATAATTCATTTTTCATTTATGTGCCTAATGTTTACCTAGCTTACAAAAATATGCATTATTCCTAAAAGCTCAGGGGATTTGTATACTTAAATGGCAACTCAGAGAAAGACTGATTTTTTTTTCTTAAGAGAGATTTCTAACCCTAATATAGTGATTAAAAAAAAAAGTTAGCTTCCTGTCAATTCAATTTGATCCAATCTCTTGCACTTGTCTAACAATGAAGTTGCACCCATTTAGGCAGTGATAGGAACCAGCATCTCTGAGTGCTTATAAAAGCTGACTGATAATCCAAAGATTGCTTAGCTCCATCCTTTGTAATTCAAATTAGAGCCAGCATTTCTAAGCAATAAACATATAAATCCATAAATTCAAGCACTATGTACATTTTCTTATAACTGTGAATATGGTATTGTAAAAATCTACCTGTGGGAGAAATATCAATAACCTCAGATATGCAGATGACACCAACCTTATCGCATAAAGCAAAGAAGAACTAAAAAGCCTCTTGATGAAAGTGAAAGAGGAGAGTGAAAAAGATGGCTTAAAATTCAACATTCAGAAAACTAAGATCATGGCATCCAGTCCCATCACTTCATGGCAAGTAGATGGGGAAACAGTGGAAACAGTGACAGATCTTCATTTTGGGGGGCTCGAAAACAACTGCAGATGGTGACTGCAGCCATGAAATTAAAAGACACTTGCTCCTTGGATGACAAGCTATGACCAACCTACACAGCATATTAAAAAGCAGAGACATAACTTTGCCAACAAAAGTCGCATCTAGTCAAAGCTATGGTTTTTCCAGTAGTCATGTACTGATGTGAGAGTTGGACTATAAAGAAAGCTAAGCGCCAAAGAATTGATGCTTTTAAACTATGGTGTTGGAGACGACTCTTGAGAGTCCCTTGGACTGCAAGGAGACCCAGCCAGTCCATCCTAAAGGAAATCAGTCCTGAATATTCATTGAAAGGACTGATGCTGAAGCTGAAGCTACAATAGTTTGGCCACATGATGCGAAGAACTGACTCGTTTGAAAAGACCCTGATGCTGGGAAAGATTGAAGGCAGGAGGAGAAGGGGACAATAGACGATGAGATGGTTGGATGGCATCACCGACTCGATGGACATGCGTTTGAGTAAGCTCCTGGAGTTGGTGATGGACGGGGAAGCCTGACATCCTGCAGTCCATGAAGTCACAAAGAGTCGAACACAACTGAGTGACTGAACTGAACTGAACTGAAGCTGTGAGCACGCATGTAACCATGATTTCTAATTCACTTAACTAATCACTGAGATCAGTAAAAACACCGTGCCTGCTTTGTAACAGAAGTGACTTGGATTCAGTTCATTGAGACTGTTCTGAGAGTAGTATTTAAGCAGTAGAATGTGTTGCTGTAGGATGTGTATGCTGTCGTGTTGGAAATTTTTTAAAAAAGAATATACTGCAGTTCTAAACATCTACTTGTAAAGATGTAATAAGTACTTTTTTAGAATGAGTAAAATAGTTCACCCTTGGTTCTTAGAAGGCTTCATAGAAACACTACAATCAAGCAAAATATAAATAACCACCAACACTTATATAACTCAGTTCAAGTTAAAACTGTTTTTCAATACATGATCTTGTTTAATACTTGAAGCAGTTCTTTAAGTTGGCATGATTATTTTCTTTGAGAGACATATGATTTAGCCATACATTTGTTGAAAAAGTCACTTGATTTTATTGAGTAGGGGAAGATAAAGAATTGCTCCTAGTATTACAAGAAATTATGGATTTAAAATGTTTCCATAATTTGAAAGAGAGTCAGTGGTAAGGAATCCGCCTGCCAATGCAAGAAATATGCATTTGATCCCTGGGCCAGGAAGATCCCCTGGAGAAGGAAATAATAGCAACCCACTCTACTATTCTTGCCTGGGAAATCCCATGGGCATAGGAGCCAGGTGGGCCATGATCCATAGGACCACAGTAGAATCTGATGTGCTGCTGCTGCTGCTAAGTTGCTTCAGTCGTGTCCGACTCTGTGCGACCCCATGGACTGCCCCCTACCAGGCTTCTCCGTCCGTAGGATTCTCCAGGCAAGAACACTGGAGTGGGTTGCCATTTCTTTCTCCAGTGCGTGAAAGTGGAAAGTGAAAGTCAAGTCACTCAGTTGTATCCGACTCTTCGTGACCCCATGGACTGCAGCCTACCAGGCTCCTCCATCCATGGGATTTTCTGGGCAACAGTACTGGAGTGGGGTGCCATCGCCTTCTCCCAGAATCTGGTGTGACTTAGCAACTAAACAACAACACGGATTGGTAATCCAAGCAGTTGATTGACTTAAGACTTGAATCCAAGTGTTTTGACTCTAGATAATTTTATATTCTCCATAAAAATCACAAAATGATAGCATGTTTGTATTTGAGAAGTTGTCCCAATGCGTTATTAAAATTCTGCTCTATTTGAACAATTTAAATTCATTTTACAGTAGTAACTGAAATGTATTCTCTAAAATGCCCCCACTCTAATATGTGCATCTTATAACTATTTTAATTTTGTGAGACATTTTGCAGTGCCATGGAATCAGCCTCTCTTAAATCTGTCCTATGTAGTTTGTTAGATATGCCATGACAAAATGCCAGAGATTGGATTTCCTAAACAACAGAAATGTGTTTTCGCACAGATCTGGAGTCTAGAAGTCCAAGGTATGGGCAGGTTTGGTTCCTTCTGAGGCCTCTCTCCTTGCCTTGCAAATGGCAGCCTTCTTGCTATGTCCACCCAACGGCCTCTCCTCTGTGCCCATACATCCCTTGTGTCTTTCTAAAGAACTATTTTATTTCCTCTTTTTGTAAGGACACTAGTCGGACTGAACTGGAGTCCACACTAACATACTCATTTTAACTTAAAAGCCCTATTTAAAGGCCCTGCCTGTCAAGGTCCTGTCTTCTAATACAGTCACATTCTGGGGTAGAGGTCAATAGGGCTTTAACATATGAATTTTAGGCAGACGCAGTTCAGTCCATAACATCTTTATTCTGTTCATTTTTGGCACATAGTGTATGTTCAAAAATATTTGTTATTTAAATTAATTAATGATTGGTGAATGAATGAATCAGAGCTTATACTTAACTATAAATTAAATATTGACTGAATATTTAACCTCAGTGGAATTATAAAAGTTATCTATTATGATTATTTGAATACAAAGGAAACTTTTAATGATAATCTTTTTATCCTTTTCTAACTGAAGTGTAGTTGACATATAATATTATATGTTGTATTTGTACAACATAGTGATTCACAATTTTTAAAGATTATACTCCATTTATAGTTACTGTAAAATACTGGTTATATTCCTGTGTTGTACAATATATCCTTTTAGTTTATTTTAGACCTAATAGTTTGTTGCTACCCCTATATTGCCCTTCCCCTCTCCCTACTGGTAACCACTAATTTATTCTCTGTATCTGTGAATTTGCTTCTTTTTGGTTATATTTACTAGTTTTCTTTTTTTTAAGAGTCCACATATAAGTGATATCATACAGTATTTGTCTTTCTCTTTCTGGCTTATTTCATTTAACATACTGCCTTCCAAGCCCATCTATGTTGTTGCAAATGGCAAAATTTCATTATCTATTCATCTGTTCATAGAAATAATATTCTTAAAATAGTTGTTTTAACTAGGTTGTTTTGACTAGGTTGACTGTATATAAAAAATATTTACTATTTTTTTAATAATTAAAAAATCTATAGTATAAAGTATATCACAGTATATTTTGCAATTTCTGTAAATTTAATCTTCGGCAATCTAGAATAGAGGTCTTTATGTGGATTTGTTTTATACAATGTCCTACTAAAATCAATAAATTATAAAAGCTCTATAAGATTGCAAACCTAAGATACTACTTCGCTAGCCTCTAGCTTTGTGTGTCTTGTAGCACTGGAGAGAAAATAGTATATCTATTTAGACGTCTTAGTTAATTTTCTTTCATTTATGAAGGTGGTGCTACAGTTTGAGTTTCTCTCTTAGCCCTTGACACCCATCTCCACTGGGGTTGGAGCCCTGTAATAAACGTCCCACAATTTGACCTTTTCTATCTGCATCATAAAATCAGGCAGATGGTGTAGTTTATGGCTAACAGGCAAGAGTTTCTCCGTTTAAAGATGTTTTTTTTTTTTTTTTTTTCACAACTAACCCATTACCAGGTATGCTACATGCCATTTTATCTGATGTGTCCTTACAAGGTAACTAGGAAGTTTACTAAAATAACTTCTAATATGTTTTTGAGAAAAAAATCCCAAATTTTAATTGTAATAATTAAATAGCTAACGTTGAATACATTGAGTTATGTTACACATTTCCTGGGTATCTTGAATCACTGTTTCAGTGTTAAGGCTTCTGTCATAAACTAATGTAATTCAAAAGTGGCCGAGTAGAGAATGAAACTATAAAAAATGCAAAATCACTTATGTTATGCTTGAAAGTAATAATATTTTTATTTGACATTTCTGAAGAAAAACTGGAAACTCACCTGTGACTGAGCTGCATCTGAGTTCATGATCATTTTAATATTGTAGAAAAACATTTATTGCTTACTTCTTACCCCTATGTATGAGACTTCCTTTTCTAAAAGGTGGTAGATTAAATACAATAAAAAAGAGTAGGTCTCTGAGTTATTTAGGAATAGATGGGTTTTGCCATGATGCTAATTACATTTATATTATTTGAATCATACATCAAAGTTTTCTAGTTGGATCAATCCAAATGTGTAGTATCAAGTAACATAGAAATTATGATCAGGCTTATCTTAGATGCTGAGTATATTTGTAAAAAATATGAGTAACAAACATTTTTTCTAGTTCTTATTCTATACAAAATAAGATGCCATATTTTGAGATTCTTCTAGCTCTAGAGGTCTAATATCTATGGGTAAATAATTTTATTATTTATAAGGAAGTAAAAAAAATTGGAATTTTAGACTCTGAAGTGCATCCTAATATTGTTGAAATAAATGATACATTTCTTAAAACAGTACCTTTATACAAAAATCATAACAACACGCTTTTTCACCTAAAAATATTAGTGCTTATTTTATATTACACACTAAAATAGCATGTGCATATAGATATTGTTATTGTTGTTTAGTCACTAAGTTGTGTCCAACTCCTTCGTGACCCCATCAACTGTAGCCCACCAAGCTCCTCGGACCATGGGAGTTCCCAGGCAAGAACACTGGACTGAGTTGCCATTTCCTTCTCCAGGGTATTTTCCCAATCCAGGGATTTAATCTGCATCTCCTGCATTAGCAGGTGGATTCTTTACCACTGAGCCACTAGTATTAGTGACAGGCTAAAGACAGGGCAACTCTTACTCAGAAAACTATTACTCTACTGAGTTTTCTCAATAGAACAGTTTAGAGAAATAGTGACTTTAAATATTTGTAATAATAATCCAGTTAACTTTAAAAATTCACATGTGGATATGATGTTAAGTCAGTACTAATATTCTTCTACAATCAAAATATTAAGCAATTCTAATTATATAAGATTGCTTCAGATGAGAGTCTTTTGACATCCTGTTTTTTAGCCAGACTTTTATTCTTTTGACATATTTTCAGACCTAAGAAAGATACACATTTTCCATATTATCAATGACAAATCCTATTTCATTCTACATTTATATTTTACTGTTTATATTTGCTGTGTAGACATTTCAAATAGTGGTGTGATATCTGCCTTATACTTCTTGTAAGTATCTCTACTTTTCCATATAGGGTGCAAGAGTGAAATAATCTAATGACAAATGAAAGACATGTACTTATGTAATTATAAGCAGAAGCTGACAGATGCTCCTTACAACTCCTAGTATACATAAGATAACCAAAGTTAGATACTTTTACAAATCATTCATGCCATTTTTTAATAAAATATAGTTAACAGGTAAGCATTTGCTGATGTTGTGGTGGGTTTTCTCTTCCCTAGGTACTGGGAGATCGGTGGGCAAACATCTGTAGGTGGACTGAAGATCGCTGGGTTCTTTTACAGGATGTTCTTCTAAAATGGCAACGTTTTACTGAAGAGCAGGTGAGTTACATGGGGGATAGTGTATCAGTGAAAGACGTGGAGAGATGTTAAATGGGTACATAAAAATATATGATGTACTTTAATAATTATTCTTCTTTCTCTTTTAAAATTATTTGATTTCTTTCAGTGCCTTTTTAGTACATGGCTTTCAGATAAAGAAGATGCATTGAACAAGATTCCCACAACTGGCTTTAAGGATCAAAGTGAAATGTTATCAAGTCTTCAAAAACTGGCCGTACGTATTCTTTAGCTATTGATATTATTTAAAAAAAAAAAGTTTTTACTAACATCCTTCTTTGGTCTTTCTAATGTTTAAATCTTAAACATAATATTCGTTGTTCTTTCTTATATCAGTCTCTTTAATTATATTGTTACTTGTCTTAATTAAAATAGAGAAAGGTGATTGTGGGAAAGATTGAAGGCAGGACTAGAAGGGGGCAACAGAGGATGCCATGGTCGGATGGCATCATCCACTCAATGGCCATGAATTTGAGCAAACTCTGGGAGATAGTGAAAGACAGGGAAGCCTGGCATGCTGCAGTCCATGGGGTTGCAAAGAGTCAGACACGACTGAACAACAACAAATAGTATTGCTCCCCTCACATAGAAGAAAGAGAAACTCTAGTGTCTCTGCCTTTTCTTACAAGGTCATGAATCCCATCATGGGGGCTTCACTGTCATCAGTGCAGTTCAGTCATTCAGTCATGTCCGACTCTTTGTGACCCCATGAACTGCAGCACGCCAGGCCTCCCTGTCCATCACCAACTCCCAGAGTCCACCCAAACCCATGTCCATTGTGTCAGTGATGCCATCCAACCATCCCATCCTCTGTTGTCCCCTTCTCCTCCTGCCCCCAATCCCTCCCAGCATCAGGGTCTTTTCAAATGAGTCAGCTATTCACATGTCATAAATTCTTCACTGTCATAAACTCATCTAAACCTAATTACCTCCCGAAGGCCCAATGTCTTAATACCATGATATTGGGGGATGTAGAATTTCTATATATATATATATATATATATATATATATATATATATATATTGAGTGGGGACACAATCATTTAGACCATATCATTATAACCCTGGACTCACAAAATGTGTGTCTTTCTCACATACAAAATATATTCATTCCATCTGAACAGACCCAAAATAACTTATATAGTCCCAATATCAACTCTTCAGCATATATTGTAAAGTTCAAAATCTTATCATCCTAATCAAATAAGACTCAAAGTCTGAGGCTGAGCTCTCCAACTACGAACCTGTGAAACCAGACTAGTTATATGCTTCCAAAATACAGTGGTGTGACAGGTATAGGATAGGTATTCCCATTCGAAAAGGGGAAAATAGCAAAGGAGGAAGGGGTGACAGGCCACACGTAAGTCTAAAACATAGCAAGAACAATTCTGTAAGTTCCTAATGCTTGAGAATATTCCTCTTTGGACTGATGCTCTGCACTCCAGGGCCACCGGAGTGGCACCATCACCCCCAGAATTCCACAAAATGGCCTTGCCTCTTCAGCATCACAGTGCACTGCCCGCCCACATGGCTCTCTGCTGCAGTCCCACTCACAGGACTCCCTGTCGTGGCTGCTCCTGAGACACTAGGTGGCGGCATCCTGCATGCCTGTCCCCCCAAACCTGAGAGGTGGCCCCACCCTTTGAAACCCATGAGGAACTGGCTCTGCTATTTGGGCCTACGGTAGGGGTGGCAGCCCTGATGTCTTTGTATCACCTATATCATTCTTCTCTTTTCTTCATGGGAAGAATGCACGTATTCACAATCTTCCTTCAATCCTTCTGGTTTTCTTTGTTCCCATTAGTCACAGCTGGCATTTCTACTAGTATATTACAGTATCCATGGCTTCATATTCATGTATCCATAATGTATACATCTGTACCCCGGCTTCTGATCAGAGAGCTGATTAGGTCTCTGGTTCACATCCACACTAATATCCTCATCAAATAGTAGATCAACCACACCCATTAGTGTTCACGTCTAAACATCCTTTCTCATTTTTTTTTTCCAATGTGGATAGACTGAGAATTTTACAAATCCATAATTTCCGGTTCCTTTTTGTTAAACAGTTCCTTCTTCAACTGATTTTTCTCTTCTTGCTTTTTTACCTTAAGCATTCAGATGAAACCATGCTGTTCCTTTCACACTTTGTTTAAATATTTCCCAAAGACATCAGATTTCTTAGCTAAATATCCCATTTCATCATGCACAAGTTCTACCTTCTACAAAATACTAGAACATCAACACAATTCAGTCAAGTTCTTTGCCACTTTATAACAAGGATTGTCTTCTCTCCCTTGGCCAATATATTCCTTACTTCATCTGAGACCCCAAAAGAATGGCCTTTATCATCCATATTTATACCAACATGCTGTTCATGATTATTTACGTATTCTCTAAAAAGATGGAAACTTTCTTTCCAGCTCTCCTTTTTTCTCCCTGAGTCCTCACCAGAGTTGCCCTTCGAAGTTATCTTCATGGCAATCTTGACTTTTTCGAGCATGTACCTCAAAACTCTTTCACCCTCTACCCATGACCCAGTTCAAAGCTGTTTCTGCATTTTTCGATATTTGATACAAGAGACACCAGTTCTTGCTCCCAATTCCTATCTTAGTCTGCTTGTGCTGCTGTAATAAAATGCCACAGATTGGTGACTTTAACAGTAGATATTTATTTCTTGTAGTTCTAGAAACAGGGCAGCACAATATCAAGGTGCTGGAAGATTTGGTTCTTGGTGAGGGCCCTCTTCCTGGTGAGACAGAGGAAGCTCTGGTATCCCTTCTTTTTTGTATGAGGGCACTAATCACAGGAGATATAAGAGGCTCAGGATCAATCCCTGGGTTGGGAAGATCCCATGGAAGAGAGCCTGGCAACCCACTCCGGCATTCCTGCCTGGAGAATCCCATGGAGATAGAAGCCTTGTGGACCACAGTCTATAGCGTCACAAAGAGTCAGACACAACTAAAGTGACTTAGCACACAAGCAGAATCGTAGCATGGGGGCCCTACTGTCATGACCTCATCTAAGCATCATTACCTCCCCAAAGCTCCACCTCCTAATATGATAACATTGGAAGGTTAGGCCTTCAAAATATGAATTTTGGAAGGACATAAATATTAATTTTATAATATGTAGGTAAAGTTTGAACTTTGTTTTTTGAAACAGAATTGTACTCTTTGAAAAAGTATAACATACCTAGAATAAGATTACAGTAAAAATTTAAAATGTAACACTGAAAAGTACCTGTGAATGTTCTGTAAGATTATAAACAGTATAGTTCTAGAATAAGCTTAAGTTTCATAAATCTAATAAGTCTAAAATAAACTTAATTAGATTCTCTGAGAAATACAAGAGTAGCACAAGAAATGATTATCCTCACATAGAAGGGGCTTATATCATGTTTTGGAAAATAAGAAAAACGTTAAAGCAAACAAAATGGCATTGATTATAGCACCCATATGTTTTTTTTTTTTTAATTGGAAGCTAATTACTTTACAATATTGTGGTGGTTTTTGCCATACATTCACATGAATCAGCCATGGGTGAACATGTGTTCCCCATCCTGAAACCCCCTCCTACCTCCCTCCCCATACCATCCCTCAGGGTCATTGCGGTGCACCCGGCCTGAGCACCCGTCTCATGCATCGAACCTGAACTGGCAATCTATTTCACATATGGTAATATACATGTTTCGATGCTATTCTCTCAAGTCATCCCACCTTTGCCTTTTCCCACAGAGTCCAAAAGTCTGTTCTTTACATCTGTGTCTCTCGCTGTCTCACATATAGGGTCGTTGTTACCATCTTTCTAAATTCTATATATATGCGTTAATATACTCTATTGGTGTTTTTCTTTTTGACTTACTTTGCTTTGTATAATAGGCTCCAGTTTCATCCACCTCATTAGAACTGATTCAAATGCATTCTTTTTAATAGCTGAGTAATATTCCATTGTGTATATGTACCACAGCTTTCTTATCCATTTGTCTGCTGATGGACATTTAGGTTGCTTCCATGTCCTGGCTATTATAAACAGTGCTGCAATGAACATTGGGGTACACGTGTCTCTTTCAATTCTGGTTTCCTCGGTGTGTATGCCCAGCAGTGGGATTGCTGGGTCATATGGCAGTTTTATTTCCAGTTTTTTAAGGAATCTCCACACTGTTCTCCATAGTGGCTGTACTAGTTTGCATTCCCATCAACGGTTTAAGGGGGTTCCTTTTTCTCCGCACACTCTCCAGCATTTATTGTTTGTAGACTTTTGGATAGCAGCCATTCTGACTGGTGTGAGATGGTACCTCATTGTTGTTTTGATTTGCATTTCTCTGGTAATGAGTGATGTTGAGCATCTTTTCATGTGTTTGTTAGCCATCTGTATGTCTTCTTTGGAGAAATGTCTGTGTAGTTCTTTGGCCCATTTTTTGATTGGGTCACTTATTTTTCTGGAATTGAGCTGGAGGAGTTGCTTGTATATTTTTGAGATTAATTCTTTGTCAGTTGCTTCATTTACTATTGTTTTCTCCCATTCTGAAGGCTGTCTTTTCACCTTGCTTATAGTTGCCTTTGTTGTGCAAAAGCTTTTAAGTTTAATTAGGTCCCATTTGTTTATTTTTGCTTTTATTTCCATTACTCTGGGAGGTGGGTCATAGAGGATCCTGCTATGATTTATGTCAGAGAGTGTTTTGCCTATATTTTCCTCTAGGAGTTTTATAATTTCTGGTCTTACGTTTAGATCTTTAAACCATTTTGAGCTTATTTTTGTGTATGGTGTTAGAAAGTGTTCTAGTTACCTTCTTTTACAGGTGGTTGACCAGTTTTCCTGGCACCACTTGTTAAAGAGATTGTCTTTTCTCCATTGTATATTCTTGCCTCCTTTGTCAAAGATAAGGTGTCCATAGGTGCGTGGATTTATCTCTGGGCTTTCTGTTTTGTTCCATTGATCTATATTTCTATCTTTGTGCCAGTACCATAATGTCTTGATGACTGTGGCTTTGTAGTAGAGCCTGAAGTCAGGCAGGTTGATTCCTCCAGTTCTGTTCTTCTTTCTCAAGATTGCTTTGGCTATTCGAGTTTTTTTGTGTTTCCATACAAATTGTGAAATTGTCTAGCTCTGTGAAAAATACCATTGATAGCTTGATAGGGATTGCATTGAATCTATAGATTGCTTTGGGTAGTATACTCATTTTCACTATATTGATTCTTCCAATCCATGAACATGATATATTTCTCCATCTATTAGTGTCCTCTTTGATTTCTTTCACCAGTGTTTTATAGTTTTATATAAATAGGTCTTTTGTTTCTTTAGGTAGATATATTCCTAAATATTTTATTCTTTTCATTGCAATGGTGAATGGAATTGTTTCCTTAATTTCTCTTTCTATTTTCTCATTGTTAGTGTATAGGAATGCAAGGGATTTCTGTGTGCTGACTTTATATCCCACAACTTTACTATATTCATTGATTAGTTCTAGTAATTTTCTGGAGGAGTCTTTAGGGTTTTGTATGTAGAGGGTCATGTTATCAGCAAACAGTGAGAGTTTTACTTCTTATTTTCCAATTTGGATTCCTTTTATTACTTTTTCTGCTCTGATTGCTGCGACCAAAACTTCCAAAATTATGTTGAATAGTAGCAGTTAGAGTGGGCACCCTTGTCTGTTCCTGACTTTAGGGGAAATGCTTTCAATTTTTCACCTTTGAGGATAATGTTTCCTGTAGTTTTATCATATATGGCTTTTATTATGTTGAGGTATGTTCCTACTATGCCTGCTTTCTGGAGGCTTTTTATCATAAATGGATGTTGAATTTTGTCAAAGGCTTTATCTGCATTTATTGAGATGATTGGTTTTTATCTTTCAATTTGTTAATGTGGTATACCACATTGACTGATTTGTGAATATTGAAGAATCCTTGCATCCCTGGGATAATACCCACTTGGTCATGTTGTATGATCTTTTTACTATGTTGTTGGATTCTGTTTGCTAGAATTGTGTTAAGGATTTTTTCATCTATGTTCACCAGTGATATTGGCCTGTCATTTACTTGTTTTTGTGGCATCTTTGTCTGGTTTTGGTATTAGGGTGATATTGGCCTCATAGAATGAGTTTGGCAGTTTACCTTCCTCTGCAGTTTTCTGGAAGAGTTTGAGTAGGATAGGTGTTAGCTCTTCTCTCAATTTTTGGTAGAATTCAACCATGAAGCCATCTGGTCCTGGGCTTTTGTGTGTTGGAAGATTTCTGATTACAGTTTTGATTTCTGTGCTTGTGATGGGTCTGTTAAGATTTTCTATTTCTTCCTGGTTCAGTTTTGGAAAGTTATACTTTTCTAAGAATTTGTCCATTTCTTCCAAGTTGTCCATTTTGTTGGCATATAGTTGCTGATAGTAGTCTCTTATGATCCTTTGTATTTCTGTGTTGTCTGTTGTAATTTCTCCATTTTCATTTCTAATTTTGTTGATTTATTTCTTCTCCCTATGTTTCTTGATGAGTCTGGCTAATGGTTTGTCTATTTTATTTATCTTCTCAAAGAACCAGCTTTTAGCTTTGTTGATTTTGGCTATGGTCTCCTTTGTTTCTTTTGCATTTATTTCTGCCCTAATTTTTATGATTTCTTTCCTTCTACTAACCCTGGGGTGCTTCATTTCTTCTTTTTCTAGTTGCTTTAGGTGTAGAGTTAGGTTATTTATTTGATTTTTCTCCTGTTTCTTGAGGTAGGCTTCTACTGTTATGAACCTTCCCCTTAGCACTGCTTTTACTGATTCCCGTAGGTTTTGGATTGTTGTGTTTTCATTTTCATTCGTATCTATGCATATTTTGATTTCTTTTGTGATTTGTTGGTTATTCAGAAGTGTGTTGTTAGCGTCCATATGTTTGTATTTTTAATAGTTTTTTTTTTCCTGTAGTTGACATTTAATCTTACCGCATTGTGATCAGAAAAGATGCTTGAGATTATTTCAATTTTTTTGAATTTACCAAGTCTAGATTTATGGCCCAGGATGTTATATATCCTGGAGAAGGTTCTGTGTGCACTTGAGAAGAAGGTGAAATTCATTGTTTTAGGGTGAAATATAGATATCAATTAGGTCTAACTGGTCCATTGTATCATTTAAAGTTTGTATTTTCTTGCTAATTTTCTGTTTAGTTCATCTATCCATAGGTGTGAGTGGAGTATGAACATCTCTCACTATTATTGTGTTACTGTTAATTTCCTCTTTCATATTTGTTAGCATTTGCTTTACATATTGTTGTGCTCCTATGTTGGGTGCATATATATTTATAATTGTTATATCTTCTTCTTGGATTGATCTTTGACCATTTATGTAGTATCCTTCTTTGTCTCTTTTCATGGCCTTTATTTCAAAGTCTATTTTATCTGATATGAGTATTGCTACTCCTGCTTTCTTTTGGTCTCCATTTGCATGAAATATCTTTTTCCAGCCCTTCACTTTCAGTTTGTGTGTGTCCCTAGGTTTGAGGTGGGTCTCTTGTAGACAGCATATATAGGGGTCTTGTTTTTGTATCCATTCAGCCAGTCTTTGTGTTTTGGTTGGGGTATTCAACCCATTTACATTTAAAGTAACATTTATAAGTATGATCCCATTGCCATTTACTTTGTTGTTTTGGGTTCGAGTTTATACACCTTTTCTGTATTTCCTGTCTAGAGACTATCCTTCAGCATTTGTTGAAAAGCTGGTTTGGTGGTTCTGAATTCTCTGAGGTTTTGCTTGACTGTAAAGCTTTTGATTTCTCCTTCATATTTGAATGAGATCCTTGCTGGGTACAGTAATCTGGGCTGTAGGTTTTTCTCTTTCATCACTCTTTAAGTATGTGCTGCCATTCCCTTCTGGCTTGAGGAGTTTCTATTGAAAGATCAGCTGTTATCCTTATGGGAATCCCTTTGTGATTTATTTGTTGTTTTTCCCTTGCTGCTTTTAATATTTGTTCTTTGTGTTTGATCTTTGTTATTTTGATTAATATGTGTCTTGGGGTGTTTGCCTTGGGTTTATCCTGTTTGGGACTCTCTGGGTTTCTTGGACTTAGGTGGCTATTTCCTTCCCCATTTTAGGGAAGTTTTCAACTATTATCTCCTAAAGTATTTTCTCATGGCCTTTCTTTTTGTCTTCTTCTTCTGGGACTCCTATGATTTGAATGTTGGGGCATTTAATATTGTCTCAGAGGTCTCGGAAGTTGTCCTCATTTCTTTTAATTATTTTTTCCTCTCTGCTTCATTTATTTCCATCATTCTATCTTCTACCTTACTTATCCTATCTTCTGCCTCAGTTATTCTACTGCCGGTTCCCTCCAGAGTGCTTTTGATCTTAGTTATTGCATTATTCATTATTGATTGACTCTTTTTTATTTCTTCTAGGTCCTTGTTAAATTTTCTTGCATCTTCTCAATCCTTGTCTCTAAATTATTTATCTGTAACTCCATTTTGTTTTCAAGATTTTGGATCATTTTTACTATCATTTTTCTGAATTCTTTTTCAGGTAGACTCCCTATCTCCTCCTCTTTGGTTTGGTTTGGTGGGCTTTTATCATGTTCCTTTACCTGCTGAATATTTCTCTGCCTTTCATCTTGTTTAGGTTGCTGTGTTTGGGATGGCCTTTCTTTATGCTGGAAGTTTGTGGTTCCTATTTATTGTGGAGGTTCCTCCCTGTGGGTGGGCTTGGACGAGTGGCTTGCCAAGGCTTCCTGGTTAGGGAATCTTGCCTCAGTGTTCTGGTGGGTGGAGCTGCATCTCTTCTTTCTGGAGTGCAGAGAAATGTCCAGTAGTGAATTTTTTGGTGTCTATGGGTTTGGTGTGACTTTTGGCTGCCTGTATTTTTGTGCTCAGGGTTATGTTCCTGTGTTGTTGGAGAATTAGCTTGGTATGTCTTTCTCTGAAACTTGTTGGCTCTTGGGTGGAGCTTGGTTTCAGTGTAGGTATGGAGGCTTTTGAATGATCTCTTGTCGATTAATATTCCCTGGAGTCAGAAGTTTTCTGGTGTTGTCAAGTTTGGGATTTAAGCCTCCTACCTCTGGCTTTCAGTCTTATTCTTACAGTAGCTTCAAGACTTCTCCATCCTTATAGCACCACTGATAAAACATCTAGGTTAATGGAAAGAAAATTCTCCACAGTGAGGGACACCCAGAGAGGTTCACAGAGTTACATGGAGATGAGAAGAGGGAGGAGGGAGATAGAGGTAACCAGGAGGAGAAGAGGGGGAATCAAAAGAGGCGAGAGCAATCTAGCCAGCAATCAATTCCCTACTTACTTTCCACAGTCTGGAACACTCAGAGAGGTTCACAGAGTTCCATAGAGAAGTGAAGAGGGAGGAAGGAGATAGCAGTGACCAGGAGGAGAGGAGGGGGAGTAAAAAGGAGAGAGACCAATCTAGGCAGTGATCAGTTCCCTAAGTGTTCTCCACAGCCTGAAACACCTAAAGAGATTCACAAAGTAGAGAAGAGAAGTGGGAGGCAGGAGATAGAAGTGACCTGGTGGAGCAAAAGGAGAGTCAAAAGGGGAGAGAACAATCAAGCCAGTAATCACACTCCTAAGTAAAAATGGGTATTGAAGATTGGATTCTTAAAGGTACAAAATTGATAACAAATACCAAAAAGCAAAGGTTAAAAATCTAGTGTAGAGGTTAGACTCTTAAAAATACACTATTAAAAACACAAAAGAAAATTACAAACGTTATAAAAAAAATATGAAATTTGCTTTAAACATAGGGTCTCTCTTTTACAAGGTTATAGTAGGTTTTAAAAAGGAAAATTAAAGGAGTAATAAAGAACTTAAAAATTTAAAAAAATTAGAAAATGATAATAGTAAAATATATCTAGGAATTTCTCTGGAGCTGTTGAGGGCAGTGTGGGGTCAGTTCAGTTTCAGATAGTTCCTTGTTCCAGCTTATACTTCTTCTCAAGGTCTATAGGTCCCTTCCATTGTAGTCAATGCTAACTACAGTGTTTTAATCTGTTGTACCTGTCACTTCCAAAGCGGTTCCCTCTTGTTTATCTTGGCTCCCTCTGTTTGCAAGTCTCTTTTATATCTAACTTCCGCCCTGACACAAGGGGTTTGAAAGTGGTCATTTATTTAGGCTCACTTGTTTAATTGTGCTGCAGGGAGGGAGGAACACTGCAATCAAATATCACTGGCATGTGGGGGGAGTGCTCGCAGTGACTGGGCCATACTGGGTTTGCCCCCACTCACAGCGTGTGTGCTTTTCCAGTCTACACTGCTCAAGTTCCAGGTTGCTCTGCAGGGGAACTGTCTAAAGCAGGCCCTGGGTTGCATTCACTTCCCAGGTGTAAGCCACTCAGGTTCTCGGGTACTCTACAGAGTCGCGGACTTAGTTGGGCCTGCGTTTTGTGCCCTTCCCAGTTCCGAGCAGCTCAGGTGACCAGGTGCTTGGTGAGCATACTCTCCCCAGGTGGGGTAGTGATTATAGCACCCATATGTTTTGAGGGATTAACAAACTTTGGCAATAAGGGGACATCAGGGTTCATTGAGACATTTCAGTTTGAGTTGAACTGTATGGAATTAAAAAGAAATCTACAAAGCTTCTCTTCAACTGTGAATTTTATTATTTTCCAGTAAGGGAGAGGCCAATCCAATATTTATTAAGAGCTTGATTTTTCAAGTAAGTATTGCATAATTAGGATTTCTTTTCTATTTTTGATCAATTCTACTAAATGCTAATGTGATGTTAACTGTGATATAAAACAATGGTCTATTGTAAATAATGTTTCATAACTTTACCTAATCTATTTCTGTCTGTATTGATATATATTATACATCATAATAATTAAATAATTTATTTGAACTAATCTTAAATAAATTTCCTCAGTTAAATTTGTACCATATTACCAAATATTTATTTGTATCATACATTTTTGGCTCCATAGTGACTATTTTTCTATAAGCTTTTAATTTAAAATAGATTCACATATGTATTACTTGTTATTACAAACTAGCTTCTCATTGATATAAATCAATCCTCAGAGAATGTGTTTTTTGAGTGATATCATTACTAAAGACAGACTTCAGAAAAGAAATCTATGTATCAAACAGTGCAAAAATAGCAGTGATACATTTGTAATTTTGTTCTGCAACTAATGGGGAGCCATTGGGAGCTGAATAACAATCATATTTGCATTTCCAGAGCACTCTTTGGTAGTAAGACTTTTCATAGAAAAGAGGCCAATTAGAACTGAACTAAGTAGCACTGGGCATGGAAACAAGGAGACAGACAAGGTTATTTCAGAAGAGGAAATTGAGGCCCAGAAGAAAACACATGGCATGCATAAAGTAATAGAAGATTAGTAGCAGAGTTAAAGTGAACACCAAGATATCCAGACTCAGGTCCAAGACTTTTAAGCTGTTTCAGAACTCATCACATTCGATTCTTTGACAGAAAAATAACCGCAGTTGAAAATTTTTGTTTTGAATAATCACGTGCCTCGATGTTGACATTTTTATATAAAAAGACATTGCTAGCTCCAGGGCCATGAAAATGCTCTCTTAGCGAAGTCTCAATAATTTTCCAATATGATTAAAATTCAAATTATGTCACCTTACTTGTGAACAAAGTGAAAATATGTTTTGTATAAGTCTTACCATTTGATAGTTTAAGCCAATTAACAAAACCTGACAGCTGGTCTAGAATTTGAGGTAAAATTCCCCTGCTGACTCAGGCAGTGAGTAAGAATTTAATGTTCATTAAAATATGTCACAATCTGAGACCCAAAACAGGTACCATCTGTCACCAGTTCCTACTACATACCTAGGTATAGATACAGTGTGCTAAATCTCTCTTTTATTTACAATCAATGTAATTTGTTTTGAAATATTACCACTAATAACCCATGGGATTTTCTTCTACTTTTCATGTGAGGTGAGAGAAGAGGAGTCAAGTATTTGATTTCCTCCTGATACGTTTTTTTATCCAAATCATATCGTTCTATCATCCAAATTGAGTTTTTATTTGGCATAAAGAATAAAAAGCAAAGGAAAGAAGAAACTGAGGTGACTTCTAAGACTGGAAGAATCAAGTAGGCTCTCATGGGAAGGCCCAAATTAACAAGAAACAGGCTCCTGTGGAAAAGTACTGTTGCTGTGGCATTTGCCAGCAAAGGACAACTCTGGAAAAGTTGATGATCCAAGAGAGTGTGGTGTGCAGGGACTACAGGAATGCTGTGGGCTTAGGTCACTATCAAGTGTCTGCAAGATAAGATGGCAGGGCCAGAGTACTTATGGGAGCTTGGCAAATCCCTGTGAACAGTGCTATTTCACCAGGACTTGCTAACTTGAGCTCAGCTTCAGTGATGACCCTCAAAGAAATCCTCCAGATAGCATCAGTGGTTCTCATGGTGTGGTCCATAGACTAGCAGCATTACCCAGGAACTCCTTAGAAAGGCAAATCCTTAGGCCCCATCCCATGCCTGCTGCTAAGTCACTTCAGTCGTGTCCGACTCTGTGCGACCCCATAGACGGCAGCCCACCAGGCTCCTCGTCCCTGGGATTCTCCAGGCAAGAACACTGATTCATAAACTCTGGAGGCATGGGGCCGAGAAGTCTTCCAGTTCACAAGCCTTCCTGGTGATTCTTATGCTTCCTTAAGATGAGAAACCCCCACAGTGGATCAATCTACCTAAGTGCAACAACAGGTGATTAGAAAGAATTGGATTACTCTGTCTTGTTGTTGTTTAGTCGCTTCAGTAGTGTCTGACTCTTTGCGACTCCATGGACTATAGCCCACCAGGCTCTTCTGGCCATGGAATTCTCCAGACAAGAATACGGGAGTGGGTTGCCATTTCCTTTTCCAGGGGATCTTCCCGATCCAGTGATTGAACCCATGTCTCCTGCATTGGCAGGCAGATTCTTTACCACTGAGCCACCAGAAAACTTCTTACATATAGATAACTACTCATAAAATAGGTACAGGATTCAGTTTTGCTAGTTTATGAGAAATTATCTTGGCCTTGATCTCTGAAGTGTCCGTCTGATGAGAATAAGGTGATGACTTTGTGGGCTTTTTGCAAGCATACATTCTCTTTTCACTTCAAATCATCTAACCTTGACCATATAGAGCATGTTTATCTTGTCTTCTTGAGCAGCTTATCTATTGCCTGCCTGTTTCTACTGCTGTCCAATCTGATTTATTGGCTGTTCTTTCCTGTTTACCTTGGAGGTTTGTCCAGGTACCTCGCTGCTATGAAAATAAATTATATTTCTTCTTTCAAAAGCCTAGCTGATCTCTGCCTTGTACACATTTTCTAGAGCTTCTTTTTGCCTTCTGAATTTTCTAGAACTCTAGTTCTCTGGCACTCAAAGATCTATAATCAATTATTAGGATGCAGAAATATATCCTTTTAATACACTAAAATTGAGTAACAACTAAATTGTAGTTATTTAATATACACAAAATCCAAGCTTAGAATAATTTCTGTCTAAGGATAGATGGGAGAAGGTAATTCATTAGTATGATGCATTGTATCTGGCACCACCATGGATTTCCTGTTTTTTTCTTGTTAGTTATGGTGTGAGAGTACTTCAGGAACTTGATAAGATGAAGAAAGACTGGGAGAGAGATTGGTTCAGAGCCAACGGAGGAAACACACTGAGGCAGAACTACTATCCTGCTATCACCATTTGACAAACTATATCTAGAATTTACCAGATAGAAGCCTTGGCTAGTACAGTGTTTTTGTCATACAGATTTGGGTAAAAATATTATTGATTTGATAATTGCACAATTTATAATAATGCTGTTTTTATTTTACCTTGAGTTATTATTCTTAATTATATTCTTTAATGGGAAATTTCCCCTTTATTTTTGTAATGTTCACTAAGTGCCTCTTCTTTGGTTGATTGTTAACACAGGAGGCTCCATGTCATTTGCCACTATATCTCTTTGTGTATCCAACTACTTTTATAGATCATCTAAGAAAACCTTTTAGGTAACAGGAGACTACTCATAAATCTCCAATGTAAATTGTTTCCTCTTCTTCAAATTCAGATTGTATATTTTGGTCTATTGCATTCTTTCAGGCTTAGGAAAAATAGTGAAAAGACAATTATTGAGGAGAAACTAGAAATGCATTTCAAAACTTGCTTTTATTCCCTAAAAATGGCTCGCAGTAAGACTACAATATAAAGAACACCAGGTGAAGCAAATTCTGAGAAAAGGATGAACTAATTGAAGGAGACACCAGAGCTGTCTGCAGTTCAGAGCTATCAATGCAGGTGGCATGCCAAAATGAGCTACATAAAGTGTCCTTTGCAGGGGGTGGGCGTATATTGATTTCTCTCTGTCAATGATACTTCAGTTCATGAGCAATTGGTGCATCTGTTTCATGCTCATTTATTTGCCATATGCAATGTTAGTTGTTCTTAAATAAATTTGCATTTATTTTGGAAAGGTAGGTCTCACAGCTTAGTTTATGTTCATTGCATTTGCTGATGCCAATGAGAGAGGATGGTAAAATGTCCATAAAATAATTCTCTCCTTTCTTTCTTCTTAGTCTGTTTTTACAAATTAAATTAGGGTCTAGCATTGGGGAGATGGAAATGGATTTCCCAAAGCCTCAGATCAGATCAGTCGCTCAGTCGTATCCGACTCTTTGTGACCCCACGAATCGCAGCACGCCAGGCCTCCCTGTCCATCACCAACTCCCGGAGTTCACTCAGACTCACGTCCATTGAGTCAGTGATGCCATCCAGCCATCTCATCCTCTGTCGTCCCCTTCTCCTCCTGCCCCCAATCCCTCCCAGCATCAGAGTCTTTTCCAATGAGTCAACTCTTCGCATAAGGTGGCCAAAGTACTGGAGTTTCAGCTTTAGCATCATTCCTTCCAAAGAAATTCCAGGGCTGATCTCCTTCAGAATGGACTGGTTGGATCTCCTTGCAGTCCAAGGGACTCTCAAGAGTCTTCTCCAACACCACATTCAAAAGCGTCAATTCTTCAGCACTCAGCCTTCTTCACAGTGCAATTCTCACATCCGTACATGACCACAGGAAAAACCATAGCCTTGACTAGATGAACCTTTATTGGCAAAGTAATGTCTCTGCTTTTCAATATGCTATCTAGGTTGGTCATAACTTTCCATCCAAGGAGTAAGCGTCTTTTAATTTCATGGCTGCAGTCACCATCTGAAGTGATTTTGGAGCCCAGAAAAATAAAGTCTGACACTGTTTCCACTGTTTCCCCGTCTATTTCCCATGAAGTGATGGGATTGGATGCCATGATCTTCGTTTTCTGAATGTTGAGCTTTAAGCCAACTTTTTCACTCTCCACTTTCACCTTCATCAAGAGGCTTTTGAGTTCCTCTTCACTTTCTGCCATAAGGGTGGTGTCATCTGCGTATCTGAGGTTATTGATATTTCTCCCAGCAATCTTGATTCCAGCTTGTGTTTCTTCCAGTCCAGTGTTTCTCATGATGTACTCTGCATATAAGTTAAATAAGCAGGGTGACAATATACAACCTTGACGTACTCCTTTTCCTATTTAGAACCAGTCTGTTGTTCCATGTCCAGTTCTAACTGATGTTTCCTGACCTGCATACAGATTTCTCAAGAGGCAGATCAGGTGGTCTGGTATTCCCATTTCTTTCAGAATTTTCCACAGTTTATTGTGATGCACACAGTCAAAGGCTTTGGCATAGTCAATAAAGCAGAAATAGATGTTTTTCTGGAACTCTCTTGCTTTTTCCATGATCCAGTGGATGTTGGCAATTTGATCTCTGGTTCTTCTGCCTTTTCTAAAACCAGCTTGAACATCAGCAAGTTCACGGTTCACATATTGCTGAAGCCTGGCTTGGAGAATTTTGAGCATTACTTTACTAGCATGTGAGATGAGTGCAATTGTGTGGTAGTTTGAGCATTCTTTGGCATTGCCTTTCTTTGGGATTGGAATGAACACTGACCTTTTCCAGTCCTCTGGCCACTGCTGAGTTTTCCAAATTTGCTGGCATATTGAGTGCAGCACTTTCACAGCATCATCTTTCAGGATTTGGAATAGTTCAACTGGAATTCCATTACCTCCACTAGCTTTGTTCGTAGTGATGCTTTCTAAGGCCCACTTGACTTCACATTCCAGGATGTCTGGCTCTAGGTCAGTGATCACATCATTGTGATTATCTGGGTCATGAAGATCTTTTTTGTACAGTTCTTCTTTGTATTCTTGCCATCTCTTCTTAATATCTTCTGCTTCTGTTAGATCCATACCATTTCTGTCCTTTATCGAGCCCATCTTTGCATGAAATGTTCCTTTGGTATCTCTGACTTTCTTGAAGAGATCTCTAGTCTTTCCCATTCTGTTTTTTCCTCTATTTCTTTGCATTGATCGCTGAAGAAGGCTTTCTTATCTCTTCTTGCTATTCTTTGGAACTCTGCATTCAGATGTTTATATCTTTCCTTTTCTCCTTTGCTTTTTGCTTCTCTTCTTTTCACAGCTATTTGTAAGGCCTCCCCAGACAGCCATTTTGCTTTTTTGCATTTCTTTTCCGTGGGGATGGTCTTGATCCCTGTCTCTTGTACAGTGTCACGAACCTCATTCCATAGTTCATCAGGCACTCTATCTATCAGATCTAGGCCCTTAAATCTATTTCTCACTTCCACTGTATAATCATAAGGGATTTGATTTAGGTCATACCTGAATGGGCTAGTGGTTTTCCCTACTTTCTTCAATTTGAGTCTGAATTTGGCAATAAGGAGTTCATGGTCTGAGCCACAGTCAGCTCCTGGTCTTGTTTTTGCTGACTGTATAGAGCTTCTCCATCTTTGGCTGCAAAGAATATAATCAATCTGATTTCGGTGTTGACCATCTGGTGATGTCCATGTATAGAGTCTTTTCTTGTGTTGTTGGAAGAGGGTGTTTGTTATGACCAGTGCATTTTCTTGGCAAAACTCTCTTAGTCTTTGCCCTGCTTCATTCCATATTCCAAGGCCAAATTTGCCTGTTACTCCAGGTGTTTCTTGACTTCCTACTTTTGCATTCCATTCCAGTCCAAAGCCTAGGGTGACCTTAATGGATAAAATGAAAGAATAAACTGTCCTGATCTACTAATTTCACACAAGCCACTTTTTTTATTCATTTTTTATCAACCAAAGAGCATGTGTAAACTTCCATAGCTCCTAGGAACTTTGGAAATATGAATGATATAAAAATACTTCATGAAACACATAAGCATGTAGAAAACAAGCATAGTGATTCCAAAGGATTTGTGCCATACTCAATTACTTTATTCTATTACTTAATGGGCTTTAAAATTAGCTTTAGAAGATAATTACTCAAGTAGCTGAATGTTAATTGAATAACAGATGTAAAAAAATGTAAAATCAGTAAACTGCATAGCGAGGTTTTTGTATCTGAATAATGAAAAGTATGTACAAATCATAGAAATAAAAAAAATATTGCAAATTTTTTCAAAGAATCGCAGCATTTCAGATTGGAAAGGCCCCTAAGCTATGCTCATCTTCTCAATTCACCATGTTCTTCTCAGTACTCCTGGCATGTGGTATTTCATTTGAATTTATCAGAAATTAAGAGGAAATTCACTAACATCCACGAGCCCTACCTTTCACTTTAGAACACCTCCAAATATTAAAAAGTAATTTCCATATGTTGATCTCTGTTTTTCCTTTTGAACCAACACTACGTTTTTCCCCTGACTGTTCTTCAAGAATGTTCAGGTAGCTCATAAATGCCTCTGACTCCTTATTTATTCTAAAATAAATAAAAGTGTTTATTCTGCATCTGACTTTCATTTCTCTCTAAGCTTCTTGGGAACATTATTTGGATTATAATTTTCTACTTATATTTTTATGAACTCTTTTTCTTTTGCAGGCAGAGTTATAATCTTTTCGTGTCTATACAAATGTGAAAATGCATGCAAAAGCAGATTGAACTACAGCATTTTGTAAAATGTAACCAAGGCTTAGTCTGTGTTCTTCCTTGTTTTAACAGGTTTTAAAAACTGATCTAGAAAAGAAAAAGCAAACCATGGACAAACTCTGCTCACTCAACCAAGATCTCCTTTCAACACTGAAAAATACATTGGTTGCCCAAAAGATGGAAGCGTGGTTGGACAACTTTGCCCAGCGCTGGGATAATTTAGTCCAAAAACTTGAAAAGAGTTCAACACAGGTTAGTGATAATCAGTTGAGTTCAGTTCAGTCACTCAGTCATGTCTGACTCTTTGCGACCCCATGAATCACAGCATGCCTGGCCTCCCTGTCCATCACCAACTCCCGGAGTTCACTCAAACTCATGTCCATTGAGTCAGTGATGCCATCCAGCCATCTCATCTGTAATCCCCTTCTCTTCCTGCCCCCAATCCCTCCCAGCATCATGGTCTTTTCCAATGAGTCAACTCTTCGCATGAGGTGGCCAAAGTATTGGAGTTTCAGCTTTAGCATCAGGCCTTCAAATGAGCACCCAGGACTGATCTCCTTTAGGATGGAATGATTGGACCTCCTTGCAGTCCAAGAGACTCTGAAGAGTCTTTTCCAACACCACAGTTCAAAAGCATCAATTCTTCAGCACTTGGCTTTCTTCACAGTCCAACTCTCACATCCATACATGACCACTGGAAAAACCATAGCCTTGACTAGACAGACCTTTGTTGGTAAAGTAATATCTCTGGTTTTGAATATGCTATCTAGGTTGGTCATAACTTTCCTCCCAAGGAGTAAGCATATTTTAATTTCATGGCTTCAATCACCATCTGCAGTGATTTTGGAGCCCTAAAAAATAAAGTCTGACACTGTTTCCACTGTTTCCCCATCTATTTCCCATGTGTGATGGGACCAGATGCCATGATCTTAGTTTTCTGAATGTTGAGCTTTCAGCCAACTTTTTCACTCTCCTCTTTCACTTTTATCTAGAGGCTTTTTTTTTATACTCCGTTAAAAAATATTTTACCAAAACTTTTATAATTCTTAACAAAAAACCACATGACCCTACAAGTATAACCTAGATTTTTTCCTAATATACAGCCTATATGTGTTAGTATAACTAAGTTGCATGATTTTAGGAGTCAACAGTCTATGGCAGAAAATCCACTGATTATAACCTCGCTTGCACTAATTGAAAGATATCTTTGGTGAAATCAAAGATCATTAGTCATAATCATTCAGTTCAGTTCAGTCGCTTAGTTGTGTCCGACTCTTTGTGACTCCATGAATTGCAGCACACCAGGCCTCCCTGTCCATCACCAACTCCCAGAGTTCACTCAAACTCACATCCATCAAGTTGGTGATGACATCCAGCCATCTCATCCTCTGTCATCCCTTTCTCCTCCTGCCCCCAATCCATCCCAGCATCAGAGTCTTTTCCAATGAGTCAACTCTTCGCGTGAGGTGGCCAAAGTATTGGAGTTTCAGCTTTAGCATCATTCCTTCCAAAGAACACCCAGGGCTGATCTCCTTTAGAATGGACTGGTTGGATCCCTTCATTAACCTACAATAAATTATACTTGAGATTTTTGATATCTGCAATGAGAGAGTGATACTGTAACCCTACAGAGGATGTCACTGGATTAGTCCTTGCTAAGTATTTAATTAAAATATAAAACATTGTTCTGTTGGTCGCCTTTGACACTGGAGAATGTGGGAGAGGTGGAGGAGTGAGTGCTGGTGGGCTGAACTAGTTATTGCTTTATAGGGTGGTGATTGTTCAGTCACTTTGTTGTGTCCAGCTCTTCTGTAGCCCACCAGGCTCTTCTGTCCATAGGATTTCCCAGGCAAGAATACTGGAGTGAGTTGCCATTCCCTTCTCCAGCCGTAGAGGATAATCCTTTCCAATTCAGTGGGAATGAGGATGAGTGACTTAGACAGTCAGACAAAATGCTAGGAAACTGTGTCATCACAGTCTAACTCCAAATCATAGACCCCTGAAATAATGAAGACCATTAATTGACCTCTGCATTTTACACATGAGAAAATTAATTTTAGGGAGGAAAAGTGAACTGTCCAAAGAAAGTCAATGACAAGAGCAGGACTGGGGTCCACGATCTTTGATTTCACCAAAGATATCTTTCAATTAGTGCAAGTGAGGTTATAATCAGTGGATTTTCTACCATAGACTGTTGACTCCTAAAAATCATGCAACTTAGTTATACTAACACATATAGGCTGTATATTAGGAAAACGTCTATGTTATACTTGTAGTGTCATGTGGTTTTTTGTTAAGAATTGTGACAGTTTTGGTAATATGTTTTTTTAATGGAGTATTTTTTAAACTTGAAACTCTTATTATCGGATATGGTTAGATGGTGGAATCATGGGCAGTCATTCAGAAATTAACATTATGTTCAATACAATCTGCCATTTTGTTTTGTGTTATAGAGGCTAACTTTTACTAATTGGTCCCAGTTCATAGCTCAATGCACTGTGCACATACCCTTGTTGAAACCATATTCAATAGCTTTAGGCTTATATCTACTCTTGTGAGACAGTGCAGGGAATTTCGTTTTTTGAGACTTGGCATCAGATTAGCGGTATTTAGGAAATGTTTGTTGAAAGATGAAAAAATGAAATTTGAAACATTGCTTCCAAAATATATAATTTAAATGATCAGCCAACATACATAATTTTAAATCACAGTTCCATCTTTTAAAATCAAATTCATATTTAAAATTTAAACTTGAAGAAATATCAATTGCAGTCATTTCTCATAAAGTCATTGGGCAATAATAAAAATTTCATTGACTGTATTTGGGGCTGTTAGTGGATATACTGGAGAAGGCAATCGCACCCCACTCCAGTACTCTTGCCTGGAAATCCCATGGACGGAGGAGCCTGGTAGGCTGCAGTCTATGGGGTTGTGAAGAGTCAGACACGACTGAGCGACTTCACTTTCACTTTTCACTCTCATGCATTGAAGAAGGAAATGGCAACCCACTCCAGTGTTCTTGCCTGGAAAATCCCAGGGACAGGGGAGCCTGGTGGGCTGCCATCTATGGGGTCGCACAGAGTCGGACACGACTGAAGTGACTTAGCAGCAGCAGCAGTGGATATACTAGTGATTTTACCACCAGATCATGATTCTTCTTATTATATGTAATCTGGCCTTGGCTACTTTGCCTGACCATTGACATTTATGTAACAAATATGTCATACATTAGAGAGTGTTAACTTGTTAAACCATCAGTGATATCATTCCAATATATGCCCATCAGCTCCATAGGTTATTGGTGCTGTAAAATGATCAGTTGCCATATTAAGAAAGACTGGCATTATTTGAAAAAGAAAGATATTTTGAAATGTGTCTCTTTAAAGGGATATATTCATGGAAGTGTAACTGTTAACAACAGGTTGCACTCTGGTTCATTTGCACTATTGGCAGTGGTTTTGCAAACTTGAGTCTGCCTGATAGTTACCTGGGAAACTGATTCAAATACGTGGCCCTAGATTCCGTGCTCAGAAAATCTCATTCATTAGGCTTATAATCTACATGCAGCCTTTGATAAAGTCTGCCAAACATATTTTTTTGAAAACATTGAATTGGTAAGACAATGACATATGTACCAGTCCCTACATTCTGGTGTTCCTCAGTACTGCCTGAAATGGGAAGAAGAGAGACCTTTCTGGCAGTGTAATATTTAAATATACTCATTCCTTAGAATGATACTTGTGTATTTCATCAAAATCTTACTGGTTTGATTATTTAAATTGGTTAATTAAAAAAAAAAAACCTTAGAAGCCTTATTTTTTAATGGCTTAAAAGTTATGAGACTTTGGCCTTGGGCAACTTACTTAATCTATTTTTGAATTTTTCAAAATCTATGATAAAATAGTACTAGCTTTGATTTGTTTAATTCTCTATATATTGACTTCCAACATATAATATAAATCTGCTCCACTTGCTCCCTGGGATTTGATGAGAATAAAATGAAGCCATAGACATGAAAGCATTTTGAGGGAAAAAATAAAAATTCTCTTGATATGCAAGGCATACTGTTTAGTGAATCTGGATGGCTTGTTATAATTCACTGTGATTTTTTTTTTAAAGATGTTTTTATGTAGACCATTTTGGAAGTCTGTACTGAATGTTACAGTATTGCTTCTGTTGTCCATGTTCCACTTTTTTGTCCATGAGGCATGTGGGATCTTAGCACTCCAACCAGGGAGCAAACCCTCACCCCTGCATTGGAAG
The DNA here is from genome assembly GCF_027580195.1 of Bos mutus. NCBI lineage: Eukaryota > Metazoa > Chordata > Mammalia > Artiodactyla > Bovidae > Bos > Bos mutus. The sequence continues at coordinate 99,027,594 of NC_091646.1, forward strand.
GCGAAGTCCTAACCACTGTACTACCATGAAAATCCCAAGTCTACTATGATTTTTTTTTAACATTTAAAAAAAATGTTTAAAACAGTTTTACACTCCTATACCAGACCAGAAGCAAATAAACAACATTATATTAAACAGTTTTACACTCCTATACCAGACCAGAAGCAAATAAACAACATTATATTAGCAATTTGCTTCCTCAGTCACTAAACTTGAGCCTTTCTTAAGCTCATGCCTCAGTTTTCACTCTTCAGTTTTTCCCCAAAATGCACCATCATAGACACAATCCAAATCATTGCTAGGGGCATGGGACTCTTAACAAGATAAAACAGAAGCTACCCAGGGAAATAGGAATTAAAACAAGATAGAGTAAGACAAGAAATAGTATCTCATAACTAAAAACAAAAATCAATTTTTCTTACTCATCAGATTGAATTTGATCAAAATGGCATAAGAATTCCAAGAACGTTGAGAGTATGGTTTTGACTTTAAAGAACAGAGCTCACTTGTATGCATACATTCCAGCATGTTTATCGGAGGAAAATAGTCCCATTAATGACACAGTATGCTCAGTCTTTTAAAAAATCTTTTAAATGATTGGTGTAAAGAATGAGCACAGTTCTGGTAATAGTTAAAATCCAGTAGGATATAGGCATTGTGACTGAGAAGACAAGGCATCTGTTTATGCTCATATAAAGAGCATCGTGTGCCTGAAATTTTGACTGCTATTCAGGTCAAGGCTTTGAGGGATTTTGACCTTATGAAACAGTAGCGTGGCAAGAGATCAAAACATGAAAAAAAAAAAAATAAAACCAACTATGAGGGCTGCTCTCTTGCATTTCAGAATCAGCTTTGGCTTGAATAACACCTGAATACAAGTTAAAGATGCTGAAGTTGATAAGAAGGTGGCCTAAGAAAATAGAAATACTTTTCATTTCCAAAAGTTAAAAAGAATAATAACCCTTGCCATGTGGTTCCTTAAAATGAGAAAAGAGAACAAATGAAATATACCCTGGATTGACTTATTTGAATACTTAAATGACCTTATGCGTCCTCTGTATCTTTTGTAAATGTGCTTGCTTGTTGACATTTACTCAGCTGCTTTTTTTTTTTTTTTCTAAATATCGTGCCCCTGATGAACATATTTATATTTTGAATGTTACTAGGGAATAAGACAGTCAGAAATTCATTATAGTTAATATTTTAAACTTAAATATAATTTCAATGATTTGAAATATTATTTTCCCCTATTGAACTGAAATCATAGTATACTATGGAAAGAGGATATTATTCATTTGCTTTATAATTTATTATGGTAATTAATGTTAGACTTGGCAGCAGGTATTTAGATGTAAGAATGTATCTATCTAGATAAGTCCCAAAGTCTGTAGTCTTGTGATTTTTTTTAATAGAGAAAATTATCTTCTTTGCCAGAAGTAGACAACATTCTATGACTCATGTAAGTTCATAGATGTTATTCCTATTTCATCAATATTTTGCTATATTTCTGATGAGCATTTTTGCGATGTTCTGAACTATAAGCACAAAAATCTTAAAAATAAAATTAATGTACTCAGAATTCTCCTCCTCTTGAACATGAGCATTCATATTATGCTGTGTAAGTCCGTTTCTGTCCTCACGCATGCCCAAATAGAGAAAATGATTATTATGTATGAATATGTCTGTTCTACATTATTTATGTCCTGTAGAGAGTTTTCAAACTCCTGCCAGACATGTGAGTAATGTAAAACATGGTTGAAGATAATAAGCTAGTATTTTTTATAATACCAGAAATGCAAATAGATGCAAAAGCATTAAGATGAAAATTTCTGTATTTGCCTTTCTTTTCTGAGTTAATGCTCATTTTTTAGAGATCCCTGGTTTTACGCTCTATAAAATATTTTACATGCACATTCTGACTATACCTGTTCTCAAAGCATTATTTTGTAGACCTCTTGATACATAAAATGTAGTTACAATTGGTTTGCCTCTCATCCTTTTGCCAATGATTTTAATTAAAAATACTCTAAGGCCTTTCAATTGACAACCCTTTTCAGTGGTTCCTGAAAGCTCTCCAAGTCTAATCAGTCTGCTACCAATTAAAAAACAATTTTAATGGCTTTATAAAACCTAGAATTAAAGTAAAATTTCCTCACTTCTTTTAGGTTTTTTATCATACTTAATTCATGGTCTAACCATCTTGAATTTTAGAGCATCTTTTGGTTAATTGCTTATGTTAAAGGTTTGATTAGAAAATTTCCAAGTTACAACTCAAATAACTTTGGGAAATAGCTGTATTCTTTTGCTTCCTTCAGCTAAAGTAGAGGTTTGACAATGGGCCTTGTGTATTTCGGTGCAACTGGTTTTATGTTGTAAATTCATTTATCTACTACAACATAAAATGTTGTAGGCACTGCAAGTTTAAGAGACTAGAGCTGAATTAACTGTTGGAACTGCTCATTTCTTACTTATAAAATGAAAAAATTGGCCTACGAAGATCTCTGTAATGCCCTTCCAGTTTTAAATGTTTATGATGCATTTCTCTTTGCTTGAAATTTTATATAAAACTCTGGAGTAATTAGCAAAGAGATTCCAAGTATCTCTACTATATAAATCTCAGGAGTCAGCTGGAAGATGATAATAAAAATAAAATTTTCTTCCTATTCAAAGAAGGCTGAATTCTAAATAGTTACATTTCACTCATCATGAATATGTAAATAAAATACCATGAAGATAAAATACTCAGCCTCTATATGATAAATCCGTTGTCTGCTGACAATAAATAACACATCAAGAAATATACAAGGTTTTTTTTTTTTCTGTATGCTTAATAATCTGCATCCCTAGTTAAAGAAGGTGTCCCATTGCTTTATGTCAGATGGTGTATAGAAGAAGGTCAGGTGGATCAGAAAAAGTAAATCCCATTGCTTGTTGAATTTTTGCAAAATGTAGTTAATTCACACAGTTGCTTAAGTTCTGTGTTTAATATGTATCATGAAGCCAACAGATATCTCTTCTTTCTAGCAATTTGTATGAAAGAGAATTTGAAGTGAGGGACAAAATATGTAAAACTAAATGGCACCCCACTCCAGTACTCTTGCCTGGAGAGTCCTGTGGATGGAGGAGCCTGGTGGGCTGTAGTCCATGGGGTCGCTAAGAGTCAGACTCTATTGAGTGACTTCACTTTCACTTTTTACCTTCATGCATTGGAGAAGGAAATGGCAACCCACTCCAGTATTCCTGCCTGGAGAATCCCAGGGATGGGGGGAGCCTGGTGGGCTGCTGTCTACGGGGTCACACAGAGTTGGACACGACTGAAGTGACTTAGCAGCAGCAAACAGAGTTTTACAGAATAAACCTTCTTAATTATTAGATCATATTTTCTTAAATGGGAGAACAACTTCTTTTATGATATCTCTTCAGTATTAACTCTCATCGTGCCCATGATTCTAATATCAGTATCTTTTCAAGAAGCTATACTGCCTTAATATCAGTATCAAAGTAGGACAGTAGCTGTTAACTACAATTTAGTTACCAAGACGCACTCATGAACTTGAGCACTCCTTCGTGCTACACCTAGCTGTGGTAATTCCTCTGCACTTGTTCATGAGATAGAGCATTTTATAGTCTTTTGATTAATAACCCAGATTCCTTTGTGAGCACCTAACCTTTTACCCCAGTTTCCTCATAAAGTTCAACCTATAAATCCTTTCTGTGCTTAGAACTGGAATCCTTACATCATCATCAGGTAGGTATGTCTTGTGCTACCATACCTGTAGAGATCATTTTAAGCCTGGCTACCAATTATCAGCTAAAGCTGTTGCTATGATTATGCAATATGTTTTACACTGTAGAACTGCAGTCTCCCCATACCCATTAAAGGTCAGTCATCACTCTAAAGTTGGGTTCATATAAACAACACAACCATAAACTTCAATCCACGCTTGTCAACCTGCTTGTACCTTTTTTTAAAAATCAGATATTTTTTTCATTTGATTGGTTTTGCACAGATTTTATTATTATTATTATAGTTTATCAGGAACTAAAGGGATTTAAGATTGTCATATGCCATTGTGTATACCTTCTGTCTTCTTCTGACTTTGTATATATGTGTGTGTGTATACAAACAACATACCCAATTACACCCCTTAAAGTCACCATTCGGACATTTGAACAGGTGTGGCAGCAAGTGATCACAGCTACCAAGAGTTAGATTAAGGAACAATCGGACTAGGGTTTATAGCTCAGCTGTGCCGCTTACAAGTTGAATCTGCCTGAAATTTTTACTTCTAATCTATGAAATGGAAATAAGCTTAGTACTTGTTCTTAGGGCCATTGTGAGGTAATGACAGCTACCACTTATTAAGCCTTTACTGCTTAAGTAAGTAAACACCTAGCTTAATGCCTGAAACATGCAGAGAGCTCTGTAACTGGTAGCTTTTATTACAAGTATTTTAATACTAATAAAAATGATAATAAATAAGATAACTGATTTTTTATACATTGAATCTCTTTTAGTAAGTTTTTGAAAAATGTTTAAATAGTATCTCACAATGCCAGTAGAAGTCTCTAACCTCGAAGAACTTACAAAGTCAAGACTATTTAAATAATTAAATGGACAATTAAAAGGTGCAATTAAGAATACAAGCCAAACTGAAAGAATGATAACAGCACAAAATTAATTTAAAATGTAAGAACAGGGGTAAGTACAACTAGTTCCCCATAAGAAGCTGGCCATAGTGATGGAAAATAAGTATTTCCTTTCATTACATACTCTTTTATATTCTTGAAATATGCTTGAATGTACATATAGTTCCTTTTCACAATGTGCATTTTTAAATAAATGGAAGAGAAAATGTAAAGAAAGATTTTCATTGTTTGAAAATAGTATGGATTTTCCAGACCTACTCTAATTATACAACCTTATTGCAAGAAGATATACACCCTAGAATGATCAAGATACTGGGCATGTGCTCTTCTAATTTTTCTCACAATGGGAAAAATGTAAAATTTGGAAATTAACATATATCTCTTCATGAGTAAAAGTCAGTATAGAAAAATTCCTGAATTTTCTCTGAACTTTTTAGTGGTTATTACTAATGTGTATCCAGAGAGTACTACTGGGTTCAAACATTACATAGTTGAATTCTTGCGACCAGGATGGGCTATGTATTTGGCGAGGTTAGTGCAGAATGAATATACAGAGGTTCTTTCCAAAAATTGTTAAGAATTTCAAGAGGGTGACAGCAGAGCATGAAACCAAGTGTGAAATCCTTTTGAGTGAGGGGACCTGGGTGACTACATGAGTGTACACCCATGACACAGGTCTTGTTTGCAATACTCTTGTGAGGAATAAATTCCTATTCATATTTTACATATGAAGAAGAAAAAAACTCAAAGCTCTGAAAGTATAACCAGCCTGCCTCAAATGTTACAGGATGTGAACTGTGAATCCGGTATTTGAAAATTATGGAGCCTGACTTAGGGACCTCCACTTTTAATCACTGTAAAAGGAACTAGCTTCCAAACCTAAAGACAAACAATTCTAAACTAATTCTTTCCCATTTTTAGTAGCTAGTTAACTGATAGATCAAGGGGATAGTATTTAAAAACAAATGGATTTTGTTTTCATGAAGATTTGCTTGCAATTATTTTGCATACCTGTATTTTTCATATGGACTCACCTTATTTCATAGTTATTGGTGTGGTTGTCACCTTTACTGCTATACTGTGAGATATCTAAAAATAGAGATTCCATTGTATTCATTTCTGGATGTCCTGTATATACTTATATATCTGATATGATACTGATATAAACACTGTGATTCAGCTGCTGAATAACTTCGGAAATTTTAGATTGCTTTAATGGAATATTATGTCCAAAGCCAGAAAATCTATGTTTTGGAGCACCAGTCAGATTAAATCTAGTTCTAGCAAGGGTCTGGATTATAGAGCTTGTAAATAAGATTTATCAGAGTCATGGTTATCAAGCCTCAGACCTTTAAGATTGTCAGGTAGAAACAATATTCACCTTACTCTGTGTTGGTTCAGGGTTCAAGACAAATTTTATTTTATTATTGTATTGTTATTCATTTACTTTTTAGGCTGCACCCAACCAGGGATTGAACTGGTGCCTCCTGTAGTAGAAGCACAGAGTGCTAACCACTGGACCTCCAGGGAATTCCCAAAGAAAACTTTAAATTAATGAAATCAAAATAATGCAGGGTTCCACTAGGTATAAAAGATTTTTGCCAATGGGAAAATTTGCTGCCATACTCAGGAAGGAGTTGTCTGCTTCTGGAAGTAGTGAATCCTGTAATAAAGAGGAGGTTATACTCAGTGACCTCCATAATCCCTTCCTATCTATATTTTTAATGATTCTAACAGATAATTAAGTGTTCACAGTCAATAGCTAAAGCCATGGGGAAATTTAGTACATAACAAATTGTTATTCTGGTGTAGGTTTTGAAAGTAATTATTAGTCTATTATATATCATGAATTTTATCCTATATTTGTAGGGTCAGTGCACAGATGTTTTCTTATTTCATCATCACTAAAGAAATAAATGATGCAGTAGTTTCAAATGCAGTACAGTGATAATTATAATATAGAACAATTACACATGTCTGCTATCATTTGATGAAAAATTATTGTTTTTTCTTTCTTATAAGCTTTGCTGTGTTCTTAAATGTCTTTTCATGGTCTATGATGTTGCTGTTATTCTTTACCCTCCATGGACACTTCAATGAATTTCATAATAAGTATCAATGAGATGATATTATAACATTTTAGAAACTAATTTCACAGCCAAATACTCAACACACATATTTCATAACATTGGATATAACTACCAAAAAAAAAAAAAGTTTTGTATTTTTGGAATCTCTGCACTTTGGTGTCTAAACATATAAAGGTAGAAATTTCCCATCAGAACAGTATTTTCTTCAAGCCATCATTGTATATCAAAACAATTTGCCCATAGTTAAAAAATATTACTTTGAAAAAATTAAATCCTCTTGAAATCCAACTTAAAAACTCTGTGTTCAGGACTTCCCTGGTGGTCTAGAGGTTAGTACTCTGTGGTTTCACTGCAGGGGGCAGGGTTCAATCGCTAGTCCAGGAGCTGAGATCCTTCGAGTCACATGGCTCGGCCAGAAAACTTCCCCAAACCATGCCCCCTTCCTCCCCCCAAAAAGTCTGTATTCTTTTTGGTCAAAGGTAAAATTAATTTGATCATGCAATTGTCATTTCGTGTTGAGTTCAGTTAGGCTTGAGGTTCTATTTCAAGCATTTAAAAAAACCCATGCTACTCTCTGCTTTCATTTTGACATAACTTGTCAGTGGACTATATAATTATCATTTGAATCTCAGTGATTGATTCTAAATAATGTATCTATGGAGATCTTAGAGAAGATAAAATCTGTGCTTGACACATGTAGAAACATGATATCTCTTAATGTCTCTTTTTTTTTTTTTTTTTAACTATTTAGACTATCAAGATGGTAGTCCCTAAGGCTTTGGCATTTGTAAAGATATGGCTTGCACAAAGGGTAGCACTTTTAAAATGCATTTGTCAAAAGCATTTTTGCATAAGATATCATGAAAAAAAGATTTCATTACCACATGCCAATTCCTATGTGGAAGCTAAAATAAGATTATGAGGCTTTCCTGACTGCCTCCCATTGAGGGAATTGGTCATCATGTGTAAGGCAGGGAGGTTCCTCCAAACCTTTTCCTTATCTCTTGATAAATTCAGGAAAATCAGTCAAACTAATCTTGGCCCCAACCAAATGCTTGGCTGTGTGCATGTCAAGTACCTGTGAGTGGAGCCATAGCAGACCTGTTTGGTCTCCTTGGATATAGATCTTCAGAAAAATTTTGATTACTAGAAGTATAATGATTAATATCACAAGAGATAACTTTTTAGTCCTCATAACTGAGGACTGTAAGGCAGAATTGGTGGTTAAGGCAGGAGAGTGTCTCACTGTTTGTGATTTATCAGTCTGGTAATGACTGTGTACTGAAGGGATGACCTCTCATGATGGGTCACAAAACATATTATTCCAAAGAGTTTTGACCTATATCTTAAAAAAAAGAAAACGACAACTTTTTAAGGTCTGAACACAAAGTATGATTCTAAACTGAGAAGACTCGAATGCTAATTTTGGATACTCAAATGTTTTAACTTAATCACTAATTTAAATCAAGAGTAGTATGTTTTTTAGCATTTGAAGAATATTCAGCTTAAATGTATTTCTAGACTGATCACCACTTGATATTAACCATTTATTATAATTTAAAAAGACAGATCACTTGCTTGATTAAAAAGTCATTTGTCACACAGTTCAAAGAATTTTGTCTCAAAATTTACAGACTATAAATAATCATATATATGAAAACCAAAGATGCATTCAATGAACTGTTTAATAAACATGTACAGTGAGCCAGGAGTGAAATTGGTGCTGGAATACTTTAGCAAAATTTATGTTAGCATCGTGAACACTTTAAACAGCGTGTCTAATTAAATGTCAGAATGACACCCTAAATTTTCCTCCTTTGCCCCCTTTATTTCCCATAGCTGGACCAATAAATTGAAGAGGCACTAAGTTTACTCCTGGTTTTGAGATTACTTGCCTTTGTGATTTCAGTCAACATAACTTAAGTCAGATAAAACAATTTGATTTGGGTTCAATATGGTGCTATTTTGATCTGAAGGTCAATTTACCAACAAGCAGGAACAGTTTCTCATTATTTTCTTTCCCCACTCCGAGCAGTCTTTACTGAAGTCTTTCAAGCAATGTGTGACCTCTGTTTCAATACTTCTTGCAGATTTCACAGGCTGTCACCACCACTCAGCCATCACTAACACAGACAACTGTAATGGAAACGGTAACTATGGTGACCACGAGGGAGCAAATCCTGGTAAAGCATGCCCAAGAGGAACTCCCTCCACCACCTCCACAAAAGAAGAGGCAGATTATTGTGGATTCTGAAATTAAGAAAAGGTGAGAAGCTCTTGCTCATGGCTTTATCCTCAAGCAAGGGTAATTGTTAAGAAGGAAAACTCATTTACAGCAATTTTGATGGCAGTGTTTTTACTTAGTTTTTCCAGAAGCCTCTGGTGTCTATAATGTCAGTTAAGTTAGTGGAGAAAATTATGAAGTAAGTTGTAAAATTTCTTCAAGCAATCCCTGGCCCACCAGAAACTGAATGCTTAATGGAAATGTGAGTTTTTTTCTGGATTCAAAGAGGAAACTGCAAGTGATGAACTGCCATGGATACAATTTATCCTGAAAGTTTCCTTTTTTTCTAATCAAGAGCCTGCTTATTCAGTGCTACTTTTGCATTAAATGCCTTTTCCCTGTAATGGAAAGGACATTTTCATGAGGAAGAAGTACACCTATAATAGACGCGATGCATTCTGTTAGTTTACGAGAGCATAATGTCTCAATCTGTGTGTCCTAAATCAGGAGTAATTACAGAACAGATTTCCTGTTCTTTGATATTTATAAAGTCTTATCTTGAAGGTGTTAGAATTCTTAACTGATCTTTTTGTGGATATTCTCAACTAGATATTGTAGATAAGTAAGGTATTATGTAAATTGGTAGATATATTAAAATGGGAATAAAATGTCATAAATGCAAAAGCTAGGATGAAAATCAGAAAAATGGTACAATTTCCTTTTCATGCCAATTATTATAATTCTAAGATTAAGAAAGAACATTAAAATCTGCCTTACATTTCTAAGCAGCATATGTTGGGGAATGCATGGAACACTTGACATGAGAATCTGTGTATACAAGGGTAGGGAAACATGAGAATAACATGTACGTAAAAATAGTGTTAGATGTTTTAGGCAAAGGAAGAAACACCTGGAGAAGTTTTAAGGTACATCATTTGGGACTTTCTTTCCTTTTTTTTTTTTTTTTTTTTTGGGACTTTCAGTGTTGTGGTTTAGTCGCTAAATTGTGTCCGACTCTTTTGCGACCTCATGAACTGTAGCCCGCCAGGCTGCTGTGTCCACGATATTTCTGAGGCAAGAATTCTGGAGTGGGTTGCCATTTTCCTTCTCCAGGGTCACAACCCAGGAATCAAACCCCTGTCTCTTGCATTGGCAGGCAGATTCATTACCACTGAGCCACCAGGTAAGCCCTGAAATTTTCAATCAGTTCAGTTCAGTTCAGTTCAGTCACTCAGTCGTGTCCAACTCTTTGCGACCCCATGAATCGCAGCACGCCAGGCCTCCCTGTCCATCACCAATTTTCGGAGTTCACTGAGACTCACATCCATCGAGTCGGTGATGCCATCCAGCCATCTCATCCTCTATTGTCCCCTTCTCCTCCTGCCCCCAATCCCTCGCAGCATCAGAGTCTTTTCCAATGAGTCAACTCTTCGCATGAGGTGGCCAAAGTACTGGAGTTTCAGCTTTAGCATCATTCCTTCCAAAGAAATCCCAGGGCTGATCTCCTTCAGAATGGACTGGTTGGATCTCCTTGCAGTCCAAGGGACTCTCAAGAGTCTTCTCCAACACCACAGTTCAAAAGCATCAATTCTTCCACGCTCGGCTTTCTTCACAGTCCAACTGTCGCATCCATACTTCCCTGTTAATCTGTGACTTATAACCTACTTTCATAATTCCACAGTATGCTGAAGGGCTTTTCTCCCTGGTTGGAGCTGCTTGGCTGAGTGAATTCTCTTGTCCAGAGCTCCACTGCTGGTTTTTGTATGGCCCATGAGCTAAGAACTGTTTTTACATTTTTAAATGATCGAAAATAACCAAAAGAATTTCATGACATGTGAAAATTTTCGGAAATTCAAAGGTCAGTGTCCACAAGTAAGGTTTTATCGAAGCAACGTCGGACTCATCCTCCTATGTATCATCCTTGGTTGCTTTCACGTCACAAAGGCAGGGTTGGGCAGTTGTCACAGAGAGTATATGACCTACAAATCCCCAAATATTTACAGTCTGCCCCTTTATAGGAACATTTTACTCAGCCTTGTTCCTATCAGATGGTTCTCGGATCTTTGAATATTGGCATTCTATGTGGGATGACAACTTCCAAGAATTCTGCTCGTGATAGTGGTTGAAATTTTAACATTCAATGATGGAGAAAGAGTATGACAGCAAAAATAAATCAGTAAAGCTCTTAATGAATTTGCCTTTTATTAATCTTAATAGCATGGCTATTAATTTGATGCCTTGTTCAATATATATCTACAGACAATGCCTGGTAGGCACATGGATTTATGGATCCTTTGCAACAACCTAACAGCTTTCCAACAAATATCCAAGCAGAGCAATATGGAAACCTAGTTAACTTACCCTCCTAATGTGTTCCTGACCCTCCTAATACGGATATTAACAGAGCAGGTTGATTCCTATTTATCTCTATCTTCAAAAGCATCTTCTTGGTTCCTATATTTGGTTAGGAAAAATGTGTTCTGAGCACTTTTTTGTTTTCAAGAGAGTGTGACTAAGTGGTGAAATGTTTTGTCTCCTAAATTCTGTTTGTATCATATGCTCTCAGCCATTTTTTTTTAAGTTCTTTGAACGACATGTTCAATTAGGAACCTAAAGGATATATTATTTAAATAAAAACTGATACTTATTGAGGATTTTATTATGTACTGATCACTAGATTAAATGCTTTATTTGCATAGCTCATTTATTCTTCCCACTGACCCTACCAAATAGCTATACCCATCAAATAGTTATGGCTATTATTACTATTACACACAGCTTCAGAGTGCCTGAGCCAGGGTTTCAGCTGAAGGAACCTGACTACAGAACCTGGACTGTGCAGTGAAAAGCTTCTTTGGTAGATAAATGACCAAGGTGATCTTAGGTCTCTGTTTGCCTGAATCATCACAAATTATAACTTTTGTCCCAGCATAATTATCTAAAGCACCAACTTTCACTCTCAGATGTGTCCTGCTTTGGACAGTAGGGTAACAGATACTCTCTGTGTAAGAGTCAAGATTGACCCTTTTAGACTGAACAAAGAGAGCGAATGAGCAGACATTTAGGCGCAATTAAATTCAGTAAGTGATAATTGTCTATAGGATGGGAATTGGTTGAAGTATTGTAAGAGTTCCAGAAGTGTCATGCAAACATGACTGAAAACATCATGGTAGCTAGCGTTTCTCTCTTTTCCCAGGTGAGAACTACTAGTGTTTAACTGCCAAGAGTATAGTGTTGACACCTATTGAATGCTGATTAAAAAAAAAAAAAAAGATCTCTTTTTTCAGCTTCTCTGACACACTACTATTCTACCCCTACTCTTCTTTACCTGACTTGTTTTCTTCCTTTTCTTCCTTTTACCTAATTCTTATGGTAGTATCTCATAAATTCAAATCTTTTTGCCCTTCTGACTTCTTTATCTGAATTACTCCCTCTCGATGATTCAAGTCTGACTCTCAATGAATGACTCCCAAATTTCATAGCTTCATATCTGACTCTTTCCCTCAGATTTTACGTTCTATCTTTAAATCTATGATCTGGGTGCTTCTACTACTGCTCCAAGCAGTGCTTGTTTTTATCAATTGCAAACATTTGTTGCCTCCAATTACCCACACCTAGTTACTCAGACATTGCACACAGGTTTTAGTCATAACTCAGAGCTTGCATGCCTAAAGAAGTAGCAAATATTGGGAAAATCATGGACTTTGGAATCAGGATTACTCAGGTTTGAAATCTGCCTGTTTTAATTACTAGCTTATGATTCCAGCAAATTATCTAATATCTGTGCCTCAGATTCAATATCCTCCCTTTATTAAACACTGGCTATGAGGATTAGGTAAGAAGCATTTAATACAGTTGCCTGTAAGGTAGTAAGAATTCAGCAAGTGCTGTAGCTAGCGGTCTTGCTTGCTTATGTTAATACTGTGGAGGTAGAGGCAGTGGTGGAAATGATGGTGGTAATTGAGGTAGTGATGATAGTGAAGATGATGGTTGGTAGAGAAGGTAGAGATGGTGGTCATGTACTACTGGGGAAAGAAATTCCGTAATAAGCATCCTCTGAAGCTTACCAAATGTAACAGAAAATTGACTTTTCATCTTCTTCTTCAAAATAGAATTTCCGGTCTGACTTCTCCATTTCTGTTCTGTACTTTTTCCTTAATTATTATTATTACACTATATTATTGGGCAAGGCATCATTTTAGCCGTTTTCCAGTCATTCTGTCAATGCCATGCCTTAAGCCGTATACCTCCTTGTGGCCAGATTTGCCCCTCCCCTTTCTGATTAATCTTCCTTCAATTAATGTACCTAAAATGTTGCTTTTATGTTGACCCTCTTGGCTTGAGATCCCTACAACTCCAGTTGTCTCCACAATAAAACACAAATCCCTTCCTATGGTATAAAATGTTTCTCCCACCAAGTTTATGTATGCATGCTCAGTCATATCTGACTCTTTGTGATCCCATGGACTGCAGCCCGCCAGGCTCCTCTATCCATGGGATTTCCCAGGCCAAAATACTGGAGAGTTGCTGTGCCCTCCTCCAGGGGATCCTTCCAACCCAGGGATCAAACCCACGTCTCCTGCATTGTAGGTGGAGCCATCAGGGAAGACCAATTTTATGTGTAGCTTCCTCTGAATCTTTCCACTTCATCCAGTATGTTACATTCATTTTTTGCTATATGCCTCAGTGTCACGCACATAATTTTTTCATCACCAATCATGACAAAATAATCTCGTTATCAGATTTTTAAATATTTTACTTAGATTTCATACATAGTACCATATACGCAATAAAAATCACAAATATTTGTTGAAAGAGTAATAGAGTTCCAATTAATTGTGATGACTAAAATCTTATTTTTCAGTAGCATTTAAATAATTCCTTCTACTTCTTCATGGATTTTTTTTTTTAACAACAAACTAATGAACATCCTGATAATCTTTAATATTATAATTTCACCCATTAGGACATCATTATTTACTCAAAACTATTAAGGGATTTAAAATTCAGCTGTGTACCATACTGCTGCTGCTGCTGCTAAGTTGCTTCAGTCATGTCCGACTCTGTGCGAACCCAAAAAAACGGCAGCTCACCAGGCTCCCCCATCCCTGGGATTATCCAGGCAAGAACACTGGAGTGGGTTGCCATTTCCTTCTCCAATGCATGAAAGTGAAAAGTGAAAGTGAAGTCGCTCAGTCGTGTCTGACTCTTCGCGACCCCATGGGCTGCAGCCTACCAGGCTCCTCCGTCCATGGGATTTTTCAGGCGAGAGTACTGGAGTGGGGTGCCATTGCCTTCTCCATTGTACTACACTACACTTTCTTAATTATATAAGGTACATTTAGTTGATTCCTGAATAATGATACAGTTTCTACATTTGTTATATTTACTGCATAAATTGTCCTCCTTACACTAAGATATATAAAAGTGCTTAATGATCTTGGGTCACAAAGTAATTATTTCTAAAATAAATTGTCCCTGTAGTTCAGTGATATTATTTTACATATAAGTAATTATCAGAGTGTGGAACCCACTCTAAGTTAAAACTAAATCTATTATACAGTTAATTGGGATTCATTGAGGAGATTCATTCCTAATCATGTAACAGTTATTTAAAGAAACTTTTCACAAAAGCTTTCATTTACGTTTTTGTATCAGCGAGATGAAAACAATGGTAAATGGAATTGTTTTTTAAATAAATGCAGTCTCAGTAAAGATAATGTTTAAGTTACAGTGTTAATAAAAGTGTCTCTGACCTCAAAGGAAGTGTAGAGATTTAGAAATAACAATTCACTGAGTCTCTATCTTCTGCTATGTAAGCAGTCTTAAGTTTGCTCTCTCTTGCTATGTCCCATATGCTTACTAAATGGTGGAATAAAGTGCCTAGATAACTATGTACCTGGGTAATTATTGTATTTTCTATTTTTCAGCTTGTGTTGTTTATTTTTTTATAAAAGTCTACTGCTTGAATAATGTTACTTTATGTCACATCCTTGGAAGGAAGTTAGATGTGTTAGATGAGATCTCTCTTTTTGCAATTTTTTGAAAATAATGCCTACGCTATTTTTTAAATATTTATTTTAACTTTAATTTCCAAACTATAATCTGGAAGTTGAAAACTAAAACATTTTAACTTATTCAAAGAATCTAATTAGATGATTAATGTGTCTAAGAGCTCATTTTTTATTTTCTATATGATAAGTTGTTCCTAAAATACTTGAAGTGTTCGTCTGATAATAATATATATTTTTTTTTCCCCAATGGCACTGCCCAGAAAAACAAAACCTTGCTCCTTTTATCTAAGGAAACTACACTCTAGACTTGTTTCTGGTTACAGGTTAATTGAGGTTCAGAAAGGTTAAAAAACTTGCTTTCAGTTGCAAACTAAAGACTAGTGCTGAGTCTCCTAATTTCTGTTCCAGTGTTAACATTTGAAATGCCCTACTTCTTTATATGTATTAGAGTCAAATGACCTTGGTCATAAACTCAAATTTCAGTTTATAAACTACTTTTGGTGAATAATAGAAACCTTATAGACCATCTTCAGATATTCCAAAAAGATAACCATCCATTTAAGATTGTTAAAGCTAATTTGTCATATACATCAAGAATATCAATAAATATGTATTGAAGAATATAAGAATGATAATTCTAGAGCCATGCTAAGTGGCCAGAGAACAGATCAAGCAGTGATACTCATATTGCGGTGCATGACACAGCATCCCTTGGGGGTTTGCTAGAAGTGCAGATTTGGGGGTTGTTCCCCAAACTTGCTGAATCAGAAGCTCTGCTTGTGGGCCCAGGAATCTTTTACAAGCTCTCTAGCTCATTCTTGATAAACCTTGAAGTTTGAGAACCCTTGCCCAAGAGCAGTGGTTCTCATACTTTAGCATGCATCAGTCATTGAGAAGGATTGTCAAATAGCAGATTGCTGGTCCCCAGCAGAGTTTCTGATTCAGTAGGTTTGGGGCCGTGCCTGAGAATTGTAATATCTCACAAGTTCCCAGGTGATGCTTATGCTGCTAGTTCAGGGCCCATGTTAAATCAGTGTACTAGAGCATCATCTTAGTTTCATCCTAATTCTTGCTTCTCACTTCTCCAAAGTAGCCCCATCTTGTGACACCTCTAATGCTTCATGTTGAAATGATTTTTACATATGCTTGTTTCACCCCCTCAGCTCAGGGCTTCCTGAGGCCAGGGTCCATATCTTACTCCCAACCTTTTACGGGGCCTTCTAATCTGGGGATGCGGTTGCACAGAGTCAGATACGACTGAAGTGACTTAGCAGCAGCAGCAATACATGTTTTGAATTGAAATGTACTATACTGAGAACTGAATGTCTAGTCATAGCAGTTGTATGGAAAAAGTACTCTTCCAGAAGGCAAGGCACAAAAGAACACCAACCAAGAGGAAGGTAGAGCTATCTTCCCAGAACCATACCATGCAGTTTGTTCCCTGAGTGAAGAAAATGGTAGTCACATATGTTCATCTAAAAGAAGCAGCATGGTTGAATGCAAAGAAAAGTTGATTTTAATCAGAAGGTATGAGCTACCACTACTTCCATTCTTCTGAGTCTTTCTTTCACCCTCTCATACTGCACATCAAGTGCTGAAACTGCGCTCAACAAGCTTACCAGAGATCTCCTTAATTGACAGCTCCAAAGGTCGCTCTTCAGTTTATCCGCCTTGACCTCTGTGCTGTGCTTGACAGTGGTGATTAGATACTTCTTGAAGTTTTCTGCTTTCTCAGTTTCTGAGATATTGTTCTCTCCTGTTTCTTTTCTCCTCCTAACACTTCGATTATGTCTTCCCATTCTCATCTTCCTCTCCCTTTCATGTTGATCTCAAAAAGACTTATATTTTGGCATTGTTTTCTTTTCATGGCACTCTGTTGTCCAGGGTAATGGCACTTATCATCTTGCTTTTATCAGCCATCTATACCTGATATTTTCCAAATTAATTTCTCTACCATAACCTCCATTTTGATGCTCATACCTGTAGCATCCACATATTTTTGGGGCATTTGCACCTGGATATCTTACAGAAATCACAAATGAGGTTCTGCAGTTTAGACTGCCCATCTTTAGAGAGTGTCATTCACATCATAGTTATCACAGTTCCTACAAACAGCCTTCTAGACTTGTGCAGTGCACAGCCTGTGCAGCCATTCACAGCGGTTCTGATATTTCCACCTTCCTAAATACCTTCAGGTATGCCTCTTGAATTCTCTTTAGTTTATCTCTTTCTTTACATCCAGGCTGCCTTTCCCGTAGTTTAGTCTCTGATAGTTTTCTGCATGAAATCTTTAACTGATTTCTCTGCCTCACCCTTATCCATACTCTTCACAGCATCCTGAGGGATATCTTAGAATGCAGTTTTAATTAGATCATTCCTCTGCCTGTGGTTCTTGAAATACATAGCACAGAAATTCCTTTCTGATCTTTGACTACCTGACTCTCCAGCTTCACTCCCTTCTCCCCTACCCATTTTTTCTTTTTTATATGCCAGTGCTATGCAAAATAGTCTGCAAACCATTGATTACCAGTACACAATGAGATAAAGAGCTGGAACTAGAATATAAATCAATGCACTACTGCCTTTGTCAGGAAAGTTTTGCAATTAAAAAGGAATCAAATGAAATCATGTGCTTCATGACTTAGTTGATTTCTGCTCTGATGACTTTTCTTGTCACAGACTACTAACAGATAGTTCACAGACTGGCCACACACTGCATTTCAAATGGCGCTGCCTTCTGCTCAGCTTTAAAGAACCACCCTCTGATCTCCGAATGCTCAATATTCCCTCAAACTTCTGCTTCTTTGTACTGACTGTTCTCTCTGTTGAAGATCCTTTTGCCTTATGTTCCCTTTTCCAGCTCCCATATTCCTTTTCCCTAACTAACTACCTTCTCTCTCTGGGAACTTAACCTAGACATTTCTCAGCCTTGACAATCTTTCCATTCAAGCACTTGCAGAACTTCATTGTAATCATCTTGTTTTTGCATATGTGTCTCTAGTAAACTCCTTGAGGGCAGGAGCCATTTATTTGCAACTCTAGAACTGTAGCACTTAATATAGAAGTTCGCACATTGTCGTATTGAGTAATATTCATGGGATATCAAATGGGTATTTGTGAGTCTTGTCAGGAAAACAAAACCACTCTACATGTTTCAGAGAAAGAAAATATAACCCAGGGACTTGGAGAAGGAGGTGATGAAAAGCTGGGAAGCAACATGTGAAACTATCAGAGAATAACTAGGGGAAAGGCAGCTTGGATGTAAAGAAAGGGATAAACTAAAGAGAATTTAAGAATCATACCTGAAGGGATTTAGGGAGGTAGCAGATATTAGGACCACTGTGAATGGCTGCACAGGTTCTGCACTGCACAAGTCATCTCTACTGTGGCTTCAGTTTCCTCTGGATTGTCCCTTCCTTCATAGATCTAAGCTCTTATCTGGCCATCCTGATACTGCTAGTCCCTGTTGGAAGGTCCCAACTTGGGGACTCTGCTACCATCCCCCAGTGGTGTTCCTCCATCCTCCAGTATTCTTTCAGGGCCTCTAATCACAAGCAAGAGACCAAGCAATGACAGAAAATGTCTCTGATACACAGAGGACAAGAAAAACATGAGGGCTGGATCTGAAAGAGCCAATGGGATGGGCCTGTGGCTGCACAGAGATAGATTCTGGCCTTGCATCTTCCACTCATCAAAGATGTGACTAAAGCAAGCCACTTACTCTCACTCAGAATCTGTTTCTTTACCTCTGAAATGCAATCTATATGACTTTCCTTGTTGGCCTCCACACTGTGGAAATTTTATTACATGTGTCTCTGTTGATGATTATTTAGGCAAAAATAAACACGCTCTCCCCAGGAGAAAGTTGAGTTCCCAATTATTAATTTAGAACAGATATCTTCCCATTACCACACTTGTGTTATAAGAGAAAATATTTTTTTCTAACATCTTCTAAGAATATTCTTATTCTTATGTCTTCCCTAGTCAGAAACCTGTATCTCTATGAATCAACACTCAGCAAATAAAATATGTGGCTCTCAGGGACTGAATTATTCATGTCTTAAAGCCCTAACCCTAATTTGATGATGTTACTTGGAAATGGGTTATTTGCGGGGATTAGATTTAGCAGAGGTTTTGAGGGTGGGGCCTTAATGATGAGATTAGTGCCATTCTAAGAAGAGGCATCAAAGAGCTTCTTCTCTCTTGTCTTTACTATGTGAGGGTACAGTGATAAGGCAATGATGTATAGGCCAGGAAGAGAGATCTCACCAAAAACTGAACATGCTGACACCTTGATCTTGAATTTCTGGCTTCCAGAATTATGAGAAAATAAATTTGTGTTATTTAAGCCATTCATCTATAGCACTTAGTTATGTCATCCTGAGCTGGCTTTGAGTTTTAACTAAAGTTCATAGAGATGCTCACTAAAAGAAGTAGATGGGCTTCCCTGGTGGCTCAGATGGTAAAGAATCCGCCTCCAATGCAGGAGACTCGTGTCCAATCCCTGGGTCAGAAAGATCTTCTGGAGAAAAGAATGGCAACCCACTCCAGTATTCTTGCCTGGAGAATCCCTTGGACAGAGGAGCCTGGTGGGCTACAGTCCATAGGGTCTCAAAGAGTCAGACATGACTGAGTGACTAACACACACATAGAGATGCTCACTAAAAGAGGTAGATGAATTGAAACAACTCATGATGCTAAGGAAGTGACAGTGGGGCAGTGAGTACATCAAAACCTTAACTGGAAGTTATTTAAACTTTAAAGACCCACAAGATAAAAGTATGTTGAAGTTCTTTAAACTCAGCAAGCTTTCACACTGAGAGTATTTAAAGTTTAACTTGCCTCCCACAAGGCCCAAGGTACCAGTCAATATATGGAGAGGTTCTTTGAACACTCATGTGCCAATTCAGGAGAATCCAGATATGCAAATTCAATTCCTGGGTTGGGAGGATCCCCTGGAGGAGGAAATGGCAAACCCACTCCAGTATTCTTGCCTGACAAATTCCATGGACAGAGGAGCCTGGCGGGCTACAGTTCATAGGGTCTCAAACAGTCAGATGCGACTGAGCGACCAAGCACAGCACAACACAGCACAGCACACAGTAGTCAGCATGAGTCCATAGTGTTTCAAGAATCTATAGTGACAGCACCATTAGTTTTCTTGCTAATTTTCATAATCATTCAACAGTATCTAATGGATCGCTATGATGTGCAAAGCAGTCTAGTTGCTGTGACCAAAAACCATATTTAGTCCTTTCCTCAGGAAGCTAGCATTCTCGTGGTATAAACTGTGCCATGAAGAAGTACCAATAAAATGCTAGAAAAGCCATAAGTCATAAAGAACAAAGGATCACTTCCAGCCCTGTATGACAGTTAAGCATAGAAAGCTCATGGAGACATTAGCATCTGAGTATACAGTTAAAGGAAAGGGGCATATTGGACTGAAGATGAGGGAAAAAGGCAATGCAGATTCAGGCTGTCCTACAAGTCTTTATATAAATGGCACTGATAAAGGGTTTTGGGTGTTTTTGTTTGCTTGGAGCAGAAATATGTGGTATGAAAGAGAGAATTAAGGGATGAGGTTAAAAGGTAGGTTGAGTTCATTGTGGGGAAAAAATATATATACTCAGTGCCAGGCTAAGGAACTTTAATCTGGTCATAGAGAGCCGATGCATATTTTTGAAAGAGAGCGAAGCAATATGGCTACTGTAAACCACACTTTTTTGGCCCTCCCTCTGTGTTGGGAAAGATAGATCATGTTAACTTTATAGAGCAGGAAGGTGCTCAGCAAATTGTTCTTTAAAGAACCAGATAATCCCTATTTTAGGCTGGTGCACCATATTATTTCTTTTGCAAGAGCTCCATTCTGCTGCAGTTGGTAGAAAGCAATTCTAAACAATATATAAATGGTGAACGTGACTGTGTTCCAATAAAACTTAACTCACAAAAATGAGCGGCAAGCCAGATTTGTCCCCTGAACCATTGTTTGCCTACTCCTGCCAAAAAGGGTGAAATAGATTAGATTATTTTGCTGTTGATGATTTTTATGTATTTTTATGTGTTTGCCATTTACTCTTTGTTGTAGCTTTCTTTGCAGTTTTCATTCTGGTGGTTACAAGAATGAGTTTTACTTTATCAGTCCTTAACAGAACACTAAGATGGATAGACCCACTCTCAAATGAGAAAGTAAGAGGTGGCCCAGGGGCTGGCTTAAACCCAGCAGGAAAGACTCATGGAAGGCAGTAATCACAGCAGCTAACATGTATGGTGTCTAACATATATCAAGTACTCATCTAAATATTTTTCACATATTAACACATTTAACCATTAAAAGAGCATTATAACATAGTTTTTTTTTTTTTTTTATTGCTGATCCTCTTTGCTGATGGGAAGAATGAGGCACATACAAGTAAAGTGACTTGTTCAAGGTCACAAGCTTTGCAGAAAGCAATTCAGTCAGGATTTGAAACCAGACATCTAGAACAGGATGCTGCATTCTATTTTTAAATTTTTTTTTACTGAGATATAGTTTATTTGCAGTGGTGTACTAGTTTCAAACGTATGGCACAGTGATTCAGTTACACATATATAAGTGTGTGTGTGTATTATTATTATTTTTTGCATTGTCTTCCATTATATGTTCTTACAGGATATCAAGTATAGTTCCCTGTTCTATATAGTAGGTCCTTATTGATTATCTGTTTATATATGAAAGTGAAAGTGAAATCGCTCAGTCGTGTCCGACTCTTTACGACCCCATGGACTGTAGCCTATCAGTCTCCTCAGTCTATGGAATTTTCCAGACAAGAATACTGGAATGGGTTGCCATTTCCTTCTCCAGGGGATCTTCCTGACCCAGGGATCGAACCCAGGTCTCCCGCATTGCAGGCAGATGCTTTACCGTTTGAGCCACCAGGGAAGCCCATTTTATATATAGTAGTGTATATATTTTAATCCCAAACTCCTAATTTAATCCCTCCCCTTTGGTAACCATACATTTGTTTTCTATGTCTGTGAGTTTATTTCTGTTTTATACATAAATTCATTTGTATCATTTGTTCAGATTCTACATATAAGTGACATTTCATATGATATTTGTGTTTCTCTGTCTGGCTTACTTCTCTTAGTATGATAATCTCTAGGTCTATCCATGTTGCTACAAATGGCATTATTTCATTCTTTTTATGGCTGACTAATATTCCATTATATTTATATACCACATCATGTTTATCCATTCATCTGCTGATGGGCATTTAGGTTGCGTCCATGTCTTGGCTATTGTAAACAGTGCTGCTATGAACATTGGAGTACACACATCTTTTCGAATCATGTTTTTCTCTGGATATATGCCCAGAAGTGAGATTTGTGGATCATATAGTAGTTCTATTTTTCATTTTTTAAGGAACCTCCATACTGTTTTCCATAGTGTCTGTACCAATTTACATTCCCACAAACAATGGGAATTGTTTTTCCATTGTTGGGAAAAAGGAGGGCTCCTTTTTCTCCACATCCTCTCCACATGATGCTGCATTCTTGAGCTCTAATGAGAGAAGTAAAAGATAATTTCATCAAATTATTTAGCTGAAGATAAAATCTTGGCTGAGACTGTTAACTCATTTATTGAAGCCTGTCTGTGGAGATGATGCAGTTACTCTAGATTATGGCTATTCTACCGTCTAAGTCTCATAGACTTTAGGGGAACACTGCAGCACTTGGCTATCTCTTTAAATATAGAGATCTTTATCAGTGAAAAAAGATTTTTCTTTCAAAATTAAGTGTCTTTTCACCATCAGGGCTTAGATGGGAGTCCCATATAATTGAACTGCTTTTCCAAGTGCAGGATTTCCAGTGCTAATCATCGAGTTAACCCTGTTGTTGGTTGTAACCTTTGTCATCTCTGCTTAAGCAGTTCTAACATCAGAAAACACATCAGCAGATTGGAAATGTGGGAATTTTAGGAAATTAAGGAAGACTGTGAAGTAAAAATAAACTGGGAAAAGTAACTAATTCATAATGCCATGAGGGTATGAGTTATACAACTAAATATCATAGTTTAGGTTAATGACAATGTTCAAAATTAATATCATAGTGTTAAAGACTTCAGCCAAATTCTGGCATATTCAAAAATATCTAGCCTAGTAGTAACTATCAGACTGTATTGTATAGCAACAAACAAGAAGTTCAAGTTGACTTTTCCTTAATATTTTAAAAGATAGTTCCCCTTTTATTTGGAACAAAGGAATATAAGTATAGTATAGTGGAAATTGCTGGATTTGGATATATCTGGTTTTGAATCTTAACTCCGTATTTCACTGTGTTGAAAGAAAAAGGGGGTTTCTGAAGCTCTCTATTCTTGATATAGCTATGAAAATGAAGATTATAATAAATAGCCTACATAATTACCATGGGAAACAATTTTTTTTCTTTCTGAAAGCATACGACATGAACAAGATGCTTAAAATGCTATTTTTTTTTCCTTGGAATTTGATTGAATGTTAAATTAACATTT
This sequence comes from Bos mutus, assembly GCF_027580195.1. NCBI lineage: Eukaryota > Metazoa > Chordata > Mammalia > Artiodactyla > Bovidae > Bos > Bos mutus. Next base: position 99,051,081 of record NC_091646.1, read on the forward strand.
TAAAAACTTAATGTTGATGGTACAGGAATGTAATTATAGGCAGATTTATAGACCACAAGTGTCTACATGTTTATTAACATTCAAAAAAGTAGGTAAAATTAATGAACTAGGAAAAAAAAAAAAAAAATCCTGAGTTATAAAGTCTAGAAAATGCTACTATATTCTTTGGATTAAGCATTTCTCCCCAGTTTGAAGACATTTTCTCAAGGAAATCTGTGTGTTACAACTTCAAAATACTTTTGTGTGTGTGTTAAAATAGCTGAAGGCATTTTAATTTTGCATCTGTGGGTGCCTTCCTCACATGTTCTTTTTATACCATTTTATCTGTATCTTTGGACATTTTATGTTTCTCTGAGAACTCCCATGAAAAATCCATTTGTCACCATGTTATCATTATGTAGATAAGAAAATAAAAGAGAAGCCAAACTGAGGTCCAGACAAGCTGTGGAAGGGAATGTGCACCCTCTAGTGCTCACAATTATTTCTCACAAGGGCATATACTGCTTTGTTTCATCATTTAAATAAAAATTAAATTTGATTTTAAAGTAAACAGCTCAGAGTTTTTAACTTGAGCATATTACATTGTATGATCAAAGATGTATCTTTATGACAAGATTTCATCTCTCACTTAAAAGAATATTTGTATTAACCTGTGTTAAGGTGATTTTCTTGCACAGAACTGTATTTCAAAGGGACTTTCAATTTACTGAAAATGAAAAATAGGCTCCAGGCATCTGTGGCTTAGCAACATTTTATTTCCAGTCCTCTGGGCCAAGCATTTTTTTGTCCATGTGCTTTCATAGTCTCTGGCTTTATACCTAATTCCTCTAACCTAGCTGGTTCTGCCATACTAGAATTTGGGGAATTCCCTTAGTTTTTCAAGTGTGTTTCTCTGAAAGTTATATTAACAAAAGATGTAAAAGTGACTTCTTTTCAACCATATCACATTTCGGAAGTAAATATTAGCAATATATTTGTGTATTATTGAGATTTATTACCAAATTAAGCTAAGAAGATTGTGTCCAAGTCATTTTAATCTAGCACATATTAAAATATTTTAGTTGTTTTACATTTTGCAGAGAAGTAATATTTTATAGGAGTTTTATACCATTCAGCACAATTAACTATCCTAGAGGTTCGGCTATTAATTTCAATGTCAGATAATGCATGGAGAGTTTTCTGGCATTTGTAGCTTAAAAATATTAAATCACCAGGTTTGTATTCGAGGCCATATATTTTAAAAATGGTATTTTATACATATTAAATATGTAATTTGATTTGCCATAACTGATGATGGAGAAAACACACAGATTTGATATTTTGGACGAGGATCCAGATTTTTGAAGTACACGTTAAACAGGCATATTTTAGGACAAGGTAAACTACACAGAAATTGATTTTTTAGTATCTTTTAAAGATGCATTTCAGCGCAATCTGGAATCATTAAATTTTACTGTACCGAAACATATTATTTTATGAGTAATGCGCTTAAACTTACACATCTAAAACTAGAAATATATTTAAGCTTGTAAATAAGATCATGCAAACATAAGTAAAACAGATTATTTGATAGGACTGTTAATATGGCAAGTTTATAATAACTAAGAACGGTGTTCTCTTCCGTTCGTCATATTTTGTTTCAGGTGCTGTATAAACTGTTGAAAAGAGCTTATGGGTTTTTATTTTAAGTGAGATCATAACATCCTTAGATGTTTTATAACTTGATTCCTAGATGAGCAGACTAATGTATTTGGAATATCAAACCTGCAGTGTAAGCAAAGCTGACCCCAGCTTTGTATCTCAGGTCAAATCGCTCCAATTAGTGAGATAAATAAACACACATTTAAGAGTAATTTTTTAAAAGTCTTTGATAGTTTCTATTTTAAGACCAGTTTGATGGAAGTTTTGTAATTTGTGAAATTTAAAGGAAGAAGTAAAGGAAAATCAGAGAAGTTAAGGTATTTTCCCAAGGAAGCAGCATAAAGGTAAATAAGATGAGTGAGTAAAACCTGTGACACCTGACTTTCAGTTTAGTGATTTTTCTATGGCACTATATTTACTTTATATTTGAAGCACACACAGACATATATATATATATATATAGGAAAATACTCATATATATTCACATACATTAGAAAAAATGTAAAGCAATCATGTGGCCCTCTTCAGCCCCCTCCACCAAGGAAAAGAAGCCCACATTATACAAACACATGCACATATCTGCGTGTGTATATACAAACTATCTTGATTTAGGGGCATAAACTGACTTGTTTTCTCCTGATTAAATAGGATTTCCCCCTTTAATAATATTACATAACTCTAAAAGTGCAATAATCACCATATACTCAGCACATTTTAAAATCCTAGAAATACTTTATATTTTAGCCATAACAATGTTTATATTGATTTTTTAAAATACTTTTTAACATGTTTCATTCGATATTTGACAAGATCTCTCTGGCTCAATCTTTTTTTTTTTTTTTTTATTCTTCCAATTTTATTTTATTTTTAAACTTTACATAATTGTATTAGTTTTGCCAAATATCAAAATGAATCCGCCACAGGTATACATGTGTTCCCCATCCCGAACCCTCCTCCCTCCTCCCTCCCCATACCATCCCTCTGGGCCGTCCCAGTGCACCAGCCCCAAGCATCCAGCATCATGCATCGAACCTGGACTGGCAACTCGTTTCCTACATGATATTTTACATGTTTCATTGCCATTCTCTCAAATCTTCCCACCCTCTCCCTCTCCCACAGAGTCTATAAGACTGTTCTATACATCAGTGTCTCTTTTGCTGTCTCATACACCGGGTAATTGTTATCATCTTTCTAAATTCCATATATGTGCGTTAGTATACTGTATTTATGTTTTTCCTTCTGGCTTACTTCACTCTGTATAATAGGCTCCAGTTTCATCCACCTCATTAGAACTGATTCAAATGTATTCTTTTTAATGGCTGAGTAATACTCCATTGTGTATATGTACCACAGCTTTCTTATCCATTCATCTGCTGATGGACATCTAGGTTGCTTCCATGTCTTGGCTATTATAAACAGTGCTGCGACTTAATTTGTATGCTATTTATTCAGTTTTTAAAAGCAAGCAACATGTGGACACATACGGGAGGGAGGGACGAGTTTTCCCAGAAAGAAGGTTGAAGGGGAGACAGAAGGGGCAGGTTGATCAAGAAAACCTTCCCAGAAGTTGTATATCTTGGACCAAGTCTTGAAAGATGAGTAGGCGTTCATCAGATGGTCAGGCATTTAAAAAATAGCCATATACCAATATGGAACTGTGGTGCTGGAGAAGACTTTTGAGAGTTCCTTGGACTGCAAGAAGATCAAACCAGTCAATCTTAAAGGAAATCAGTCCTGAATATTTATTGGAAAGACTGATTCTGAAGCTGAAGCTCCAATACTTTGACCATCTGATGGGAAGAGCCAACTCATTGGAAAAGACCCTGATGCTGGGAAAGATAGAAGACAGGAGGAGAAGGGGACGACAGAGGATGAGATGGTTGGATGGCATCACCAACTCAACGGACATGAGTTTGAGCAAGCTCTGGGAGTTGGTGATGGACAGGGAAGCCTGGCATGCTGCAGTCCATGGGGTCGCAAAGAGTCAGACACGACTGAGCGACTGAACTGAATATGAAAGTAAAATGTGTTCTTATATTCTAGAAATCTGGAAGAGAAAGATGATTATTAAAAAATAAAATAAGCAAAATTTAAAAGTCTTGCCTCACCTCCAGGCTGATTTATTCCACATTGTTGTATCAGTAAGCAAGAGTCATAATTTTATTTCCATGAACATGAAAACTTGTGTTCTAGCTAATTAACATGTACATTAAATTTTTGATTTATTAAGTCACCTGATCTAGGCCTACAGCGTCAGGATCCTGCAAGAGTTAATATATTTCACAAATGTTAATACTTTCAGGCTGCTAAAGGTGAGGCTTGTACATTTTTATGAAATGCAAAGATGTTTAAAGATGTAAAAGGGCTATTCGTAACCTAGCTCACTAATCAAATTAGTTTAAGTCTGGGAACTTGAAGGAGTTCTCCTTTCACAGTTTACACATTTGGGAATGATGAGTTCCAAGTGGTATATTGAAAGCGACTGAATTAAAGTTTATGTAAATGTGTCATCTTAGTTACTTTATATGGCAGTCACTATATTAATAGAACATAGTCAGCACCTGTTAAGAGGCTCTTCTGACATAATTAGCAGAGTTATCATGGAGCACAATTTACATATAATGATATACTGTTGACAATTCAAAATTGCTAACTTTTTAGATTTTTTTTTATCCACACTGCAGGATCTTAGTTCCCTGACTAGGGATCAGACCCAAGCCCCCTGCATCAGGAGCATGCGGTCTTAACCACCAGAGCATCAGGGAAGTCCCCAAAATTGATAATCATGAATAAAAACAAAGATGAGATTTTAGGACATATTTGAAAAATATAGCACAAAATATTCATCAACACTTAGAGGAAGAAAATCATTTTGTAAATAGAAGTCGTAATTTTCTTAAAGAGAATTTTAAGTTGGATAAAGTTAGACTGGATTTAAGGGATAGAGTCTGTAATAACATAGAAATACATTAAGTACAAAGTGAAGTATGTTATGAGAGTAAGATGAGTGAGTCATAAGGAATTTTATCGATGGGCTGATTCCAACGGTGTAGAGGTCCACTATAAGCAGCTTAGTCTGTGTCAGTTCATTATCAATATTTTGTGAGAGTTTTAAAAGAGAAAAAAAAAAGAATTAGTAGAAATGAGTGATTTTATGAAGGAATAAAAATACAGGCACAGAATCCAAAATTTCATATGTATTGAAAATCACTCTTCATTGTTATTCTTGAGGATTTTAAAAAGGTACCTGAGTTACATCTGTATGATATCTTCAGTTGGTGATTAAATAGCCAGCCTCAGGTAGTACAAAGCATGATAGAAAATACCAATGGTAAAATGCTGGGGAGAATAGATAGCATCCATTTTAGAAACATGTATGCATTTAACTCAGGGGAGTCTGTTAATTTGCCATACATCTCAGCAAGGATATGTGAAAAATATTCAACACCAGTGAAAATGTGAAAACTAGGGGGCAAAGCATAGAAAGTGATGAAGCAATAGCTGCCAAATTGATAAGGAATAAATAAATGTGCAATTGTTACTTGGATGCCAGGTTCTGAGTAGGAGCCAAGAAGCAGACCTTGTTCATTTTGCTAAAAGCAGTGGAAATGTCACTGAGACCAAGCATTGAATGTGGGCCATTGGCAATCAGTAAGAGTGCACAGGAAGCCTTTTGAAAACTCTGCCACTGCTTCCCCTTCCATCCTCATTGATGGCATACAGAGATGTGGATGCCTACTGGCAAAATATTAGAGGGAAAACACGAACTAGCATCTGACATTTAAGTCCCAGAACTGTAAAGGGATGATATTAAATGCTCGATGTTGGAGTATAGGTTGACTGTTTATTACATTGAGATAGAAAAAGTTTTAGTAAGGAAATCATAGTTGAAGAAACAAGCTCAAGTGGAAGCAACAGAAAAAAAATAATGTAAACAGAATATTAGATGAGTGATAGCTCAGAGCTTAAAACATATAAGAATTTGGTTTAGGTTCCACCTGTTGCCCAGGAATGAAGATGTCACAGTGATCAAAGAAAAGAGAAAAAAGAAAGTCTAATAGATGAGAATAGTACAGACTCATAGATACTTTATTCCACTCCTTTTCAGAAAGAAAGTGCAACATATTGATACTTATGCCTATGAACAGATATTTTTTTCCCCTAGGTAAAGCATTCAACTCACCAATTCCCTAGAAAAAAATTGAAGTCCCTTCAAATTAAATCTGTAAATCAAGAGACTATAATCACTCTCTAAAAGATCCTTATGTCAAGGGCAAGTTCAAGTATCTTTTGCAATCTAGTTTCAAATCTATAAAACCAGCCAAACAAAAACATGGAATGAGGAAAGACCTCTCTATGAAATTTCTCATCCTGTTGCCTGAATTGATCTGAGTTATTAGAACTACATGCCAACTGGTGCCCTGGCCTCCCTTAAATTCTACATAGTCTGAGCAACAAGCAGACGGTTACCATGGTGTTTACTCCACAAAGGCTTCCTTGTGTAGAGATAACCAATTTACTGGGCAAAGCCTCTAGCGTAGACACTGATTTAATCTTAATTCAGTGAAAAGGTGTTTCTTGATTATCCTAAACAAAAGTCACAGTATGAGCTGAACTCCCATCTGATGTCTAAAGCATTTGTTGTCAAATGGATGCTTCACTACATCAAACTCCTTAATAATGTGGACTACTGCATTTTCAACTCTATTATCTGTGGAATTTAATTCTATGTCTGGCATATAGTAAGCACTTAGTATATATTTTGTGGCAGAAGCGAAGGGGCAATTGTGTTTTCAAAGGAAACATACACAATTTCCTGTTTTTCAGAAAGACAGATGTCTAAAAGTATAGGATTTGGGGGAAAATTATTTACTTTCAAACTGAGTAAATATCCTCTGCCTTTTTCCTTTGCAGTTGATTGGAGATGGTGGTAAGGGATAATTATAACACATGTGCAAACAAGACCACTGTAAAGGCCTAGTAAAAACTTTTTCCAGTATAGGCCTTAGTAAATCTCACCCAGCTGTGATGCCAGCTTAGCGTCTTGAGTCAAGTTTTAGTTTCATGATTTGTAGGCAGATGTGAGCCACCTTTACTAGACATACTCTGAATCAGAAGGGTGTGAGACCAGAGAAACCAAGAATAAAGGGAGAAGTTGACACTGAATGGTGGATATTCACATCTCACCTTTATGAGTTAGCATATTTGATGTGTAATTTAATCAGACTAGTGTAAAGGAGAAGGGACACATTTCACCAAGGTGGGCAAAGTGGATTATTATCAAGAAGTCAAGTTTCTAAAATATTTATAGAAAGTTTCCAGTGGAAAGGTGGATAAAAGTCAATGAAGGATTTCACTTCATTGGAGGAAGGACAGACTGAAGGATGGCTCCTTGGTTCCCTACGAAACTTGAAGCGAGTTTTATTTCTAGAAGTACTTGAATAAAGAACAAACTAAAGTACAGGGTTAAGAGATCTGAAATTTGTCTCTTTATCCTAAAAAAAATGGAAAATCTTTGCATGGTTAAATGAATGAAAGTTACATAATTAGGTATGTTTTAGAAATGATACTTTGACGTGGCGCATGGAACAGATGGGAGAATTTCAGAAAGATTGCCTAGAACCAGTAGTTTTTGTCACATTTAACTGTAAGATCAACGAGGATGCCAACTGAGGAGATCCTGAGAAGCAGACAAATTCAGAAGAAATAGAATATTTGATGGATTAGACTTTGATAAATATGGGAGGGAAGGGAGAAGAGGATATCAAAGGTGATAGATGGTGATGCCATTCACAGGTCAGAGGGACACTGAGAAGGTACCAGTTTGGGAGAGAAATTCAAACATTAAGTCTTGACATTATATATTGAAAGAGTTCTCACGGCATGCAAGTGGAGTCATCGAGTTAGAGGATGATTATGTAGCTATGGAGCTCAGAAGAAATGCTTGAAGTAGAGATAGCTGTATCAGAGTCATAGATATATGTCATTGCTGTTTAGTTGCTCAGTCATGTCCAACTCTTTTGCGACCCCATGGACCGGTAGCCTGCCAGGCTCCTCTGAACTGACAGGAAACTGGACAACTCTTGCAAAACATTTGCCCTTTAGAAGATAAGAGAATGGCAAGAGAGGAATTTGGAGGTCAAGAGAGTATTGATTTTTAATAAAGGAATCAAATAAAATATGTTTAAATTTCCATATGAAGAATTAACTTGAGAGAGAGGGATTGAATTTACAGTGGATAGATTAAAAAAAAAAAAAAAAATACACTCAGATACCTGAGAATACATAAGAGAATGAAGTTCCAAATGCAGGTAAAGAGGTTGGCTTTTAACTCATTATTGACTGGGAGATTTTTGCAGAAAGTAATGCCTGTGGCTGGTGATTTTTATTTTGGCTGGCCAAAAACTAATTCTGTTATTTTACTAATACTTTGTGGGTTGTTACATTCAATAGTTACATCTGACACATCTGTAAAGTCTTCTGATTTTTGTGAAATGTTGTCTTCAATATACATTTCTCTAGAAGGAAAAGAGCATTCTCCAGCACTGTGAGTTTCATTTTCACTTTCTGTATCAGAATCAATCACTAGCATTTTTTTTGTTGTTGTTCTAATATTCACATTGTCTGAATCAGAACTGTATTCTGAAGAACTGTCATCTTCTGAGACACTAGTATATATGTCACTTGGAGAATCAGCAAATATCTGCATAAAATTCGCTGAAAAATTATTTTTCACCTAAAATTTTGTAATGCATCATTTTTGAAAATTTTACATTTATAATATACACAAGTTGGAACAAAAACCTAGCAGAGCAAAATGTGAATAATAACAACAATCATAAGTTGTATAATGAACCCTTGATCAATTTTAAGCTCTAAGAACTTCACAAGGTGATATTAATTGTATCACTCTCTAAAAATGTATTGACACGTCTCCAGTCAATAACATTTTGGTAACAAAGGCGTATTAATATATCTTCCATCAATAATGTTTAACTAGAAGAAGAGAAACTCACTCATTGGAAGGGAATGAGAAGGGCACGGGCAGGTAAGATTGACTATTTGGACATAGGAAGTAGAAGTGGAAGAAATTCTAATCTGATAATTGTGCTTTTCTCCATCAAGTAGGAATCAATGTCATCTGTTGATAGATGGAGAAAGAAGACAGATCAGAGCTTTGAGAGCTTTGGGAAAAGTTTAAAATAGTTCCTGTGGAGAGTCAGAGCTTAAGGTGAAAAAATTAAACATGGCAGGATGCGGGGTTCATTTGAGGTTGTTGATCATTGCCTTAGTATGGCTTTCCACAAGAGTGGATCTGGAGATGAAAGATTTTGATGCAGGTAATTAATTTAGGAAGTAATTCCAGGAAGCAAAGTGAAGAAGTGAGATAAGGAAAAGGCAGCCAACACAGGATGATACATGAGCAGATTTTCTATGGAGGCAACTGCACTCAGTCCAGCTGGGAACCTTTTGAGATCCTGGGTGTAATATCCTTCAGGGTGGTTGCACTGAAGGGCAAGGGAACTGTGTTATTTATCTACCAACTATCCCCAACTCTCACATAACTAAGCTATTAACATCCCAGTACTCCTGGCCTGCCTTATATACTGGCAAAGTGAATGCCCACAGGCAAAGACACACAAATGTTTATACTGGGCTAAAGGAAAAAAATGTCCTTCTTAAGACATTCTTATGGGAAACCTGCACTGGATTTGCAGGGTGACTAAATGACCATAGTTGAAAACTATTAATTTTATAAAATAATTAACATCAATGAGAAAGATTTTTGGTAGCATGCAGAAGGACTCTTTTTAAATCAACATTGCAAACACAGAAATAGGAGACCTAAAAGTTAAACTTCTGCAAAAATCAAATGTAGGAAAGATAGCCACCATGTATGATAAAATGAAACACCAATACTATGTATGATTCATATCTAAATGAAATAAAGGATTGACATTCAGTTATGTGAGATTTAGAATAAAAAATATATCTGAATTCTGATCTCTCTTTTTTTTAAATATTTCTAGTTGGGTAGCCTTGGTAAATAAGAAACTCAGTAAATACTTATTACTATGAATCAGGCATTCTTTGAGGTGAAGGATATAATGGTGAACAAGATGAATTAAGTTTCTTCCCTATGGTACTAACAATCTGAGATCAATTAATTAATTTCTCTGATCCTCCATCTCCTCATACAGCAAAGAGATGAATCATACTTTATTTAGCACAGGCTTGTAAGAAAGCAAAGGAGGCCATGATTTTGGAAATGTTTTGTGTTCTGTGAAACTTTTTATCAGTTTAATTTTAAAACAATAGCCTGCAACCAAAATAAAAAAAAATTCTTCACAGGTTTGTTTGATTTAAAGGCCACATCTATGAAAGTATTCATAAAGAAAGAAGATACTTGTCTATTCTTTCCTGATTATAGTAAACACTCCTCATATGATTTTGTTAGGAATCAAATTTTAAGGAAAGTAAGATACTCACAAACCAAGGAATATCATCAAAGTAACTAGGAGTAGTGTAGGCTGACCATCAGATATCTTCTATTGCAGGGGTCCGCAACCTGCCTGACCTAATGTCTGATGATCTGAGGTGGAGCTGATGTAACAATAATAGAAATAAAGAACACACTATATGTAATGCACTTGAGTCATCCAGAAGCCATCTCCACCCCCACCCCCAGTCCCTGGAAAAAACTGTGTTCCATGAAACCAGTCCCTGGCACCAAAAATGTCGGCGCCACTATTCTAGCAGATTTAAACAGCTGATTTCAACCGTTAGAGGGTTGTATTGGAGAAAAAAACTATAGCATGGTGAATACAGTACATTACTTGGCATCTTAATATCTCGTATTTGTATTTTTGGTATACTCCACACATTTCATGTGAAAATTGAATACGTTTATTTCCCTGGATACTTTTGTCTATTTTGTTTTATAATCAATTGGATTAGATGGTCTCTAAATTCCCTTTATCATAGAACCTTTACAAAAGGTTGATACAATCTATAGATTCTTTCTCAAGAAAAACACACACGCATTCAGAATTGTGCCTGAAATTTCAAGTGATTCCTAGACATTCTCCACCCTTGCAACTCATCTGCGACTCCCTTAAAATCTCTGCTTTAACTGGATCTGAATCACCTAATCAGTTAATAGTTTATTTCCATTAGCTCCATAGATCTCTGCAAAAAAGAGTGTTTGAGAATAACAGTGTAGGTGATCACATATCTCTTGCAGCATAACAACCCACCTCAAAATGTAATGGCTTGAAACAACAGTTATTTATCATATCTCACAATCCTGCAACGTGGGCAGTTCTGTAGCTCTAAGTGAAGTCAGCTGGAGCACTCACTTAGATGTATTCAGCTGGTGTTTGAGTTGGGTCAGAAGGTCAAAGGAGGCTTTATTCACTCGCCTGGCACTTCCTGCTCAGTTGCGTCCAACTCTAGACGACCTCATGAACTGTAGCTTGCCAGGTTCCTCTGTCCATGGGGCTTTTTTCAGGGAAGAATACTGGAGTTGGTTGCCATTTCCGTACCACTTGCTTTTTCCTGTGGTCTCTCTGCCTGGCAAGAGTGAGCTTCCTTCAAGCACTTTAGGATCCTTGAAGTTCTTATATAACACATGCCTTCTCAGAGTGTGTATTCCATGAAGACAAGATCCAAGGTGCAAGGACTAATCAAGCCTGTGCTTGCATTACACGTACCAATAGCTCATTTGCCATAGAGAGTCACTTGACCAAATGCAGCCTCATTATGGCTGTGGAGACGACATGAGTATTCTACGTATGGTTTAATGGGGGCTACCAACAGGAATCTTTGTTTGTTTGTTGTGAATACGTTCCCAAAAAATGATTTATCTTGGAAAATACTGATTTTTCAATCAATGCAGACATTCAAGCAAAGGCTGAAGAGTAGCTTATAGGAGATAGTGTACAGGTCGTTGCTACATTGAGATGAATAAGATTACCTCTGTGATCATAAAGACCAGATCAAAGAAGACTGAATTTTGAGCCAACCTGACTAGGGAAATAGTAGTGATATTAACATTAATAGGGGCATCAGGCAGAAGTTTCAGATTGGGAGAAGAATGCTAAATGTTGATAGATTGCCTTTTTTTCCCCATACAGAAGAAAGAGATAATCATGAAATAATGATCCTTATTCTTCCCTGTCTTAGGTTGGATGTCGATATAACTGAACTTCACAGTTGGATTACTCGTTCAGAAGCCGTGTTACAGAGTCCTGAATTTGCAGTCTATCGGAAGGAAGGCAACTTCTCAGACCTTAAAGAAAAAGTCAATGTAGGTTATGCATTAATTTTTATGTATTTTTCTAACTTTTGCTGCTTGTAAACCCTGTGCTCTGAACTCTATGATTCTCTTAGAGTTGAAAAAATTAATGTGGTATGCTATACTGCTTTTAAATATATCTTTAAAATATGTTTTACATATCAAGTAGAATCAAAGTTTAGCCTAGAGAAGTCTTTCCTGATTCTGCTGTGACTGCCCATGAATATTTTTTGTTAACCGTCTTTAACTTTTATATCATTTAGCTGTAAATTAGCAATTTTGTAGCATGAAGTCGTATTGATTTCCCTTTATACATTGTTCTTTCATCTGAAGGCTGGGATTTTAGTAGGCTTGCAGAATGGAATGGAAAAGAAAAGACCTGATCCTTACAAATACTATAGACTCTCTTTGTGTTCTCACTGTCATCAAAATGCTATACTTTGTAGTCATTAATAATTATCATAAATCATACCATAACTAAAAGATACCCAACCTTTTTCAATATATAAGAGATCATTTGCTGTTTTTATTCCCTACTGAGACATTATAGTTTTATCCTTTACAATGCAGTTTTTATTAATTTAATAAGAGCTATATTCATCTTCAGGGACATTATCAAGGCTTTGATATTTCAACTTTGACATATGAACATCCATTTTGATAGGTAATTTGCAATAGTTTGTGAGGGAATTTCTAACAGAAATAGTAAATATTTTCAGTGGGAAGGCTAAAGAAACAGGTATCTTGAATGTTAAATAATTTTAGTTATAGGAGGATCTCATATGTGGATTAACTCTGCTTTATCTTTCAATCATTTGATTTCATGAATTACAAAATCTGTTAGATTTTTACAAATACAACACTAATATAGATACAAGGTAATACTTGCTGTGGGGTTGGAACTTTTGGAGAACAAAAAATATGTCTTTTAGGAGAAAATAATCCTTTTTTTAAGGCTACTTTAGAGGGAGAAATAATTTCATCAACATTTCTGAGAGCTGACTTTATAAATGGGAAAGTTATTTTAAATTCCTTGTTGGCTTTGATATATTCTGTTATCAGCTTAATAATGGACTATTTATAAACAGTTTCAAGAAAAGGGAATTATGATTATATTGTTAATAATTTAGTTTTAAAATTAAAATGAAGGGTATTATGTATAGTAGAAAATAGCAAAATGTCTTATTTGAATGTACTTATTTGAAGGTATATTCTTTGTTATAGTTTTTTGAGGGAAATTCTACAAGTAGAAAATTACTTAGAGAAGATGCACTCTATGTTTTGGAGTTCATGCGACATATTGACCCACTGAAAGTATGAATCACCTTGGATAGACATGTTATTAGCTAATTAAAATTTTTATCTATCTGAGCAATCTACTTATCTATATGCCATCCTATTTCTGTATCTTAAAATAACTGATCAAGCAGGAAGATTGAGCTCTAACATTTTAAGACTGTAAATTCAAAAGTTTCCTGTTATCATATGATTGCCTAGAAGCAATTTACATTTAATCAATAGTGTCAGCAATGAGAGACTGAAAGCGCTAAAAAATATATATATATATATATATATACAATAGTGTATGAGTGGTTTTCTGATGCCTGGTGAGTCACCTTTATCAACTTCTCCTCTCATACTCTGAAATAACAACATCATTCTTAATTGCCTACTAAAATAAGACATGGAATGATTTACCTAGACATTTCCTTCAGGCTAAATATAATGTATAGGTATTAAAAAATCCTTGAGAGAACTACAAAGCAATGATGATGGATATGCATTTTTGCATGCATTAATTTTCTTGCTTCTTCACCTGTCCACTTATGTAGGTTATTATGAACACATGGGAGGCCCATCTCATGAGCTTGAGTGGTATTAATTCATTTTTAGGCAGCCATTAAAAATGGCTAAATATCACTCCCTCTTTTTCATCTTTCACTTGAAGTAATAAATGAATGAAACAATCAAGCACTTTCACCCAGTTAGCATATCCTAGGATAGCATCCCTTCAATTTTATATATTTTTAAATCAGACAGAAATGTTCCTTCTGTATTAACCATGTGTTTTATCCATATAATTAACATAATACACTTATTTAAGAGTTGAGTTCTAGGGACTTTTCTACTGACAGTGTGGACCCTGGACAACCAATATTGGCATCGCCTGTGAGCTTAGAACTGTAGGATTGTTTTCAGGCTTGATAAATCAATTTGCATTTAGAAAAGATCCACAGATGGTTTCTATGTCTGTAAAGGTTTAAGATCAGTGCACCCTCTGAGACTTTACTAGGCTCCTAGATGTTCCTTCACTCATTCTGTTAATGTTGCCACAGTTCAGACTTTCCAGCTGATTTTACAGGTTTCAGTTCAGTTCAGTCGCTCAGTCGTGTCCAACTCTTTGCGACCCCATGAATCGCAGCACGCCAGGCCTCCCTGTCCACCAGCAGCTCTCAGAGTTCACCCAAACTCATGTGCATCGAGTTGGTGATGCCATCCAGCCGTCTCATCCTCTGTCGTTCCCTTCTCCTCCTGCTCCCAATCCCTCCCAGCATCAGGGTCTTTTCCAATGAGTTTACAGGTATACAGCTACTCAACTTCTTGAACTGAGCACATGGTAATGTAAGTTAGGAATTACAGCAGAACAACCTCTCTTTTTTTGTTGTTGTTTTATTTTATTTATTTATTTTTGGCTGTGCTGCGTCTTCATTGCTATGCAGGCTTTTTTCTAGTTGTGGCGAGTGGGGGCTCCTCTCTAGTTGCACTCCATGAGCTTCTCATTGTGGTGGCTTCTCTTGCTGCAGAGCATGGGCTCTAGGTATGGGGCTTCAGTAGTTGTGGTTCCCTGGCTCTGCAGCATGGACTCAATAGTTTTGGTGCATGGCTTGGTTGCTCTGCCACATGTGGGATCTTCCCAGACCAGGGATCGAACCCATGTCTCCTGCATTGGCAGGAGGATTCTCTACCACTGAGCCACCAGAGAAGCTCAAAACAACCTCTTCTTACCATAAGGTGATTTTATACCTCTCCAATGTTCTGAAAGCCTTCCTTGTAGCTGTTCAGGTCAACAGGCCTTGGGCTCTTCCTGGAACCTAGACTTATCAGACCAACTTTTCACCAAGTTCTGTTGGAAATCTTCAAGACAATTAATTAGTTCCCATTATCTCTGTTATTTGTGTCTGCCACTAGAATATAGGAACCTCTATTCACCTGTCCTTTCTAATATCCTCATCAATTTGCTCTTCTGTACTCTTTCCTCTGTCTCACTTCCTCTTCTGTGTGCTTTCTCACACTCATTCACTTTACACTCAGAAACCCTTCTTCTAAAACAAACTTTCTGTCCCATAGACCCATTCTGTTCATACACAGAAAAGACTTGTACCCTTGGATCACCACAAAGACTAATGACTCACTCCACCACTCCTTTGCAATTGCCAGTCTACTCACTTCTAAGGGTCAATTCCAAAGATACCACTCTTATGTAAAACTCTCTCTTCCCTTGTGTTTCATGTCAAGTTGCCATCTGTCATTCACCAGTTTATTCTATTGTTTTCTCATTGTGAACCTGATGCCAAAGTCTTCAATCTCCTCCACCCAAATTGTGCCTTAATCCTTAAAAATCTCAGTTCATTTGGGCTGTCTTGCTGTCTCCAAAAGCTTCCGTTTCTCTCATCTCCTCAATTCACCTACCCACTTAAATTAACAATACCTTAGATACTTCATTACTCCATTTCTAAACTGCCACACTTTAAGAGACTCATCAGTACTTCTTCCTAAGCTTTCCATACTTTCCTAGTAAATTTCTCAACTTCTCTCCATAATTACTTCAAATTTTAATGGGTCTCTTAAACTTTTCCCCACCATTTACAGTAGGTGAATTTTCGTCTTATTTTAGTTAAAATAGTATCTCTTATATTTCATGTATTTGTGTTCATGGTCTCTTTCTTTTCCTCTGCCTCAGTGGAAGAGACTGCTATGACTCCTTAGGGCTAATCCCAGGGGATGGGTGTTGTTCAATCCCAGGGGATGGGTGTTGTTCAATATCTCCACTGTCTGTGTTCTCAGGATTCTGTTTTCATTTAACCCCACCCCCATTTTTTCGATCTCTCCCTATTTTCTGATGATAAAGAATCAGCCTTTAAACAGGCTGCTTTTCTATCTTTGAGAAAATCTTCCTCTCCTATAAACATATACGTGTGTGTGTGTGTGTGTGTGTGTGTGTGTGTGTATTTTCCCTTAACTTCTCTGCAGGACTAAACTCCATTAACCTCTTAGTCCTTCATGAAAGTATTTCCTCCTTTGGATTTTGGGATACTATTCACTACTATTTACCTTTTTAAGTTTTTGCCCATTTGTTTCATTTTGTTTTTCCTTTAATACTGAAATGCTCCACAGTTCTTCCCTTGTTTTTCTCTCTAGATTATTCTCATTACTTCCCATGTAAATAGCATCTGTTTTTTCATGATCCCCAAATGTGGGTCTTTAGCTTATGTCTTTTCCCTAAAGCCCAGTCCAGTATATTTCATTGCCTAATAGACACATTTAATTGAATATCTGCCTTCAATCTCCCCAGCCCTGTTTTATTCTTTCTTTTTATTGTTCCTTTTCCAGCAGCATCACCCAGATACCCGAAAGCGAACTGGGTCATCTAGATTTTTTTTTTTCCTACCATTCACAAGTCTACCCTTTGACAAATTCAATTAATCTCATTCCCTTAACAACTCTTAAAACTATCCAATCCTCTCTATTCCCATCACCAGAGCCCTGATTAAAGCTAACGTCATAGCTCACTTGGGTTTAAGATGACAGTCCCTAGCTGCCTTCACAGCCACTAATGTTGTATTCCTTTAGAGGTTTCCACCTCACTTCTGCCAAAGCAAACTTATTAAAACATAGCTAGTATCGTTTTTGCCTTTGTTTGTATTCATTTGAGAAAGAAGAGAGCAGCCACTGAGAGCCGGGAGCTAGCTGGGCACTGCCATTAGGCCTTGGAGATGCTGGAGACTGTAGTGGTGCTTGCAACTCGTCTGTCAAGTTCTCATGTTAAATATGATGAACTGCTCACAGTGCTAACATCAGACAAGGCCACTCCATGATCATGATGGATCGCAACAGAAATGTGACCATTATGTAATCATGTCTCAGTACAGTAAAAAATACTGACACTGTCCAAACCAGAGGTCCCCAAACTCTGGGATCTAATGCCTGATGATCTAAGGTGGACCTGATGTAATAATAATAGAAATAAAGTGCACGATAAGTGTAATGCACTTGAATCATTCCAAAACCATCCCCCTCCCTGGTCCAAGGAAAAATTGTCTTCCGTGAAATTGGTCCCTGGTGTCTAAAAAGACTGGGGACCACTGGTCCATACCACCCAAAATGACCCAAATATCCTTCCTCTTCACTAATATGGCAGATCATTTCCTTTACTAATCATGGCTTTAGTCTTTCTACATTCTTCCTGCAACCGAGATAAGAAAATTTAAGATATCCAATCATAGAATCATGGATTTCTCTGGTAGCTCAGCTGGTAAATGATCCATCTGCAGTGCAGGAGACGCTGGTTCGATTACTGGGTTGGGAAGATCCCCTGGAGAAGGGAAAGGCTACCCACTCAGTATTCTTGAGCTTCCCTCGTGGCTCAGCTGATAAGAATCCACCAGCAATGTGGGAACCTGGGTTTGATCGCTGGGTTGGGAAGATCCCCTGGAGGAGGGCATGGCAACCCACTCCAGTATTCTTGCCTGGAGAATCCCCATGGATAGAGAAGCATGGCGGGCTATAGTCCATGGGGTCACAAAGAGTCAGACATGACTGAGTGACTAAGCACAGCAATCATAGAATCACCTTCACTTCCTTACAGCATCTAATAAAGGCAAAGCTTTACTTCCTTGACCATCTGCATCACTTTACACAAGCCCAAGCCCTCTAAACTATTGTAACATCCTCTTAGCAACATATCCCAATAGTTCCCTATTAGATGCCATGACTTCTTACAACAAATAAATAAACTTTGTTAATCTACAGGTGTGTTTCTGGTAGCCTTTGTCTGAAAGCCATTGACTAAGTCAGTCTTCATGTTGCCTTTATGAGGGCTACCATGACCTAATTATTTTTTACTTATCCAGAGTGATTTATGACTATTGTTACATTTATTATAGTGTTGGTTTCTGGAAACCAGAAACTTACTCTGACTTTTTTTTTTTTCCCTGTTTCTTTTGATTTGGCTTAGTTTGGTTTTGGTATTGCAGTGTGTAATCTAGTGCCTGATATTTAATCTAATTAATGTTTCACTATGTGAGTAAGTGATTTTTTTTCAGTTTTGCAGACACATTTTAAGTCAGGCTCTGCTACCAATATGAAGGATATAACATCTTCCGAATAAACATTTGAGTGAATAAATTACTTTTTCTGTCAAAGGGTAAAACTTCATTATAGAATCTTAAGTGAAAAGAAAATTAATTGCTTCTATAGTCAGAGTAGGACTCTGGGGAATGTGGAACTGACTTTCATATTAATTAGAGAAGATGTCATGAAAGGAGGCGTCTTTTAAAGAGATGCTGGTAAGGAGGAGAAAAAGAGGTTGTAAGTGTTTTTAATCAGCTTATTGAAGAACTAGTAAACGTCTCTTTTCTGTATACTTTGCTTAGAACTTATGCTGATTATGTTTCATTTTTTCTTTATAATACAACTAAATTGCCTTTTTGATCAATTATCCTATTTTTTGAATTACAATTTACACCCACTATTATATTAGTTTCATGGGTCCAACACAGTGATTTGAATTGTCTTTTATTTTGCACTTGAAGGTATACACTTTAGAATTCATAATTTCCTGATGAGCTGTAAGAATTTTTGTGAGCATATTATATATTTGAAAATGAACAATACATTACTCATAGAATGGTCCACCGATGCCTTTTTTACTTGAATTTTGTGTACCAGATACTTTAGATTCTAGTAGTAGCTTCTAAACATAGGATCACATACAGAGTATATACTGACTAATGCATTATTCTCTGAGAGAAAATTATTTCCCAACTGTGTTCTATTATAAAAAGAAAAAAATTAAAATTAAAATATTGTATACATATCACTCATATATGCATAGGCTTACATATATGATAAACAGATATTAAGGAACACACATGCAGAAAAGCTGGATGAGGCTCTACAGGAAGAAAGATTAGAAAAAGCTCATATGTCAAGGGCAGACATGATTTCATGAATAAGGTGATTTTAAATAGGTTGTTTAGTTATCAGTACTTAATGTTATAAGAAGCATTGTACCTGGCAAGAAGAATATTGGAGCCTTTCATATTCTGTATAGTAGTGAGGGCTAAAAGCTAACTATACATATTTGGACTAACATTGAAGATGAAATGTGTGTAAGAAAATGGGTGCCATCCTTAACATTCAGATGATGCTCTTGGCCTTAAAACAAGGAGAAAGTTTATACACACACACACACACACACATTAAAGAGATGCTGGTAAGAAGGAGGACAAGAGGTTGTAAGTGTTTTTAATCAGCTTATTGAAGAACTAGTAAACTTCTCTTTTCTGTGTCCTACATGTCCTCCTTTTTACCAGCATCTCTCTAATGTTTTTATTTAGTCACTAAGCTGTATCTGACTCTTGTGATGCCATGGACTGTAGCCCTCCAGGCTCCTCTGTCCCTGAGATTTCAAAGGCAAGAATGGTGGAGTGGGTTGCCATTTCTTCTCCAGGGGATCTTCCCAACCCAGGGAACAAACCCAGGTCTCCTGCATGGCAGGCAGATTCTTTACCTACTGAGCCACCAGGCAGCCCATATATTTATGTGTAAAAAAAAAAAAAAAAAATATATATATATATATATGTGTGTGTGTGTGTGTGTGTGTGTAAGTGTGTAAGAGGGAGGGAAAGAGAGAGGGAAAGAAAGAGATTGACTGACTGATTGATTTAGAACCATGGAAGAGGAAGAAAGAGTGAAGATGCTGAAACATTTGAGAAAATCTGAGAAAAAATTAATCTCCAAAATTTTTGAGACCACTAAAATGTTGTTACACTTATTCTCTAGTGGGTAACAAAACATTCCGACATGCCAGCATAGCCAAAGATTTTGTATAGTCTGAAAATTCAGGAATAACTTAGAGTACTTGAAAATATGATACTCTCTACTTGCCAAATGGAATTACTACTGAGTCCAGAGAATCCTGATTAGTATCATAGTCAAGAAACATTCCTTTGTCTTTTGTTCAGTATCAGTTCTCCATTTTACAGTCTCCAGTAAGAATTTAGGATCGTGATCCTTATGAGATTGGTGTCTCTGTTGTCTTGCTATTTCATTTCATTTCTATTAAATTCAGCATTGTCTAGTCTCATAATTTTATGTCACTTTTTCCTGGAGTCCAGGATATCTTAGCAAAGATGCCAAAAATGTTTCCTGAGTTTTGTTTGGTAGGCTGTTGTCGGGAGTTTATACTCGGTTCTTTTTTTTAATATGTTATTTTCTTCATTCTATTGCAAGTACCGAGGTGAGATTCTATTGTTTTAACTTGGTGAACTTTACATAGTACTCTTTGTTTTCTGTTTGAGCCATTGTTTATTCCTGTTATCAGGACTTCATAACAATTCTGTTGGAGAGAGAATTGTTGTGCACAACTCTCAATCTAACCTAAAGTTTCCAGGAGACTTTAAAACTGAATCCGGCTTTACTTTTCAGAGCTTGTAGCCCCTAAACCCCTGGGATGGTTGTTGGACCACTGTATGTATAGCTACCAGGATTTGTTATGTATGTACACCTTCTTAGAGATTTTGAACTGAGGGTAGGTGGTAGAGACCATAACATTGTATATGGAGGTGTTATGCTATGATAGACCTCACTTTTTTATGCATCTATCGTATACCAGACCCTATTCTAGGCACTGGAGATAGCACAAAGAAGGGAATGCATAAGGATACATGATCTACAGTTGATATGCCTGTGGGGAAGATGGAAATTAAGCAGATTAATATAGGATGTTACTGATAAATGCCAAAGATGACAATGAAGTAGGAAGAGAGCTAAGAAGTGTATGTGTGTGTGTAGATAGAGTGGCAGTTGAAAGCCTCACTGGGAAGGTACCATTTAATAAAGATTTAAAGATAGTGAAGAATGGACACATACCCCAGATTGGAGCATTTAAGGCAGAGAGAAGGGTAAATGCACAGACGGAGGAGGTAAGAGAGTGCCTAGAGGATGAGAGAGTAACAAACACTATGTCTGGGGCTGAAATAGGTGTTGAGTAACAGAAGAGGTCAGAGAGGGTAGGGAGATGAAGGTTGGGTGACATGGTTAGGCTTTGAGCTTTTGCTCTGTGTGAGAAGGGAACTTCTGGAAAGTGGGCTGGCTTCCTCTGTCATCTCTGTTGAGAGTGTATCATTAGGGGGCAAAGGCAGGAGTAGAAATACCATTTAGTAGGTTATTCTGAAACATCCAGACTCGTGAGAGATGATGGGGGTCTTTTGACTAGTGCAGTAGTAGTGAGTACAGTTGCAACATCACTTTCTGGATGTGTTTTGAGGTGAGTCAGTAGGATTTTCTGGTGGATTGCCTGTGGGGTTTGAGATAAGGAGTCAAGAAGGATGCAAAGTCATTGGACTGAATGAATGTAAATATAGTTGAGTCCGAGAACATGCTAAATGTAGAGGTCTGGGAGATGAGGAACTAGCATAGCAGACTGAGTAAGGCAGTCTTTGAGGTTGGAGGAAGTGTGTGCTCATATTCTAGGAAGTCACATCAGTATTCCCAAGAAGAGGACTGGTCTGAACCAAATTATCCTGATAAGTAAGTTGAGGACTGAGAATCAACCAGTGACACTTTCTGAGTGTCAGACAGCAGAAAGCAGTGGGGACAGCCTTCGAACCAACTGAGATTCGAACCAACTAAAGTCTGTTGGTTCAAACTTTTGATTACCTTCATTCCTGTCTCTTTGCTACCCTACATTTTTTCATTTTGTTTTTAGTCAACCATCTATAGCTGTGTATGAAATGAAAGTTGCTGGACTCTTCACTAACGGCTTCATACTTCTCAAGGCACATTTGTGCCAGTATTTCTCTTTATTTTCCAATATTCCTCTTTAAAGTGATGTAACTTATCAGAACTCAGGTATCATGTAAACATGGACGAATATGAAGAGGCTATTAAACGGCTTCTTAAATCTGTATCTCTGTGCCTCAGTTACTCAGTTTGCATGGAATATACATTGCCTATGGAGTATAGTAATTGGGTTGTACACCGTTGCCAGCCAGCTTACAGACTGTCAAGTGTATATATCAAGTGACCAGGCATTCCTTCTGATACCTTGGTGCCCATGCTGCATTAATATTTTGAATGCCATCTCTGATGAATTCCAAACTATCAGGTTATCTTTACTGTGAGTTGGAATCACATCTGTTCAAATCTGTTTGATTCATCTTCATTGAAATACCTCTAGAAGCAGCAGAGTATGTTTGAAAGAGACCTTAACTTGTAATTGAATCATCAGGGGTCTAAAGCTTTCTACTTCTGTGATCTTTTTTTGTTGTTGTTGGTTTGGTTTTGGTCATGCCGGGCAGCTTGTGGGATCTTAGTTCCCTGACCAAGGATCAAATCCGTGCCTCCAGGAATGGAAGCAATGTCCTAACCATTGCACCACCAAGGAATTCCCTTTACCTCTGTGATCTTGGATATTTGATAATCTTATTGGCACTCAGTTTTATCTTGTGTAAAATAGGAGAAAATAATGCTGATTCTATCTGATAGAATTACTATGAAGCACATATAAAATAATGCACATGCACAGTAATTTGGTACACAGGGTTAGGCACTCCATTTTTTCTCATGGTTATGTCAGTGTTTTCAAATCTTTCACAAATTTCTCTGTGT
Organism: Bos mutus; assembly: GCF_027580195.1. Classification (NCBI taxonomy): domain Eukaryota; kingdom Metazoa; phylum Chordata; class Mammalia; order Artiodactyla; family Bovidae; genus Bos; species Bos mutus. Next base: position 99,073,912 of record NC_091646.1, read on the forward strand.
CTTGCTTTCCTCCTCTGTCAAAATGGGAGAGTGTACCTACTCCAGAGATTATTGTTTTGTTGTGGTGAGATGCTGGTTATTGTTACATAAATTAGAACAATTGGAATAATATGGCTAACCAAGCAAGGTTTATTTAACCTCAAATATTGCCCCCAAGATATTCAATTATCTTTGTCTCTCTGTTAGTAATACTAATTGATTATTCCATTAGATGCTTAGAATAAAGAGATAATGATCATGACATTTAGAAGGCCATTAATAATTTCTTTTCATTATTTATAAAGACAACATGGTATTCTGATTCTACTTTTATATAATTTAATATATTAAAAAAACTCAATGTAGATAAAATAGACGCTACTCTGATAGAAAATGGTAATTCTAAAACTGTTGAAGTTGAAGAACACAGCTTGTTCTTATTGTCCTTGTTGTCATTTTGTTATAGTATGAGTATTTATTTTTTCTCTCTTTTTTTTTTACCTGATGTAGTTAAAATTTGAGACACCTCAAATCCTGCTGTAGCTCTTGATAGTGGGAGTATTTGAATGTCATATATTTACTTAGAATATGCTTATTTTTTGCTGAGTCCTTTGCAAAGACCATTTATCTTTTAATAGAGAATAAATTTAAAGTATTAGGAAACATGGCAATTAGATGTGAGGGACAGATAATTTAGAAGACAAAACTTGAGAATTAAGAAAAAGTGAATTTTAGAGCTTCGTCTATGTTCTTATCTTTAGCAGTGTATTGTGGCTCCTTTATTTTCATGGACTTTTCAGTTCAAGTAGCAAGCTAGAACCTTCCATGGTTGTGCACATGCTTTTGTAAACAATTCAGTAATGTCTTTGTGAAGCTGACTTTCAAGATAACCCAGAAGTTTCACCTGCTAATTGGTATGGGATCCTGGGAACATATAAATCCCCAAGCACCACAGTCTGTGTACTTAGAAAATTTCAAGTAGAATCCAAGATACTAAAATGTTTCTATAACCTTTGGAGTTTTGGTACCAATTACATGAAACTGTGTTCTCATTTGCTGCCCTTGATGTCATAATTTAAAGTGTTTATATTCCAGCTAGGCTATAAATACTTTTATAAAAAGGACTGACATTTTATAGTATTTTATTTCACTTTTCTAAATTTGATTAGTTTTAATGTATGTTACCTTTTTCCTGATTGGATGTATTCTATTATCTATCAGCTCTTTTAGAAGTTTGCTTTCTTTGACCTTGAATCCAATAATCCTAGTTCATGGAACTCTTTTTAAAATAAATTTAAATAACTCTATTCACTTGTGACTACTTCTTTAAATTGGAGAATCTTTTAAAATATTTAAAAATATATGGATTATTTTATGAGCATTCCTAGCATTTGATATGCTTGGAGAATTGTCCAATTTAGATGATTACTTACTTATCTGAAAGTATTTTTAGTGTTGTCATATTGTTTGTATCTATACTTATGTCTGCATATCTAGATCTGTGTGTCTGTCTTTAACTCTTTGCTTTCAGAGGGAAGACACTAGATCTGCACTCTGCGATTACAGTTGAGACATTGTAGCTTTTAAAATTTAAGTCAATTTAGATTAAATTAAAAGTTATTATACCCAGTTGTATTTGCCATGTTTCAAGCGCTCAATAAACAAACACATGTGGCTAGTGGGATGCAGATACAAACTCTGTCCATTCTTGCTGAAAGTTCTATCGAACAATGCTCCTCAGAGTGTGCATTTATCTATTATATGCTTCCCACCTGTACTCCAATATTAAAATCTGGAATATTTGTTTAAATGCCTATAAATCTAAAAGCTTTACAAAACAGTCTGATGTATAAAAACCTGCTGCCACAAACTCAAGTGAAATCTTTGTATAAGGCGACTATTAAATCATAGAAGTATTGCTCTCATTATATGTTTAATATATTATAGCTTGTTTTTTCTGCAGATGCTTTCAGGACATATAACATTGTTATAGCTATAGCTTTTTAATGACTATAGTAGTATAGTTCTACTGCATGATAGCTTAGAATTGATGTCTCTGTAGAGACATTATTTGCTAAGCTCAACAGTATCAAATATTACATTTTGTTAAGTTACTGTGTTTCTGTTGTTTAAAAGTTAACTTTGGTTAGGAGAAATGAGCAAAGGGATTTAGGAAACTTTATGAAACTCAATTTCTTTTTCCTTGAAATGGGAGTACTTTGACAATTTTAGAAAAATTAACCTGCAGTCTTATATTTAGATAAATATGGGTTTTCTTCCACTAAATGATTTATGCTAGTATACTTTTTCCCATTGTGTATACTTATTGTATTTTCTGTTTTATTTTTAATAAAGAATACATACTGATGTTATTAGGAACAATTTCAGTGGTGTATTTTTAAAAGGTAAATTCCATTTTAATGATCTAACACTTTATCGTTTCATGGTTTGTTATGATTTGACTTTGGTTCCTTTTGCGGGGGCAGTCTTAACTTATAATGCTTCAGAAACTATTAGGTAAAAAATGTTAACAGTAGACATCTTATTTTTTTTTTTTTTAAGAAACAACTTACTATGAAAAAGACTTGTGCTTTGTTGCCATTTTGATGCATCTATTGCCAAGAACTTGAGAAAAATATCTTTAGATTCTCATGATAAACTGACAGAGTGAAATATCTTAAGGCTTGAAAGGGCAAGTAGAAGTTATAATTACTGTGTAGTTTCACAATCCTTGTACTGAATACTCACCTTTGCTATCATGCTGCAGGCCATAGAGCGAGAAAAAGCCGAGAAGTTCAGAAAACTGCAAGATGCCAGCAGATCAGCTCAGGCCCTGGTGGAACAGATGGTGAATGGTAATTACACGGAGTTGATTTAGATAATCTTCTTAGGGATTTGATAAACACATAGGTTCATATTTATCAGCTGAATTATATCAGACAAGCACTTCCTGAATGAAAATTTAAAGTGAGTTTATGAGCTTTTTATTATTGTTTCTTAATGCAAAGCAGATTATTTGAGGAAATTCAACTTTGAGTCCAATGGAAGAAAATGAGATGTGGTAGAATATTTTATTAGTCTGTTGCTGAGAAATCAATTTTAGTGCAAAGTCTGCTTACATTTGTCCAAATGATTTAAGAAAACAAGATTTGCAGAAATAAATGGAAATGTAAGCAATCATATGATATATGTAAAGTGATTATAATCAGATTTAAAATAATTTTGGAATATATTTTTCCCATACCTATTTGCTAATAATATATTTGACATTTTCTGTGTTGTTTTCATTTTTTAACTTATTTTAAAAAAAAAGGTCTCCTAAGGGAAACTTTTTTTTTAACTTCAATTATTTTGAGGTAAAGGTACAAAGGTAACAAGACAAATATTAAATGAATTAAAATTAATTTTTGCTAACACTTGGTACCCCAAAGGTGTCTGAACAAAATGCTATTGATGTCAATTATAAACAAAGTTCTTTCCAGTTGTCATTGTTATACTACTGTATTCATTTCTAGGTGTAAGTAGTTTATGAAAATCAGTGTGTGTATGTGCTTCGTCACTCATTCGTGTCTGACTCTCTGTGACTCCATGGACTGTAGCCTACCAGGCTCCCCTGTCCCTATAAAGCTATTTCCAAACAAGGTTATTTTTTTAAGAATATGTTTATAAGAATATAAAAATCAAATGTCACAAATGTTTTTGTTAGGCATGTCACCTTTTTCCAGTACCTGCCTGCATTCTGAGGCATAAATTCTGTGTTTGAATTATTTTTGCTTTAATTGCCATGTTGGCATTAAAAAATTCGATGATCTTCCTAGGAAATAAATTCATTTTCTCCTTCTAATGGGCCTCATGACTATATTTGGTAAAAAATAAAGGCAAGCAAATATGATAGCTGATGGTTGGGTTAACAAGTTAAAGAATATATAGAAGATGCAAAAAACAAAAAATATAGTTGTTTAGATACATGTTTGCGGGGCAGTTTAACTGATGAGTTTGACAACAGCATATTCATATTACATAAAATTATATGATCTAAAAATATCCTTATACTGTTATATAATTTCCCCCTGGTAACTGCATTATCACTTTTTCATTTTTATAAACTGATATAAAATCTATACTTTTACATGGTCTCTACTTTAAATGGCCTTGGTTCATAATCAAATATAAAGCAGACCTTAACTCAGATTATCTGATAGTAGTATACACTGAATTACTCAAAAAATAGAACCCACCTGCCAATGCAGGAGACTTAAGAGATGCAAGTTTGATCCCTGGGTTGGCAAGATCCCCTGGAGAAGGAAATGGCAACCCACTCCAATATTCTTGCCTGGGAAATCCCATGGACAGAGAAGCCTGGTGGGCTATAGTCCATGGGGCTGCAAAGATTCAGACACGACTGAATGACTAAACTAAAAAAATAAGTTAAAATTTAGAAATTAAGTAATGATGTTTTTAAATTGAAATGATATGCAGGGTTAAAGGGCTTACCAGGCGACTCAGCAGTAAAGAATCTGTCTACAAGGCAGAAGATGCAGGAGATGCCACAGATTCAATCCCTGGGTCCAGAAGATCCTCTGGAGGAGGCTATAAGCAACCCAGTCCAGTATTCTTGCCTTGGAGAATCCCATGGACAGAGGAGCCTGTCAGGCTACAGTTCATAGCGTCACGCAGAGTCACACACTACTGAAGCAACTGAACACAATGCACGGGTTAAAATGATCCTATGATTAGTGATAACATAGTTTTCTAGATTATTGCCCTCATAGCTCAAAATTTTGGAAGCATGAAGAAAAATCATGATCTATACTAGGTCTTTAATAAATATTAATTGGCCGATTAAATTCTATTTAGCAAAGCAAAATTAAGGCAGTAATTGAGATAACGACATTGGTAATTTCAGTCAGAAAATAACACTTCTGAAGGAAAATTCTAATTTCTGTACAATGCAAAGAGCAGTAAGGGATGGGGGTGTGATTTGAGACATTCCTCATTGGATGACTATATTGACCAAATTTTAAGCTTCTCATGTGTTCTGTTAATGACTATTTGGTGTAAGTGATACATAATTAATTTCAGATTTGAGCTATAAATAGAGCATAGATAGTTCTACTTTGCTCCATTCAATCAAACAATTTACATAATTACTAAAAAGTACACTCAAAGATTCTAACTTATCATTTTGTTATTGCTTAGTGTTTATTTTAAGCAATTGTGCAAGTTGTGAGTTAAGCCAGACATGCAGTAAGTGCTTGGAGTACCTCTCTAGGTATATTTCAGAGGAACCCCCAATCCTAAACTGCAGCTGCTCCACCAACATAGAACCAAATGCTAGAGTATACTGATGTGGTTCATGAAGTTGAAAGACACACTGAAGTTTCTCTAAACCAGATTTCTCAACAGTTACCTCAGTAAAGCTCTTAAATTTGCAAGTTAAGAATTTCCTTTCTCAAGTGTGACTATGGAGTGTAATAAAATTCATAACCATATAAAACACATCCTTGTTTTTATTTATAGAAAGGAAAAAGAGAGCTGAATCATGGTACTTCATTTATGATCCCATGTAAATATCTATTTCTTTAACCATATATCTTGTCCTTAAAAATTAAGATAAAGGCAGATCATTCTTATATGATGTTATAACTATATCCAAGTAATACTAATGTATATACATTAAATGTTTGATTCCCCATGATAGCAACACCTAACATATATTCATAATTTAAAATACGTATGGAGATAAGCATAAATATAGCTATTATATTTTAAAGAAAGCATTCCATAACTATATATGTGTGTGTACACACACATAGGAAACTGAATTTTTAAATAAAATAATTTATCATCAGATTAGAGCATGTTTAAAGTATCTAAAATGATTTTGGAACTCTCTTACCTTCAGAATGAAACTCTAAGACTTGCAAAAAAAGATTCCTCAATGCTTATAGTTTACATCAGTTTTGACCCCAAATGGTATATTTCCAAACATATTTCCAAATCAGTTTTGGCCATTTCTAAGTATCTACTGAAAGCATGAAGTTTTAGTTCCGCTTAAGAAATGCAAAAGAAAAAGTATCTGTTAGTCCTGAAGGCATTTGCCAAATCAATTTAAGAAAGGCGCTGAGAAACAGAGTGAGGTAGTGTCTCAAAATGGTTAAAAATACAGAGATTATTACCATGATGCCAATATTGAAGAAACTGCTTTCATTTGATGTTGCAAAGTTGTGCTAAAAATCAATTGTATGTCCTGAAAACACTGTTTCTCATAACACATGTTTAGTTTTGCAGGGTTAAATAGAAGTTATGATCAATTAGAAGATAATTTTCATTTTGGCTGCATCTTATCAAATGCCAAGTGTTATAAGCAGAATATTATAATACAGTTGCTATTAAATATTTTAAGTTTTAATATCAACTATATTATGAATTTTTAAGTAGAATGATGTATACTTGAATAATATGCAGGAATTCAGTAAGAGATTCTTATTCATTCATTTGCGACCTTTTTTTAAATCAAAAGTTTGCATAAATTATTTGTATACATAAAAGCTATACATGAACATTTTTCTCTTAAGTGTATCAGTTCTTTTAGAAGACTATAAAGGATCTTCACGCTCAGAATGGACTCAAAATGGAGGCTACAGTGATACTAAAAGGGAGAATGTTATATAAAATGTTAATTTCTGGGATTTTGACATGGAATTTTGATATAACTGATTTATCTATTTAACTGTTTCTTTTAATTAACATTGAATTTATTGCTCCTGTATCAAAATCAGTTGATCAGATAAGTATGGGGGATAGTGTTATAGTGTTGAATGGTGGAGAGCTCTTCATCTTGTTGGAGAAATTTTTCACAGATAGAATCTTTATGAAGTTTATTGTCACTATATAAGATTAGTATCATAGCCCTAGTCTGTATAAATTATTCACATCCTAGAACTTTAATGAGAGTAAGTGGGAGATGAAATTGGGTACCTAGTGATCTACTTATGTTTCCTGTAATTGTGATATTCTGAGAAGGGGAATTTCCAGATTTTTATTTATTTAAATTAAAACAATATACAATATGGACCCTCTTTAATGTTTATTTTTATATTAATTTAAATACAAAATGATATAAACTAATTAAAATTTTAGAAAATTTTAGCTATTAAATATCAAGTATATTGCTATCATATCAGTAATATAGATTATTAATAAACACAGGTTTCAAATATTTTATTTTGAACAGCTTTTTAACTCATTTGCATAACTTTAGAGCAAAAGCTTTTCATTGTTTGAATGAGATTATGGGACTTCAGGACAGTCTAGAACAGTTTTATGCCTAAAAATATGCTTACTTCATTTTTATCTGTTTAGCATTAGACTTCATTTTTAATTCTTTTTGTAAAATAATGTTCTTGCATCAAATATTTAGTCTCCTTTTCAGTCAGATATAACAAAAAAAGACCCTGGTTTTGATAAATTATTTTCCTTTATTAATATTGAAATACTAAATTGAATTGACATTACCAAAATGTTGCATCAAAACATTCATTTAAAAACTTAAAATGGTTTTACTACAATTTCCAGAGGAGATCCTATAATTATCTAATAGGGTTAGTAATGTTTTCTACATTAAATTGTGCTTCACTTTCAATTTCTAATTGTAGTTTTCTATGTGTTAATTAAGAGCCTGAAGACAATCACATTAAGGAAATGTTTAAATAAAAGTAGTAATTATTAGTATATTAGACTAAAAGAACATTTCAAAGCCATCATCCCATGAGTGTTAGATTATAGTGTTTAAGGTAAAACCTAATAGTAAGTCTGCTAAGTATCATAATTACACAGACAAGGGCTCCTCTTATCCATAATATTAAGTATGGAACTGTATTTTTAGTATTTTGGTTTATAGTTCATTAAATACTTTAAAATGAATGATGTCATTTGAATTTGGGCAAAACTTTGTCAGATGGGTAAGGGCAAGCATTAGGTCAGTTTGACTCACCTCAAAGGCAAACCTCTCATTATCTTTTCACATCACTGTGAAGTATTTTCAGAGGCAATAACTATTCTAATTGTATATTTTAATGGAAAGTGATTTTGTAGCTGCTCTGTATATCAATGGGGCATGGAAATGGTACTGTTTGCAGCGGTCCAGCCCCTCCATCATGAATGAGTAGCTTTCCACGGTTGTACTCATTTCCTCTTCTCTTATTCTTTCCTGAGTTCTGGGCAGCTTGATTTATGTTTCCTGTTTTTCCACGTTACACTTGGGATAATGGTCTACACAGAGTTCACAGTCAATAAATGTTGTTAATTGACAGGCACATTTTTCTTTGTTTAACTTTAATCTCCAAAGGAAGAGACTCAGTTCCTGGTATGTGTGTCTCTGTGTGTCTCTGTGTGTCTGTGAGTGTAGTGTGTGAAGGGAGGAAATTAAAGAGGTCACTGTTGTGGAAAATTAGTTACAAAAACAAATACGAGTAGAGATCTGACTTTTTTCTTCTGAAAAAAGGAAAATTAGGGTAAAACCTAATAGTCTGCTAAATATCATAATTACACAGACAAGGGCTCCTCTTATCCATAATATTAAGTATGGAACTGTATTTTTAGTATTTTGGTTTATAGTTCATTAAATACTTTAAAATGTAAATACTTTAAATACTTTTACCTTATTTTTCAGTGCTGTTTAGAAAAAGAAAAAAATGAAAAAAGTTATATTTGTAAATTTATATATTAGAGTTATTAGGGGCATGAATTTTATGCACAACCTATTTTTTAAAGCTATTATTTTTTAAAACAAGATGATGTGGCAGTTGTATAAAAGTTAGCGTCATCAGAAAACACCCTAGAATTAGTCTATAATACCCAGACCTTATTTTCATGGACTCTGATTAAGTTTCAATTACATTTTAGGCTGTTATATTAAATGCCAAATGGATTTGTAATGACCCTCACTTAATATGCAACAAAAACAGGAGACTATTAGCAACTTTACTTTAAGTTTTCACTCCAAATATTCTTCTAACTCAAGAGCTCTGAAAACACAGGTTTTGTATTATTCTACCCTGGCTTCATGGCTAATGATGAATATACTTGATGAGGAATACTTCACTTTAAGTGGCAGTTTTGAAGTACTTGCATGGAAGGTGGTGCACAATTAAAATTATTCTAACAGTCTGTTATGCACTGTATACAAGTAATAAAATTAATGGATGCACTTCAAGTAATGATCCATTTCCTCTGGGTGCAATATATTTATTCATAGACTATTTCAGGGGTTGTTTAGAATATGAAATGTGAATGGATTATGATCCATTATCCCTGAGATTCTAATGTGCTACTATGAAATGGTTTCCATAAGTATTGTTCATAACGCCTGGTGAGTTAATGTTTGTGTTCTTAAGTAGCTAAGAAAAAATTAAAAAAAACCAGATGCTCAAACAGTTGATACTTAAAACTTTGCAGGTATCTGCACTTATAAACTTTCTTGAAACTGAAAATTTTTCAGTTAAGAAGCATAATTCTATGAAATGCACATAAAAAATATAAAATTATTCACATGGGAGTATTTGCTGGGGAAACAGTACCTTTATTTATTCTGAAAAGTTTTAAGGGACTTTTTCATAATCTCATTACTACTAGTAGATAATAGATGGCCAATTAATTCATGAAGTTGAAGTAATAACGTTTCCAATTTTAGTTGATCCCTCCTCCAAGGGATCAAATTCGAAGGAAAAGAGAATGCCTGGGTCTCTGTATTTGGCTTTTCGCATCTGCAACTATTGCTCCCCTAGTGTTTGTATTTGTATGAAGTAGGCTATTGATTTGGTGTTGGGCAATTTCACAGGTAGTGTGTTTATTTTGTACCTACTCTAAGCTGAGAATTCTATCAGATACTTCCAGTGGAGACATTTTTCTTAGGAGATTTTATAGTTTAGAAAGACAGGATATACTGTAGTTGAGCAGGAAGCATATTCGTGTATGAATTAATACTGTATTTCCATATAAAGCCTTAATAATAAAATGTCTGATTATCTGCAGTCAAAATCATATCTTATTCAGTGACATGTAGAAATTTCTGTTTTTAACTTTTGGCATGGCTATACTTTGTAACTTGAATTTCAAATGATTATAAATTTATGACCGATTATTCCAAGATTCCCTAATAAGCTCTTATGTATTCATTGCTGATTGATATGATTTCTTATAAAATGTATAAATATACTTTATTCCATATTAGTGCCATATTTTATAAAATTACTACTATCTTTAAAAATATTTATTATTTTTCACAAATGATCTTTTTAATCATTAAAAACTCCTCCTGTCCCTAATTTCACCATTTGAAAGATATGATCTCTTTTCCTTATTTCCTATAGGTTCTTTTTCATTTCTTTATATTAACATTGACTAATATTTATTGGTTGCCTGGTATATGTCATGTTTGGTGTAACGATTCACACATGTTAACTCAGAACCCTGATAGGTGTTCTATGAAGTCAGTTGTATTTTTTTTTATTTTTATTTTATATTGGAGTATAGTTGATTAACAGTGTTGTGTTACTTTCAGGTACACAGCAGAGTGATTCGGTTGTATATATACATGTGTCTATTTTTTTTCCAGATTCTTTTCCCATTTAGAGTACTACAGAGTATTGAGCAGAGTTCCCTGTGCTATACAGTAGGTCCTTGTCCGTTAACTATTTTATATATAGTAGTGTGTACATGTCAATCCTCATTCCATGGATGAAAAAAGTAAAGTCCAATATGAGTACTTAGCAGAACCAAGTTCACTCATTTAGTAAAGGGAGAGGTCAGATTTGAACTCAGGTGTGCCTAATACCAGAGCTCTTACTGTGAACTTTTGCCTGCCTTTACCATTTATCCTCGTAAGAGATCCTTCTTGTACATGTTGTTATACTTTCATTCCCTTTATTCAGTTATAAAAGTCAGTATGCTTATTAGTGGAGAGTACTGTAGATTTCAAAGTGGAATGGTACTCAATTCACTTTTCCCATTTATATTAATTTCTTTTGAAGCAATGTTTAGCATTTGGACATATTTTAGGCATGACATTGAACTGATAATTTCAGGTAATGATCAAGGACTCATTAAATTCTATCTCTGGATTTTATTAGGTGCCATGGAACTTACTGATACTGCATTATAATTTGATTTGTATTTTGCTGATTAAATTAACATCTATTATTCATATGAAAATTAATTTATTATTTTTTTCCAATTGCTTAGGGGTTTTCATATGGTTGACCTCAGGAACATTGAGATAATATTTTCTGTATTCCCTTATCATTTGGACTAATGCTAAATAAATTCACTGCAGCATCATTCCATCAGTACTTTTAATTTACTTTAGCACCTCTTGTTTGTCTATCATGGACTTGAAATACCAAGGACTCCCTTCTTCTAAGTGCTTATTCACATTTAATATATGCTGAAAATATTTCTCCTAAACATCTGCTCCTTTAGATCCATGGCACATTTTTGAGTCGTTTTCTAACATAATTTACAGTTTCTACCCTGTGTATTTTTAAATTACTCCATTTCATTTTCCAGCAATATTATCAGCACTTTATCATAGTATTTTTTCTCAAAATGAGTGCCTATATGACCGGACATTTGGATTCTTCTCTTATACTTTGCAACAAACATGATTTTATAACTATAGTTTCTTAGTGGCATCCCTCGGAACATATTTTGGTATAATTCTTGGTCACTGCTCAAAACCAAATTATCCCAAGCAGAATATCCCATGAAACATCCAGATGTCTCAATGTCTCAATAAAACCAGTTGCTTCCTTAACTATTACAAGGGTATTAGAGGAATAGTTTGCTCCTGCAAACCACAGGCTGCCTTTTTTAGCTGTATATGTGGAAATGATATTTGTGGTTTGTTTTCTGCAGTGTCATCTTGAATAGTGTCCAACTCTGAAATTAGCGAAACTAGAGCTGTGTTTCAAATGAATTGAGAGATGTGGTTTGGCAGCATAGCATAATTACAACAAAATATAAATCAGAGTATCTGAGCAGAGAAAAGTAGAAGAGAATAAAATAATATAGTTGTTGACTTCAAATCCATGTTTTTTATTCTTTATAAAGAGTGAAAGGGGAGGCATGTACAAGTTAGCAGAACTTCAGGCCTCATATTTGCTAGAGATGGTCTTCAGACTTCTTAATAACTTACTGGTCTTTTAACTGAATCATATTATCAGAAAGTTGTATAAAATGGACATTCATAAAAGAAGATTCTCCTGGACAAGTTGGTCTTCACTAGATCACAATAGCCCCTTAAATACTTTAATCTAGAGGAAGACTCTTACACTGAGCTTATGATCTCTTTTGAGTCTGTGAATATATGTGGAAATAGGAAACATTTGAGTATTCAGTATTTCAGAAATATTAGGAAGTTATCAGTGCTATCATAGCTATGTTTTAATGTCCATATTATATTTAATATTTTTCTTTAGTGTAATTTATTAAAGAAGTTGCTATGTAAACACATTGTGTGTGTAAGAACATTTACATGTTGTGAACTCTACAGAATTAATAATGTGATATTGCTGTACTCTCGTTAGTATGACATTAGTTACATATCACACTTTGAAAAAAAATTAAATGAGATGAAATTTGCTAAAAGACAACATATTCCGTAAGACATAGTAGGTTTTCTGGAAGGCTAAAGTTGATAATGATATGGTTATGTTTCCATTTTGCCCTTGATAGACTTTTTTCTGCTTGAGTATTTCTGTAGCTCGTTTTCAAATATTCAGATCAACCTCCACATTTGTAAATGATGTGTAAATAATTCAAAAATCTTCTTTATAATTAGAAAGATTTTTTTTCCTAATGCTTGTTTTCTTTCTTTGGACTCATGTTCAGTCTGCTTCTTTCTGGCTTTGTATAGCATAAACAGATAATTAAATTGATTTTTTTTAATACATGTTCACTTTTTACAAAATAGAAGTAGAGTCATGGATGTAGAAAGCAAACTTCTGGAAGAGGAGAGGGATAATTTGGGAGATTGGAACTGACATATATACACTACTGTATATAAAATAGATAACTAATAAGAACCTGCTGTGTAGTGCAGGGAACTCTACTTAATACTTTATAATGGCCTGTGTGGGAAAAGAATCTATGAGCGGATACATGAATATGTATAACTGATTCAGTTTGCTGTATACCTGAAACTAACACATCACTATAAATCAACTAGATGGCCAATAACATTTTTTAAAAAGAAATTGGAAATTTACAATTTTATGCCCATATTTTAATTAAAGACATGTATGACACAGTGATCAATAAAGGGATTTTAAACAAAAAATCCAAATAATAACAATTCAACTAATTGTAAATCTTTTTAAAAAGTGAAAATATGTTACTTTTTAGACGTGTAGTTTAATAATATACACGATATTTAGCGTTTATTTGGAAATATCCAAAAAGTTATTTGACTGCAATCTTCCATCCCCCCATCATAACTTTGTGCATTTTTTGTTTTTATTTAAATGTATTCTACTCTACTATATCTTATGTATCCTTAGCTAGTACTTTGTTGTATTCATGTTCTTTGATAAAATGCAACTCCAGCAATTTGCAATCAACAATCAGAAATCATATTGATACTTCAGCTTCTTCAATAAATAAATGATTTATTTGAAATCATTCAGATGATGAATAGTTTTAAACTTGAGTCAACATTGGTTTTCAGATAATGTCTTTCAGTTTGTGGCTTCAGTGGATATATATATTTGTTAAATCTGTCTTTCTAGAGGGTGTTAATGCTGACAGTATCAAACAAGCCTCAGAACAACTGAACAGCCGGTGGATCGAGTTCTGCCAATTGCTAAGTGAGAGACTTAACTGGCTGGAGTATCAGAACAACATCATCACTTTCTATAATCAGCTACAACAATTGGAGCAGATGACAACTACTGCAGAAAACTGGTTGAAAACTCAACCCACTACCCCATCAGAGCCAACAGCAGTTAAAAGCCAGTTAAAAAATTGTAAGGTAAGAATCTTTGCTCCTATTTGGAGCATCATAAATAGGACTTTCTTAGAAATTTCCAGAAGAATAGAAGAGTACTTAATGATAAAATTTTCTTCTTATGGGTTTAGTGAAACACAGTAAAGATTAAAATAAAAGTGAAGAAAATCATTTTAAACAGGTAACATATGGATACCTGAGTCCTGCAAGCTTAGTTATACATAATTAAGTGATTTTGTCAGATTGCAGAATGATGAGGCAGTATTGGAATGTGGGAACCACATGTATCCTATGGAAAGTGGAAAATAATTTGGAGCTCTTTCTTTTAACAGTTAAGAGGAAAACCCAGTCATATGTTCAAAATGTGGAATCCACACAAACACACAAGCAGCTGATATCCTATATAATCAGATATATGAGGAAAATCTTTTTAAATGGCAGTTATTAAATTTGGAAAACAAGAGGAAGGTCATTTACAAAAATACTTTTTATATGTGCTTGGAATATAGAGGAATCTCAAGGGATAGTACAGTAACCTAGCATCAGAGCTGTTATTATTCTTAAAATAGAAGGAATCAGGGAGAGAGAAGTTACAGAAAGCCTGAAGATGAATTAGATGTCCATTGTAAAGACAGCTTTCAGAGCCAGTCCAAGTGCTAACACAGGAATGGAGCCAGAAAAATAGACACTCTGTTTTACTCTCTTTCTTGCCTCCAGAATCTGAACAGGACTCCCCATCAACTAAAATTAATCAGAAGTCAGAGGACAAAAAGCGGTAGTCTATAACTGTCATTCTCCTGGGCTACACGAGAAGGTTGGCTGTGTATCTAGTAGGGTAAACAAGATACAACACACACAAAAGGGCTGCGAAAGAGACTAATAGAGTATTCTGCATGTGTAAGAAAACAAGAGATATATCAGTAGAAACAACGTGAACTTTTTGCATAAGTAGTTACTACAAAATGTTAGTTTGCATAGTTAAAAACTTTTCATGGGAAGTTGCTTACAGGATAGATGAAAAGGTTTCCAGGAGGAACTTTAAGGGTAGACTGAGATGACTGGGTTTAATGTTAAAAGCAGTAAATGAGGGTTAATCTGCATACTTTGGAAATAATGGTTTAAATAATGGGAAACTGAAGATGGAGAGATGACATGGTTGGTTTGGAGGCTATTGAACCCAGAGTGATGGGAAATTCAAAGTTATTTTGAAGGGGAAGTCAGATGAAGGATTTGATGATGATTCTTCACATGATGAAACTACAGCTTTACTAGGAAGTAAATAAATTTAGCAAATACATTTGTGGATAAAGAATACCATATAGTGAGGCATTTATTTTATTAGTGTAATATGTAAGTATAGGGAATTTCTTTTCCCTATAATTCTAGATACATTTTGCTATTAAAGAATAGAATCCATGACTTTGTTCTGTGAATTAGTGGAATATTTCACCTATATCATTTCTTGCAATAAAAAAATCTGATGATACTTATTTAACCTGTTTCTTGAGATTCAAATATAAATATTAATTACATCTTCAAACTGCATTCATCCATAAAATACATATTCAGTGTCTCTAATGTGGCCAAGAATGATATTAAGTGTTTTAACTGATTCGGGCTGCCATAACAAATACCGTAGACTGGGTGGCTTAAACAAAGAAATTTATTTTCTCACAGTTCTAGAGGCTGAAAATCCTAGATGAATGTCTGGCAAGGTTCAAATTCTGGTGAGAACTCTGTTTCTGGCTTGCAGACAGCTGCCTTCTCGCCACGTTCTCACCTGGTCTTCTCTTGGCACATGTGCATGGAAGGAGAAAGATCTCTCTCTCCTTGTAAGGCCACTGGTCCTGTCAGATAAAAACTCTGTGTTTAAGACCTTATTTAACCTTAATTACTTACTAAAAACCTCATATCCAATTATAGCCACCTTGTGAGGTTAGAGTTTCAGCATGTAAATTTGGGGGAGCATCATCCAGTCCACAGATTCTCCCTGTACCCCCTATTTAGGTCCTTGTCACATACCACGAGCCCCCAAAGTCCAGAAGTCATAACTCATTCCACCATCAACTCTAAAGTCCAAAATCTCTTCATCATTTAAATCAGATATGGATGAGACTCAACATATCCCGAGATAAAATGCCCCTCCAGCTGTGGACCATTAAAACCAGGACAACATATGTATTTTCAAAATATGATGGTGGGACAGGCATAGGGAAAGGCATTCCCATTCCCAAAGGAGTAAAAATAGGGAAGAAAGAAGGGATGATAGATCCTGCTGCTGCTGCTAAGTCACTTCATTCGTGTCTGACTCTGTGTGACCCCATAGACGGCAGCCGCCAGGCTCCGCCGTCCCTGGGATTCTCCAGGCAAGAACACTGAAGTGGGTTGCCATTTCCTTCTCCAATGCATGAAAGTGAAAAGTGAACGTGAAGTTGCTCAGTTGTGTCTGACCCTCAGCGACCCCATGGACTGCAGCCTACCAGGCTCCTCCATCCATGGGATTTTCCAGGCAAGAGTACTGGAGTGGGGTGCCATTGCCTTCTCGATAGATCCTAATCAAGTCCAAAATTTAGCAAGGCCGATTCCATTGGATTTAAGGTTTGAGAATAATCTTCTCTGGCTTGATGCCCTTCCTTCCAATCCTGCTGGGGTGATAGTTCTACTTTAGGACCTACTGGAGTGGCAGGCACTTAAGTTTTGGGAAGGTCAGCATGAGCATTCATTGATCCTACCCTCATAACATTGTCGTAGAGTAAATGAGAAGACATTAAGTAAATGATTAAATAAACAGATATAAAATTACCACTGGGACAAACGTTTTAAACAGAGTTCTGGGAGAATATCTAACATGGAAAACCTGACCTTGATAGAGCCACTGAGGGCAGCTTTCTTGAGGCAGGTACATTTGAGTTGAAATTAGGAGAACAGCAGGGAAGGAGGCTTCAGACAGAATAAACATGGTGGGAGGGAGCAATAATGACCAAAGAACTGAAATAAGGCCGATGTGAATACTGAGCATAAAAAGGCAAAAATGCAAGCATATGGTGGCTCAGACGGTAAAGAATCTGCCTGCAATGCAGGAGGCTGGGGTTCGATCCCTGAGTCAAACCAGGGGTCGAAAGGAAATGGCAACCCACTCCAGTATTCTTGCTTGGAGAATCTCATGGACAGAAGAGCCTGGCTTAACAGCTAACACTTTCAATTTTCACATAGGAGACAAAGCAATGATTCTTAGGGCACACTAGGGCCTTGGTCTCTTTCTGAGGAGAGAATGGAGATCACCGGGAGCTATTCTCTCAGGGTTAGAGAAATCATCCTAAGTGAAATTAATTCTTTTTTTTTTTCTGCATTCAGTCACAAAATTCCAAATTCTGATTATACGATTCCATCCCTTTTATTACCCTTACTCTTTCTCTCTTCCCCACTGGTTTCCAGTAATTTGAGGTATCACCTTAGGTAGACTGTTTAGCAGGACAGCCCAAGATCATTCACACAACAGGTAAAATTGTACTATTTCGTTGTGATTAGTGATAGGTAAATAGATTAGCCCTTCCTATTTGTCAGTGTAGTCTGTTATTTGGAGATGTTTTTTAGGAGTAGGGTGCAGATTTAACTCTGAATCTAATATTTACCAGAACTGTTCTTGATATGTTGAGGGTTAGGGAGCACTTTAGGAATTGGAAGAAATCCATGAACATTTTCATGAGAAAAATACACGTTTTTCCAGGGTAAACATACAATTTTAAAGGATAAACAAACTCAGAGAACATGCCTTACTATGGAGGACCAACCATGCTCAGGCCTTTTTATGGAAATGAGTAATTGTTATCATTGTTAGCATCTTTTAAATGTTAAATATTTGAGGTCAGAATGATATTTCCTTTAATTTACTCTCAGAACTTTAAGGTCCCAGCTGAACATTTGCCCAAATGTTTTATTAGTTTCAAAGTCCCCTTTGTTTTGCAGAATATACTTTGCTATACTGTAGGCTCCTTATATAGCCCCCTAAACAGGGAGAATGATGGCCTTCCATCTGGCCAAATGTAAATCGGGTTATTAAATGTTTCGCAGCAGATGTCAATGGTACCATTTGCAAGTCTAGCGTACAAAGTGAATGTCTGTAATTCTATGATCCAAACCACAGAGTATTACCTTTTGCCTCTTTCTTATTCTTTGTCTATGAATATACACCTACCTTTTCGCACTTGATCAAGAGGCTTTATATTTGAATGGGAGAGATGGGGGTCATCTCCTCATTTATTTAAATGTCTTTCATTTTCACCTACCAGAATTTGATAGAGATTAACCTACCTGAATCAACTCATACTGATATAACCACATACCAAAATTTCTGTGAAAGTTATCTTTATATCTTCTCAAAATAGATAAAATTATCTATGTGATAAATTTATCTCATTTATTCCTAGGACAAATGTTACTTTCTCTAAAAGAGTATGCATGCATCCAAATATTTATATATATATATAAAGTTATATATATATATATATATATATATATATATATATATAACTTTAATTTCCAGGAAGATGAGATTTATATTTAGTTCATAAATACTATAATTCTATAAATTTTCCCTTCTAATTGGCTTGTGTTTCCCTAATAGCTCAGTTGGTAAAGAATCTGCCTGCAATGCAGGAGACCTCGGTTTGATCCCTGGGTCAGGAAGATCTGCTGGAGAAGGAAAAGTCTACCCAATCCAGTATTCTCTCCTGGAGAATTCCATGGACTGTATAGTCCACGGGGTCGCAAAGAGTCAGACACAACTGAGTGACTTTCATTTTCAGTTGGCTTGTGATCCAATTTTTGAATTTTAATTATCCTGTTTTTTATATTTTGAATGGTAAATGATCCTTAAGTACTATTTCTAGAGGTAGCATAGTTATGATTTCTAAGTGAACAATCATGGTAACAATACTTTAAAAAAGAACATATTGTGATTTCTTTGAGTTCAAATTATATATATATCAGATACTTATGAACTGCAACTTCATTGGAGACTAAAGAGTTTGAAAACATTTATATCAAGAACAGCACTATTCCGAAGAAATCGAATGCAGGCCACAAATGTGAACTACATGTGTAATTTTAAATGCTCTAGAAATGACATTGAAATAGGAAAAAAATAGGTAAGTCAGTGAATTTCAATAATATATTTACCCTGATATATCAAAATACCATTTTAAGATTTAATAATTATTTAAATCTATGTGAGTTTGTACTTCATACCAACTCTGAAATCTGGTGTATGTTTTACAATGACTGCTAAGTCGCTTCAGTTGTGTCCGACTCTGTGTGACCCCAGAGACAGCAGCGCACCAGGCTCCCCCGTCCCTGGGATTCTCCAGGCAAGAACACTGGAGTGGCTTGCCATTTCCTTCTCCAATGCATGAAAGTGAAAAGGGAAAGTGAAGTCGCTCAGGTTGTCTACTTGAAAGTTATACAGTCATGTCCGACTCCTAGCGACCCCATGGACTGCAGCCTACCAGGCTCCTCGGTCCATGGGATTTTCCAGGCAAGAGTACTGGAGTGGGGTGCCATTGCCTTCTCCTTTACAATGACAACACATCTAAATTTGGACTAACTACTTTTCAGATGCTCAGTAGTCACAGTTGACTAGAGACTACTACACTGGATAGCCTGGCAGAGTGTCCATGTGACTTGATCAAACAAATCAGAATAGTCTTGAGGGTGAAAAGGAGTGTTATTAACAATTATGCCAGGACAACAAGAGTAAAACAGAGCAAAGAGTCCCTCTAATTAAAATGATAGCAATTGCCTATTCAAGTCAGAATAAGTAAGACCATACAAAACTTAGATAATTATAAACACAAGTATGTGGGTGTATATATGTATTAGTATGTAAATTACAATTATATGTGTACATATATGATTATATATATTCTACATACATGTATTTAATCTATATAACATTAATATATATGCATATATATGGCTTAATTTAGTGTATATGTGGACATATATAGATATGTATGTATATATATAATTTATATTCTACACAAATGAATTTAGAGAAGAAAATTATTCATTGGATAAGCTTAGAATTTGAAGCAAAGGTGCACAGTTTTGAGATGAGTGTTGTAAAGGAACATCTGTGTTTGATTTATGAAAAAGATGTAAGGTCATTCATAGTACTTTTCAACTGTATCCATCCATACCTGATGATGATCTAAATGATGGCATTTTGAAATTTAAAAATTGTTGTTTACGATGGTACCTGTTGAGTGAAGAGCCAAGGTATTCTCAAATTGATGACGTGTGCTGGAGGCTTGCTTGAGCCATCTTGGCTGTTTGTTATCAATTTTTTGATAAGGGCCTTTAACTAAGCTTGCATCACTGCCTTTAAATACTTTACTTTGCAAAACTGTAATGTATGCAAAGTAACAGTGTTATTTAATACTCTAAATTATGGTACAGGATGAAGTCAACCGGCTGTCAGCTCTTCAGCCTCAAATCGAGAGATTAAAAATTCAAAGCATAGCCCTGAAAGAGAAAGGACAAGGGCCAATGTTCCTGGATGCCGACTTTGTGGCCTTTACAAATCATTTTAACCAAGTCTTTGCTGATATGCAGGCCAGAGAGAAAGAGCTACAGACAAGTAAGTAAAAATACTTACCATGACTGACTTGATATTTTTCTAATTAGTTACTTATTATGAAAGAGTAAGTACTGACATGAAAGAATGATTTCCATCAAAGAAACCATGCTCCCTACAAACTGTAGTAACAAGTAATGAAATGCTATTGTAGGAAAATAGATATGTTAGATTTCCATTTCTCTCCCTCCATTATAATTTCATGACTATGAGAAACAAATAAAGCATATGTTGTATATAGGCATAACTTCTCCTTGGCAAGTTGCAAATTTTACAGTCCAATGTTTGGAACATGGAAGGAAATAAAAGATCAGTTGAAGCCCTGTTAGTAGGTTTTCATCAAATCCAGTTTGCTTCATGTACAAGAATATCTAGCTAGGTGTCTTGCTAATACTTCTGTCAATTTATATGAAGATATTATAGCTGTAGCATACATGTGGCAACTGAAACTCAGCCAAGGACAAATTATTCTTTGGGCTGCATTTTACTATTGGATCATTCTAACTATACCGTATCTTCTTTTTTCTCGTTTACTGGTAAAATACAACATAAGAGTGGAGCAGTTATGCAAATACCTACCATATGACTAGCAAATTTTTCAGGATGTCTCTTTTGTCTTTCACCAATTTGCTCTTAGGATATTAATACACAGTCCAAATACCCCTACTCATCAGCCTACTTTTGAAGACAAAATTTCCTTTGACAAGCAGGTTTTTGAGCACTTTTAAGTATCAGCGAAAGGGTTTTTGAGTCACCATATACATATATGCATATGTATATATATGTACACACAAAGGAGTATAGAGTAAAACTAGATTTCAAAGCATTAAGATAAAAATATTTTTTAAAAGTTATACTTAAAGTTGTTATGAGAAGCACAAGTGAATATATTTGTTTTCGACTGAGACTTTAAATTTGTTGGAACACATGCATTTTTAATTGCTTTCCTTTGTAAATATGCAACAAATTTACCACACAATAACATTTCTAGAATCAGTATAGTGTAATATATGGGCTTTCCTCACTTTCTAATGTTTTTTCCCTTTTATTTCCTGGTGAGATCATGTATTGAAAGATTAATTTTTTTTTTTTTCCTTCAAAGTCATTTTTTGATGAGGAGTTTATTTTACTGATAGGGAGTGAAGGAATACAACTTTACAATCATGTCAGCTCCCTCTAGTGGATTTCAGTGTACTTGTTGCTGGGCTTCTCTAAAATCAATTGGGGAAAGGAATGAATGTCCTAAATTTTCAAACATTGATCTATTTAAGAATAATGCATTTCCATTATCACAAAATCCATAAACCTCCCTTAAAATCAAGTACATGTTGATGGTTATACTGTAACTGGTTGGCAAAGGAGCGTATCCACTGAAATTTATTTTAATTTATATAAACTTATTAAGGTTTAACATTTTTCCTGTTTTTTTTTAAAGGTATTCAAACTGTTGATGTGTGGTAACATATTGGATTATGATACTATAATATAAATACATAATAATATATACTTCTATCTATACAGCTATCAATATATTCATCTATATTATCATATCTTCCCTTTATCTTTCATATATATGGTGATAGTTTATAAAAAACTGCCAAATATTTTCACTCCATTTTTGTCTAAATAAAATATTCCCTTTCCACTGTAGTAATCAAAATATCTCTAGCACTGTGATACAATCATTTGGAAAACTTGTTTGATTCCTTAATAATAATTAATTAAATATGGATTATATATATTAATTATATGCCATTTATATTTATACAAAACTTATATGTAGTATATGTATTTAATATTATAAATTGTGTATGCAATTTATAGTTGCATATATCATGTTATACATAGATTATATAATTTATATACATATTTTATGTAATTTATATATATGTATTATGTACACATATAAAAATGGTGAGTAAAAATTCACCATGTCAAGTCATATTACAGTTAACTTTGTTAACTAATAATTATTTTCAAGGAATTTGCCATATGTATGTTTTCCCTAAACTGACTCCAGGGAGTAAATCTCATTACTTGTATCACTACATGGTGCTTTGAACATATTAAGTATTCAGTGAATAAGAGCTACCACAAAGACCTGGAAATCTGTCTTGACTTTCATCCCCTCTTTCCTTTTCTTCACTAGTGTTCTCACAGTTAAACAGAAACTTGACTTTTTAAGTGTACTTTGAATGGTGAAAATTGGTGTGAGGAATTGGTGGTTGGTACCTGGCAAAAATGATATGAAAAATAATACTAAAAGTTAAATGTACTCTATATTGATAGCAATTTTTAGTCTACAAACAAAAATCTTATAAACCATCATTCTTAGTCCTTAGAGGCAACCCTTTGAGAATATGATTATTATTCCCATGTCACAAGTGACCCATTAGAGCTCAAATAATGGAAAGGATGTATATATGAAATGGTTTAAGAACTGGAGAATATATTAATGCTATATTAATAGCAGCATTATTCATGATAGCCTCAAAATGGAAGCAACCCATATGCCCATCAACTGAATAAATAAATTGAGTATATCCATACAATGAAATAATACTCAGTAATGAAAAGTAATGAAGTATTGATACATGCTACAGCATGGTTTCCTTAAAAACATTATGCTAAGTGAAAGAAGCCTCTCACCAAAGACCATATATTATATGATTACATTTATTAGAAATGTCCACACTATGCAGATCTAAAGAGACAGAAATAAATGAATGGTTGCCTAAGGCTAGAAGATTGAAATGGTAGCATTTCCTCCCAAAGCAATTGATAAAGCCTTTTCTAGAAACTGCAAACCAGAAAGATCATTTTCTACCCTAGATGAATTTGGAAAATAGCAAAAAGTTTGTTAGGGTAATCCATTATTATAACAAAGAAGAAATTAAATGTTCTTTTTAAATGTAAATATGGAAACACAGTTTGAAATATGCTTTGAACTCCTTTCAGTTGTGAGAGATATAATCATGCCAAGGAAATTATTATTTTGTTGTTTTTACCAGCCATTGGGGAAGTGGCAGCATTAATTATAACAAAACAAGTGTTTTCTTATTTTCTAAAACTTTAAAAGTGTGTTCTTTTGTTCTTTAACCCTAGATTGCCGACACAATATTTTTCTTTTCTTAAAAAAAAAAAATTGACAAGAACTCATAATATGAGATTTATCTTCCTAACAAACTTTTAAGTGTAAATAAAGTGTTAAGTGTAAATCAGTGTTGTACAGCAGATCTCTAAAATTAACTCTTGCACAGTTGAAACTTTGGGGTTTCCTGGATGGTGTGGTGCTTAAGAATCAACCTGCAATGCAGGAGACACAGGAGATGTGAGTTCGATCCCTGGGTCGGGAAAACCCCCTGGAGTAGGATGTATAATATCATATGTGAAACGAATCATCAGTCCAGGTTCGATGCATGATACAGGATGTTTGGGGTTGGTGCACTGGGATGACCCAGAGGGATGGGATGGGGAGGGAGGTGCGAGGGGGTTTCAGGATGGGGAACACGTGTACACCCGTGGTGGATTCATGTTGATGTATGGCAAAATCAATACAATATTGTAAAGTAATTAGCCTGCAATTAAAATAAATAAATTTATATTTAAAAAAGAAACCTATTCCAGTATTCTTGCCTGGAAAATCCCATGGACACTAATTCAATACATAGTTTTGAACACTTGGTGTGTGCCATGAAAATAATGGATACTAGGTATTTAGTGGAGAAAATTGGGAGGGAGATTTATGTCTTAATGGAGCTTATAGGAATAAAGATACTGAACAAATGAATATCTAAATTATATTATCATAGATTATAATCACTTAGAAAATATTATTCTGGGGTGATGACATTTGAGTCAAACCCCAAGGATATGCAGGAACCAGCTGTATAGTGAGTTAAAGGAAGGATATTAGGAAAAATGGGAATACACACAAATGTCCCAAAGTAGGGAAGTATTGGGCATGTCCAAGAAGACAGAAATGAGGTCTGGAAGGAGGAAACCAGCAAATCATGGAAAGATTAGGATAAAATCAGAATGGAGTTCATGCAGGCTACCCCCTAGAGGCTCCTATAAAAAGTTCAGGTTATATTTCAGAAGTGTTGAAATGTCTAAAAGAATTTCAATTAAAGAAATTAAGTAATCTGATTCACATTTTTGAAAGATTGAAGAAGGGTCAGAGCAGAAGTAGGTAGGTAGGGAAAAGGTAGGTAGGGGAAATGGTAGCCATACAGGCACCACCTTGGACTGGAGTTGTGATACAGTAGATAAAGGAAAAGTGCAGGCAGCCCTTGAAGTGCTGATCATCTGGGGAGGTGTAGTAGGAAGTACTCTTACCAAAAATTACAGAGAATTACTTTTGCTTCCTATGGAGATAATAGAAAAAAAGTTTAGGATGGCCAGCAAACAGTGCTCCCTGTGGCCATAATTTCAAGCTCTGTTGTTAGTCCCTACTACTCCCTGTTAAGATGCAGAGACTGGGAAGGGAAATAAAGGTTGACCTGAGTTAGCTCTTTCAGCTCCAGATCAGAAACTTGACCTTATTTACTTTTATATATAGGAAAGGGATTCTTTTGTTCTGGAAGACAAAATCTGTATCACTTTGCTTTTCAAGTCCAGAAAAGAAAAGAAGAAAAGCTGTTTGTAAATGGTCCTTTTGTTTTCATACTGTTGTCTTTATCAATACCACCAACAGCATGAATAATGGACACATTTATTTAAGCTTAATATGTGCTTCATGCCATGAGATACAGGAATTGCTCCCTGACCTTGAGAATCTTGAGAACATATGCTAAATGCCAATGGAGCATTAAAAATAAAAAATGTTTTGAACACTTATTTAGCAGGAGTTCTTAAAGATAGGTTTGATGAACCAGAAGGGCTAATATTTAAAAAAGTGGAAAAGAAGGAAAATGCAGCAACCCCTCCACAAACACTTCCCTTATATCATAATAAATATTTCAGTAATATAGAATTTATATTTACCACCATCTTGGTTGGTTGTGCATGCCAAGTTACTTCAGTAGTTCTGACTCTTTGCCATGCTATGGACTGTAGCCCACCAGGCTGTTCTGTCCATGGGATTCTCCAGGTAAGGATACTGGACAGGGTTGCCATGCCTCCTCTGGGGGATCTTCCTGACCCAGGGATCCAACTAGCATCTCTGAAGTCCCCTGCATTGGCAGGCAGAGTCTTTATCACTAGCACCACCTGGGAAGCCCACAGACTTGTTTGGAAAGTTGAGATGGACGTAGAAAGGGAATAATTTGTTCAGCAGGTGATTATTAGAGCACTGATTGCGAAAAGATCCAGATTTCAGTTGATCTACTGGTTGTTGTTCAGTGGCTCAGTCATGTCCAGCTCTTTGCGACCCCACGAACTGCAGCACTCCAGGCTTCCCTGTCCTTTACCATCTCCCTGTGCTTGCTCAAACTCATGCCCATTGAGTCGGTGATGCCATTTAAACATCTCGTCCTCTGTCATCCCCTTTTCCTCCTGCCTTCCATCTTTCCCAGCATCAGGGTTTTTTCTAATGAGTTGGCTCTTCCCATTAGGTGGCCAAAATATTGGAGCTTCAGTATCAGTCCTTCCAATGAATATTCAGGATTGATTTCCTTGAGGATTCACTGGTTTGATTTCCTTGAAGTCTAAGGGACTTGTAAGAGTCTTCTCCAGCACCACAGTTCAAAAGCATCAATTCTTTGGTGCTCAGCTTTCTTTATAGTTCAACTCTCACATCCATACATGAATACTGGAAAAACCATAGCTTTTACTAAACAGACCTTTGTCAGCAAATGATGTCTCTGCTTTTTAATACACCATTTAAGTTTGTCATAGCTTTTTTTCCAAGGAGCAAGCGTCTTTTAATTTCATGGCTGCAGTCACTGTCTTCAGTGATTTTGAAGCCCAAGAAAACTGTCACTCTTTCCCCATCTATTTGCCATGAAGTGATGGGACCAGGTGCCATGATCTTCGTTTTCTGAATGTTGAGTTTTAAGCCAGCTTTTTTACTCTCCTCTTTCACTTTGATGGAGGCTCGTTAGTTCCTCTTTGCTTTATGCCCTAAGGGTCATGTCATCATAAGGGTGGTGCCATAAGGATGGGGATTCATTGGAGACATGGCTTTTAAAAAAATTCTGAGGTGATCTTGGATAAAATCCCTAGAAACCCATATGCTTTGCTCGTGTCAGAACACATCTGGGACCCTTCATGGGAATGAAGTGTGAGCAGCAGGAACTTTTAGCAGAAGGAGTGGCATAAGTACAAAGACTTGACATTAGTGACAGGTTTTGTTTGATAAATAGGGTATTTATGATGATGGGACTTCGGGCTGAAAGTTCATTGGATTCCAATCACAAAAGACCTTTGATGTCAAACTAAGTAAATAACTTATATGTTGGTTTTGGAAATTCAAGTTTCCATACTTGTGATGTGTTGTTTTGCTAAGTCTTTTTTTAAAAGTAATTTATTTATTTTAATTGGAGGCTAATTACTTGACAATACTGTAGTGGTTTTTGCCATACATTGACATGAATCAGCCATGAGTGTACATGTGTTCCCCATCCTGAACCCCCCTCCCACCTCCTTCCCAAGGACGGTTCATATCAATAGTATGTTAATCACTGTTGATTAACATACTAGTTAATCATCACAATAGTATGTTAATCACTGTGAGTTCCCTTTTCTTTCTCAGCAGGCATCTTCTGCCAGTGTTCACATTTTAAAAAAATGCTGGTACTATGTCATGGTTTATGTCATTTAATAAGGTTTAGAATTGCACAAGGTCGTTTTTGGTTACATTGTTTCTCTGTCATTCTTTTAGCTATGAGGGATGGGGAAGAAGTTGGAGTATATTTGATATGGAATAAAAAGAAAGAGAACTTCAACTCAAAAGTTTTTCCAAAGTAGCTATATCAAAGAAGTAGAAGTGCTGTTGGTTCAGTTAGCTTCTACACATACACACAGAACTCATACAAGTCATCAGTAATTTCTACTTATAAGTGATGGAAACTTTAAATTGCAGTCAATTTCATATTCACAGCAGAAGTGTCAATGTTTTTAAATGATGTCACTCTCCAGACTGCTAATAAATATTCTCTTTCTCTCTCCAAATGGATTACTTTCCCCATCTTCTATGTAAGCACCGCCTAATAGAAATATAAGACATATATGTAATTTAAAATTTCCTAGTAGTCATATTAAGAAACAATTAATTGCACATTTTCTTTGAACAGATACATCCAAATATTATCATTTTACCATAGAAACAGAAATTTAAAATTATAGGCATATTTCTACATTATTGTTGTGCTAAAGTTTCAGAATCTGGTGTCTCTTTGCACTTGTAGAACATCTCTATTCAGACTAAGCACATTTGAAGTGTTCACTAGACATCTGTATCTAGTGGCTACCCTATTGGACAGCACAGTTCTATATTCTTTCTCTCCCTTCTATCATTTCTGTGACATTTAAGTACCTTTCTTTTCTCTGAGTAGTTTTGTTTCAACATTTTTTTGGTGGGAGATATAGTTGTGATTCTTTATCAAAAAAGTTCCATATATAACCTACTGTTCTGAGATCCCAGCATTATTGTGATTACTCTGTTTTACAATGTGAAAACAAATCTAAATTTTCAAAGTAGATCTGTTTACCTTGCTTTTCAGTTAGAATTCTTTACCCCTTGACACAGACGTGTGTGTATCAGAAAATACAGTATTTAGTTCTACACATGGCTCTCTTTTTTTTAGTTAATAATGAAATAATCTTGCCTTGTCTGGGCTCTCCTTTGCTCACCTCTCCTTTCTATTCTCTGAAGCCCCACACACTTTTAAGTCAATTGGATAAAGCAGAGGAATTTTTAAACAAAAAATACAAAAGACATTTTTAGATGTCAATTTGATCGTACTTGGTCATCACCATCCTTCACATGACTACACTGATGGACTGGGGATAAATGGGACTTTTTTTAACCTTTCATGATAGGTAGGGTATACAACATGGCAACCCTTAACGTTTACTTTCCCAATAATCCACAACACATGCTTCCAAAACTACCATCACTTGGATTAACTTTAATTTTGTAGGATATATTTCCTTTGTCATAAAACATTAAGAAGGTATCTGTATTTTTAAATGACACTTTAGCAAATAGAATTGTGGAAACTGTGGTAAGAATCTTTAAGATGCATGATTTATAAGCAATATATAGCTAAATGTTAAATACCCAGTCAGTTTTTCAAGGGCCTGGGCTGGGCCAAATGATGCCAATAGAACTCTTATGAATTTTTAGGATGGTTGGTTATTAAATTGGATATGCTTATTGTCTTATTGCTTTCAGTAAAGAGCAAGAAGTATCAGTTGAGTTTTAAGCTCTATTTCTATCCATAAAAGATCGGGATTTCTCTCGATGGGGTAGGGCTAGTTCTGCCACCGTATTGGAATCACAAGGGCAGCATCCACACACATCTCACTGACTGGTAGGTAGAGCAGCTTATACTAAGATCGCCCTCAGGTGCAACTAGCTTCTGCACCAGACTGTTTTCTTTCACTTTAATCTGAAACAGAATTAATAATCCTTCACTAGTATTCTCCATTATGTCTAGTTTAAATGAGATCAACTATGTGTTTTATAATCACTGTTAAACCGTGTGGTTTATAATCACTGTTCAGCTGCTACAAGGTAAATCACATTGGCCAATTAATTCATTTTTACATCTAGGAGGCAATCATGAATAAAATATATGTGGCTTTAATTTTATCTTATAAATTAAGAGTCATACATTTTATCTGCAGACCTCGCCTCTAAGTCCTAGATTCATATGTCCCACTACTTCCTTAACCTTTTTTTATCTAGACATCCCAGTAAGTTCCAGAAAGATAAGCTCTTGGTGGGCAGCTATGAAATCAACAATCACTTCCTTCTTGGTCCCTCTAACATCACAGAAAAGAACCAATACTTGTGGAGTTGCACCATCAGGAGACTCAGAATCATCATTGATATTCCCTGTTCTCCACCCACTCCCTCTCCCATTTCCATGTCTGTGTTTTTTATCTCCTAAATAGCGCTCACATCCAAACTTCATATTTATTATCATAACATAACTCCAAACTACTATGGTTTTTTGCCTGGACCACTAAATTATCTCCCCTATGTTCATTCTTGATACTGAGAAACCTGTATTCTACATTTCAACCAGAATTGTCTTTCTGAAGGAAAATGTAGCCATAACACTTTGTGTGTGTAATATGTTCAATGAATTCCATTTGCTCTGACTTTAAAGGTGCCTCAATGGCCCTGCATAATATGGACATTGCCTGCCTCAAATTACAGCCTCATTCATGCTTCTATTCTTCTTACTCCATATTGCTGTCTCATGTACTGAAGACAGCATAGGCTTTCCTACCTTAGATCTTGCGTATAGAATTCTCCCAGGAGCCCTAGCATAGCTAATTCTTATTCATTCATATCTTTCTTCAAAAGTTAATCCTTATAAGCTCTCAGTCTATATATGATGTTCCTATTATTCACTGTCATAATACTCTATATTTCTCTTTTCTAAAATTAATTACAATTTGATCAAAACTATATTAGAAAAGTATCTGGCTCCATGAGTAAAATCTGAGCCACCATAGAAGCTTCATATGGTAAAGAATTTGCCTGTATTGTGGGAGACCTGGGTTTGATCCCTGGGTCAGGAAGATCCCCTGGAGAAGGGAATGGCTACCCACTCCAGTATTCTGGCCTGGAGAATTCCATGGATTGTATAGTCCATGGGGTCGCAAAGAGTTGGACATGACTGAGCGACTTTGACTTTCACAGAATAGTATCTGGATCCATGAGTAAAATATGAAATTAATGAATTCAAAAACTCTCTTGTCCTCATTATTGCATTCCTAAAAGGTATAGAGGCCAAAAGATAATTGACAATCAATAAATACTTGAAATAATAAATTAATAAATCATATGTAATACAGTAAATATTAAATATACACAGATATTTCTCATGTATATGAGAGAGAGTTGTTGTGGTTGTTTAGTCATTAAGTCATGTCTGACTTTGTGACCCTATGGACTGTAGCCCACCAGGCTCCTCTGTCCATGGGATTTCCCAGGCAGGAATACTGGAGTGGGTTGCCATTTATTTCTCCAAGGGATCTTCCCAACACAGGGACTGAACCTGCATCTATTTCTTCACTAGGTTTATAAATATTCTCAGTAAACTTTTAATGTTTAATGGCTACTTAGCATTTTATGGTGTCATTAATTTCTAATTTGCATAGCTATTCTCTGGGCATGTGGGTTCTGATTTTTGTAATTATAAATTATGCTGTTATGAATTTTATATACTATGCCTGTTGGGGGATTGAGGCAAGTACTTGTTTTCTTAGAACATTCATCCATTCAGCAAATATTGAGCACCTTCTGAGGGTATGGGGCTTCTCTGGTGGCTCAGATGGCAAAGAATCTGCTTGCAATGTAGGAGACCCAGGTTTGATCCCTGGGTCTGGAAGATCCTCTGGAGAAGGGAATGGCAACCCACTCCAGTATTCTTGCCTGGGAAATTCCATGGACAGAGGAGCTTGACAGGCTACAGTCCATGGGGTCGCAAAGAGTCGGACACGACTGAGCGACTAACACAACACTCTTGCATTGGCAGGTGGATTCTCTACCACTGAGCCAGAGAGAGAGAGAGAGACTTTTTTTATGCTGTGGTGCTCATATTTCCATATAAATCTAACATTCCTGGTTAGACTGTGATAAAAATTGTTGCTTTATCCAATTTCAAAATGGTAGAATTTAGATCATGATATTTTCCCTTTTCAAAAGAATTCCAGGAGAAAACAAAAAAACGTGTGTGTGTGCATTGTCTCATCCTCTCTTTCTCTGTCTTTACAATGTGAGGCACACTATATGTTTTCTTTGCTGTTTGTTCATTTTTATCCAGACTAATAAATTTTAAATTCAGAAATGAATTGTTCCAGAAAAAAAAAATCATTGGAGTTAAAGAAAATCTACCTTAGTAATCTAGAAACCACTGCAGTGAGAAAGGATAAGAGAGATAAATAAGAAAGTCAATTTGAGCTATTCAGAATTTAGAAGGCTCCATAGGAATTAGAAAGCCTTAATAGTCTGAATTCTCCAGGTAAATTCTTTCTTCTCATGTTCAAATTCTATGCTTCACCAAACACAGGTTTCCTTCTATGTTGCTGGCAAAGCATTCTGTTTTTATGCTCAAGGTTATACTCTTTAACCTGCAGTCATTTGTTCAATGAATACTGAGTCCTTGCATGGCAAGATAGTGGTCACTGGGGATAGGTCACTAAACTAAAACCATGTGTTCCTTGGTCTCATCACGCTTGTAATCCTGGGAAAGATGCAGCCATTAATCACAAAATCATGGCTATTTTTATACATCTGAGATGCGTGTTTGGATGGAAAAGTCTAAGGCCAGGCCTCTGAAACTAAATAAAGAAACCTTATCCGGGCTGGGAAGATCTGAGAAGATTTCCTTGAGAATGACCTGGTGGACACAGAAGCTGAAAGATGAGAAGGAATTAGTGAGACTAAGGGTAGTAGGTGCTGGCTAGCTAAGAACGACAGAAGTCCTGTGTCCATGGAGCACAGAGACAGAGAGTTGTGCAAAGTGAGCCTAGAGAGGTCAACAGTCTAGAAGGACTTCTTAAGAGCCATGGAGAGTGTTCCAGACATTAACAGGAGAAAACTGAGACCATGCTGATGGATTTTATGCTGTGATATAAAATCATACATCAGTTTTGCATTTTTAGACACTGAGAAACAAAGAAAGATTGAAAGGAAGCAAAATTACACATGGAGAGGTTAGGAAGCCTCTTTCCTTGTGTGGGTTTTTGCTTGAGCTAAATAAGTTACCTCTGAGATACTAACAAAGGCATTTGATCTTTCTGCAAGTTGCCCTGTCTTCTCTCAGAATAGAGTGGGAGTTTACTTTAGCTCTCAGCGGGAGGACTTGACGTCTTGCATCGGAATACTGATCAGAAGCAGTTATACAGAAAAAGATCAACAGTTCAGAAACTGAAATATTTCCCTTCTTATTAAACTGAAAGATCAGAAGGAAGCTAAAAAAGGGAAGATAAATCAGGGCCTCCCTTAGAAGTGAAGTGGACTGGAAGGTGAGATTGGAGCCCATTGGGTAACTATTCCCACAGCTCTTCAGATGTAAGGATTTCCTGGTTGATGAACCCATACAGGGGTAGTGAGGTAGGCAGTTCAGAAACTATGGACTTGCTAGGTCTCCTTTTTTTTTTTAATTTTATTTTATTTTTAAACTTTACAATATTGTATTAGTTTTGCCAAATATCGAAATGAATCCACCACAGGTATACATGTGTTCCCCATCCTGAACCCTCCTCCCTCCCCATACCATCCCTCTGGGCCGTCCCAGTGCACCAGCCCCAAGCATCCAGTATCGTGCATCGAACCTGGACTGGCGACTCGTTTCATATATGATATTATACATACTTCAATGCCATTCTCCCAAATCTTCCCACCCTCTCCCTCTCCAACAGAGTCCTTTTAGTTCTAGCTCTCCTCAAAGCATTGCACCTGTGAAACAGCCAGGGCGTTTACTCAGGATGCAGATAACGAGGAAAAGAAGTGTCCAAATATCCCCAGTCAGAATACAGAATAAGATTTTCCATCCATGCAGCATGGTATGTAGAGCCCACATGCAATGGTGGTCTGGATTGAGTACTTCATCAGGATTTTGAAGAGAACCTGAGACTTTGTGTGATGTAAATTATTCATTGACTAATGCAAGATAATGCATGCTTTGTTAACATATTGTTTAAAGTAACAGAAGGAAAAAATAGTAATACCAAGGTGTCGTTATTTCCTAACATCTAGCTAGAATTCTGTTAGTTAATAGGAGAAAGATTGATCAAATGTATCATTTAATAATTTAGAACATTTCTGTGTTCATCTTTTGGATTTTAGGGATTTTTGTTGTGTGGTGCTCTGTGCTGAAAATAATGGATTTTTTCACTTTATGGCATTTTGTCTGATTATCTATCTATCGATCAATTGATCGATCTCCTTTCCTCCCTCCTTTGATCTATTACATGTAGGTGGATGCTGACTGAGGTTTGGACAATCTGTAGCATTATAAAATATGTTAAGTAACCATTTTTTTACTTGTATTGTGCTATGCTACCTTATCACTTTGGTAATATGCTAACAAATCTGAAAATCTTTATTTC
Source organism: Bos mutus (assembly GCF_027580195.1). NCBI lineage: Eukaryota > Metazoa > Chordata > Mammalia > Artiodactyla > Bovidae > Bos > Bos mutus. Next base: position 99,107,766 of record NC_091646.1, read on the forward strand.
CTCATTTAATGTAGGTACAATTACACTTACAGTCTTTCCCCAGGATACTACTAATACCAAGGTTATCCTCAGTATAGTCTAAACACTTTTCCAAATACATAGTTAATAAGCTGTGTAATATAATAAAGTATGCCTCATATATATATTTAAATGACCACTAAGTATTGGTGAAGTCGCTCAGTCATGTCTGACTCTGAGACCCCATGGACTGTAGCCTACCAGGCTTCTCCGTCCATGGCATTTTAGTATTATCCAGTACTGAAACAAGGCTGTTTAAATAAACCTAAACAAAACAATTTGATATTTTCTGATACCATTTCCCTTTTTTGTTGTTGTTTTTTTTAATTTTATTTTATTTTCATTTTATTTTTTTCTATTTTTATCTTATTTTTAAGCTTTACATAATTGTATTAGTTTTGCCAAATATCAAAATGAATCCGCCACAGGTATACATGTGTTCCCCATCCTGAACCCTCCTCCCTCCTCCCTCCCCATACCATCCCTCTGGGTCGTCCCAGTGCACTAGCCCCAAGCATCCAGTATCGTGCATCGAACCTGGACTGGCAACTCGTTTCTTACATGATATCTTACATGTTTCAATTCTTTATCTATTATGATTTGATTTTTCATCTGATCATAACTCTCTTTGTAGGATACAGTGGGAAAAACTTTCAAATTCACTCTGTGTGTGTGTTAGAATATTCATATGCTTGCATACTATGTGTTCATGTGTGAACATTTTGTGTGTGTGTATAAATTATTTTAGAGCAATATCTTTGGTTTGGCTATGTATCTGGTTCTCTCAAATATAAGATTCGTTCAAAGGAAACTACTCCCTCTCCGCAAATGAAAGAACATGAGTGTCTCTATTGAGTATTATTAACCTAGATGAAACTTTGTGTTAAACTCTTACAGTTTTCTGCTTAGCCCTGAGTGTGTCCTTTTCACTTTCTTGTTATCTTGCATCTCCCTTCTAGCTACTAATAATAGCAAATATACTATGTACCCAGCAGTGGATTCAGTAATAAGCAAATATAGAGACAAATTTAGAATAAAATGTGGCATCTTATTAAGGTCTACAGAGGCCTTCTGTGGTCATAGTTCCCAACGACTCCCCTGCCCTATTATCACCCCACACTCTACTTTGCTCACTTTCTTCTTGCTATACTTGCTGTGTTCTCCCATTTTGGACTGTTAGACTTGTAATTGTGCTAAGTCACTTCAGTTGTATCCAACTCTATGGACTGTAGCCCACCATGCTCCTCTGTCCATGTGATTCTCCACACAAGAATACTGGAGTGGTTTGCCATTTCCTCCTCCAGAGACTTAACATTACCTGGAAACCTTTCCTTCTGTATTCATAAGGCTCCCTCCTTCAGTGCTTTTAAGTCTGTTTTCAAGTGGTGCTTCCAAGGAGAGGACTTTTTATTCACTGTCTAGTCACTTTCTATCCTTTTTAATTTTATTTTATATTTTTATTCAAAGAGTTTTTGTAACATATAGGCTTTTTTCAAATAATGAAAAAATAGAAATCTGCACTGCATACTGAACTACTTAAGAAATGGAATATTGCTAAAACCACTGATGTACTTGATTGCTCCTATCGAATTCCTTTCCCTCCCTCCATGTCCACCCTCACCACCATCTCCAGGGAGATATTTTGTCTCTCTGTTGTTCTCAGTGTCATTCCCTGCTCGTCCCATGAAAACTACACTTCCTAGGATTCTTCGTTTAAATTGGCTACCTGCTTGATTTAGTCAGTGGAAGACACTTGGAGGATACTGAAGGTGAGAAGAGGAGAGAATCTACAATATTCTCTTCCCCTCTCATTGTTTAAGGGTGCATCTCCATCACTGCCTGAGAATGAATCCTCCATTTGCAGCCCCCTCTGGAAACAGTATACCTCAAGGACTCTGCATCCCCAAAGAGAAGACCCCTGTGAATTCAGCTCCTACTGGGTGGTTCCAATTATTGGTTTCTTGTGACGCAGTCTCACACCTCCTCCCTTTGTCTCTCTGATCTTGAAGATGATAGTGGCTTCCATTGCTAATCTGTTGATTACTCACCAACCCTTTTGTAAATCCTCATTTACCCCAAGATTTCCATATCTAATTCTCTATCTTAAATTCCTTTTTATTGCATTTTGCAGAAGGATCTTCCCCACTTATTTCTACTGATTTCCCCATTTATTACTATTAGTCATACAGTCTCTTGATTTGTTTGTTAATTTCCTAACTCACCAATTAGATTTTGAGCATCATGAAAGCCAAGACTTTGCTTTTAAAATTTTTACTTCTTGCTTCCCTGGTGCTCAGAGCACTGAATAAATATTGGCTGAATGAAGACATAATAAATGACTTCCATTAATTCTCCCCAAAGTATCTCCATCCCTGTTTTTATAAATGAGGTCAAAGATGCTCCAATGTTAAGTAATTTGCCAAAGCTAGTGAATGGAGAACCAATTCCAAGGCACAGGCTTACTGAACTGCAAAATCAGACTTGCTAATTGTCATGCTACACAGCCTGTTTCTGTACAAACAGAATGGAGAAGCAGTTCTGTTTGATGTTCATAGAAGAACCTCTTGATCTTTTTCAAATAAAAGTAATCCTAATATTTTTATCAACACTTTATATACTTATCTTTCTCTCCTGACATATATTAATCATCTGGATAAAATGGAACTGGATAAAATGCATATCACCCGTGGCACGCTTCTAATAAATGTTGTTTCCCAATCACTGCCCCAAGGGAAAGTAGCACTGTTCAGTTCAACATACCTCCTCCGCGTCTCTACCCATACACCCATCTCCTTCTAACTCTTTGCTTCATCATAACTAAGTAGTCCTTTACTTCAGTACTATTCCTGAGATTCATCTTTGTTTTTATAAATAATTACCTAGCATTCAAATGTATCTCGTCCGTAGAGACAGAAACACATTATTTGTATGAAAGAAAGCAGGGAGGTCTAAAGTACCAGAGACCTTTTGACGTCCTTCCATATGAAATCAAAAGTGCTCAGATTGACAAAGGCCTCTAAAAATACATTTGGGCATGAACGGACAAATAAATAGAAGTCCGTTGAGTGCAATTCTCAGTATCCCTCTCTAACACACTTTCTAAAAATGTACTTTCCATTTGAAAACCCCACTGATTAGCATGCAAAATACTTTCCTACATTCTTCTCCTTTAGTTTAGAAGGAATTGGTATATGGAAGTGAAACCCATATGCTATCTGTTAAAAATAATATGGTTTAAATAATGTCATTTGATCTAGTGATTTGAGCTAGTATTTTGCACTGTGGATTTATCTATTTAGGAAAATTCTCAGCCATTATCTCTTCAAATATGGCTTCTGTCCCACATCTCTCTCTGTGATTCTAGGATACATTTATGTTCATTTTGCTGTTTTTTTCTATGTCTTTTATTCTCTCATCTTGATTTTCCGTTCTTTTGTCCCTCCATGCTTCATTCCATATATATATATATATATATATATATAAATTTATTTCTGGCCTATCTTCAGGTTTACTAATTCTCTGTTTAGCTTTATCTAATCTGCTTTGAAACCCGTCCACTGTTTTGTTACTTTTCACTTATTGCATGTTTAGTATAATCTCTTTTTAACCTCCTTAAACCACTTAAAATCATTTTTATCATTTCCAGCTTTCTAACAAAATTCTCCACCTTGAACATGGTCAGTATAGCTACTAGTCACATAATCTGTATGGGTGTGTGTGTAAAATAGAAAATAATATATAATAATAAATAGTATATATAAACATGCATTTTAGATTTTAAGCATATATAACTATATACAATGCACACATTGTACTTTCCCATATATACTTTTATTCCCTATATATAATTGGAATGAATGTATGTGTGTATACATATATATACACATGTTAGAGAAAATGCATTGTTTGTTGGCGGGTGTGACTTAATTTTTTTTGTTGTTTACTTTACAATATTGTATTGGTTTTGCCATACATCAACATGAATCCACCATGGGTGTACACGTGCTCCTCATCCTGAACCCCCCAAAAAATTAAATAATCTTGGCTGAAAATCCTGGCTATGACACTTACTAGATGTTTGTGAGCAAATCAGTTGGCTTTCTTTTATAACCTCGGTTTCCTCAAATGTAAATGGAATAAAAATGCATGTCTCAGAGGTTTATTGTAAGAATTAAGAGTCATAATATGTGTGATCATTATTAAGGTTTCTGACACACATTGAGCACACAAAAATTGTTTCTTTAGTAAGATAAGATATGAAATGATATAATTTAAAATATCATTTGCTGTAGATAATGGTACTATTTTCCCTCAAGGCAAATAATATAGAAAGAGGATAGCCTTCAAAGTCAAATGTACATGAGCTCTATCTCCTTGGATCACCGAGCAGCCATCTGTGTTACCTCGGACAACTTACTCAGCCTCTCTGTCGCTCCATTTTTGGACAAGTTACTCTGTTGCTCCGTTTCTTCAACTGAAAAAGCATTCATTTAACATGCAAATCTTGCAAGATTGAATGCCATATATGCGTAGTTTCTGTCATAATCATATTCTACTCTATATTTTCAAATTTTCACGTTTTGTTAATATTTGTAATTAGTATGATTGAGTTTTCGGGCAACTTAGAAAGACAAGTAACAAAATTTTAAATGGTTAAATGTTTCTCTGTTTTTTCCCCTTTCGATAAAGTTTTGGACACTTTACCCACCGTGCGGTATCAGGATACCATGAGTACCATCCTCACGTGGATCCAACAGTCAGAAACCAAACTCTCGATACCTCAGGTTACTGTCACTGAATACGAGATCATGGAGCAGAGACTTGAGGAGTTACAGGTCTGTGACTTTTTATAAATCTTGATACACCTCTCAAGTCTTGCTCATCTATCAAGCAGTCACATTGTTATAACTTTAATACAATACTAGAATTAAAATAATCGTGGCAAGTATGACAGTTGGCCAGCTGAAAAAATGAAGGCTATAAAAGCATAATATTTAATGTATTTGTGCCTCTCTCCTTAAGATAAAGATTCCGTCTTTGAAGACAATGATATGATCTATGCATGAAATATATTCTTTCTTGCTTAGTGTGTATTTTCAGAAACATAGATTTTGATTATTATAAAAGCTCTGGTATTATTTCCTCCCCTTTGCTTGCTGACTTATAGCTCATATTTCCAACCAGAAAGTAGTAAAATTAATGTAGTTTTAAAATTAGTTTTAATTTAAACTCATTTTATGTAATATTATAATTAGTTTTTGGAGTTCTATTAAGTGTATTTTAACAGTTTTATATTAGGAAATAAAATGCTAATATTGGAAATGAAAGATGTAATTTGTATGAGATTTTAGGATGCTTTCCTACTAATTCTGAAAAACCTGTGGTGTATATCTAATCACATTTTATTTTGTAAGGCATTAAAACACATTTGTGTATTATATTTTAAGAGCTGAGATAATATGTCCACGTTTTCTGAATTAAGAAAACAAGTTAAAACTTTAACTTTGTTGTATCAGGAGTTCTGTTTTGGGAATTGAATATTATTTATTAAAAAATAATTTTACAAGTATTTCTTCAAAGAAATCTCTAAACATTTCCCAGTACACATCATCCTAATTAAACCATTTCCTCTTCTATAATACAAAGCAAACTATAACTGTTTAATCTTTTTTCCTTTTTATGTTGTTATTTACAACACCTGGAATAATTTTAAAATTTACTTCGAGAGTTCTGTGACTTAATAGAACTATAAATGTAAAAGAACACAGCAGTACACAGGTATAGCGATTAGGGGAGTGGGTTAAGTATATAAGAAATGTACACAGATGAATGGAAGAGTATATTTCCATTCATAAAGCAGTGATGAAGGGACAATTATAACTATCATTGAGAAACTGAATTATTAACTTACTGAAAACAATGAAGTCAGAACCTTGTGTCAAATGTTACACTAAAGCAAACTACTACGTAGATTAAAAATTCAAAACGTTTTAATAGGCATAAATTTTGTAGAAAATTTTAATAAAACTCTTTACATATATATGATGGGGAAGCACAAAAATCAGTGGAAGTGATCACAGCATTGTAAAAGTACCAGAGCCAATCCTAAAGAAAAACAAAAGAAGGAAAACATCTGTCTGAGTAAGTCATTAATCAGGTAGTCACCATAAAAAGAAATGATGACTATTATTACTATGAAAAACTGTAGCTCAAAACTGTAGCTCAAATTGAAAAGGATGTACAAATTTACAGAATGGGATATCATTTTACATATGAAATTGCAAAAATAAATTATACATAAATGAATATAAGAAAACAGTCAGATATAGTGAATATACCAGTGGTTGCCAGAGGAGAGAGGGGCAAATTGAGAGCATGGGATTAAGAGGTACACACTATCATGTGTAAAATAAGTAAAGTGCTGCACTCAGTATGCCAGCAAATTTGGAAAACTCAGCAGTGGCCACAGGACTGGAAAAGGTCAGTTTTCATTCCAATCCCAAAGAAAGGCAATGCCAAAGAATGTTCAAACTACTGCACAATTGCACTCATCTCACACACTAGTAAAGTAATGCTCAAATTCTCCAAGCCAGGCTTCAGCAATACGTGGATCGTGAACTTCCTGATGTTCAAGCTGGTTTTAGAAAAGGCAGAGGAACCAGAGATCAAATTGCCAACATCCACTGGATCATTGAAAAAGCAAGAGAGTTCCAGAAAAACATCTATTTCTGCTTCATTGACTATGCCAAAGCCTTTGACTGTGTGGATCACAATAAACTGTGGAAAATTCTGAAAGAGATGGGAATAGCAGACCACCTGACCTGCCTCTTGAGAAACCTGTATACAAGTCAGGAAGCAACAGTTAGAACGGGACATGGAACAACAGACTGGTTCCAAATAGGAAAAGGAGAACGTCAAGGCTATATATTGTCACCCTGTTTATTTAACTTATATGCAGAGTACATCATGAGAAACGCTGGGCTGGATGAAGCACAAGCTGGAACCAAGATTGCCGGGAGAAATCTCAATAACCTCAGATATGCAGATGACACCACCCTTACGGCAGAAAGTGAAGAACTAAAGAGCCTCTTGATGAAAGTAAAAGAGGAGAGTGAAAAAGTTGGCTTAAAGCTCAACATTCAGAAAACTAAGATCACGGCATCAGGTCCCATCACTTCATGGCAAATAGATAGGGAAACAGTGGCTGACTTTATTTTTCTGGGCTCCAAAATCACTGCAGATGGTGATTGCAGCCATGAAATTAAATGACACTTGCTCCTTGGAAGGATTGTTATGATAGACCTAGACTGAATATTAAAAAGCAGAGACATTACTTTGTCATCAAATGTCCGTCTGGTCAAGGCTATGGTTTTTCTGATAGTCATATATGAATGTGAGAGTTGTACTATAAAGAAGGCTGAGTGCTGAAGAATTGATGCTTTTGAACTGTGGTGTTGGAGAAGACTCTTGAGAGTCCCTTGGACTGTAAGGAGATCAAACCAGTCCATCCTAAAGGAGATCAGTCCTGGGTGTTCATTGGAAGGACTGATGCTGAAGCTGAAACTCCAATACTTTGACCACCTGATGCAGAGAGCCGACTCATTGGGAAAGACCCTGATGCTGGGAAAGATTGAGGGCAGGAGGAGAAGGGGACGACAGAGGATGAGATGGTTGGATGGCATCACCGACACAATGGACATGGGTTTGGGTAGACTCTGGGAGTTGGTGACGGACAGGGAGGCCTGGTGTGCTGCAGTCCATGGGCTCAAAAAGAGTCGGACACGACTGAGTGACTGAACTGAACTGAAAAGAGTAGAAAAGTTAAAATTAATTTATACAAGTAATAATGAAAAATGGTTAAAAGAACTACAGAAGCAGTTAAAATCTATGTTTTTGAAGATTACTTAATGACATCGGACAAGGTTCACAATAAATTGCTTAGCTTAAAATGTATGTGCATACTATGTATTGTGTAAATAATCAAGTGTAACATTTAATAAATAAAATAAAAATAAATTTAAAATAACTTACATATCATGAAGTAAATATTATACAACCATAAGATTATGTGTTTTACATATTATGTGTATGTGAGTATAAAATATGATCAGCTATTTAGTAAAAAAAAAACTGGAAATTTATCTAAAAACAGTTGTATGTAATGGGTATTTTGTCCATTTTAAAATCTTAAAGCTTTATTAATTTATAACCAGAAAGTAACATTTAAATAAATATTGAATAGAGCAATCCTAAACATATGCTTCCTATTATAAGGGGTGGAATAGATTATACAGTACAAATGTGAAATGATGTTTGTAAATTCTCCCAAAAATTATCTGAAAATTTCATGGTAATACTACAAAATAAGAAACTTCCGTTAACTGGCATGAGTAAACTATCTATATGATTTAACTTATTCAGAGCTGTGTTATCACATATATCAATCTTATTTAGTTATATTTTTATCTATGAAGATTAGAAATTATCTTACTAAAGGCTTATAATTAAGTTTACTTATAATTAAGTTAAACTCCATTAATTGAATCATAAATGCAGTTATTAATATACAAATAAAATGTAATAAAATTAGATGAGCTAAAGTTCTTTGTTTCAGTAAGATACAGTTTTGTATATATTCCACTTTGTTGATAAGAATAGGCATAGATTTATAAATACAATATTACTAAATAATGTGTAAATTATTCTTATGATTGAAAGTAGAATTTAAGTTGCTAATTATTTCACATCTGATGTTACATCATTTATTATTTTAAATGTTTGAGCCACATAGCTTTCATTTTAAGTACATTTGATTTATCTGAAACTCATCAATGAAATTGAACAATTAAACTCATTAATATTCATCAATTAGTATAAAGTCACTTTCTTTTTAATTTTGAGGCTTTACAAAGCTCTCTGCAAGAGCACCAAAATGACCTAAACTATCTCAGCACCACTGTGAAAGAGATGTCAAGGAAAGCACCCTCTTATATAAGCCAGAGATATCAGTCAGAATTTGAAGACATTGAGGGTCGGTGGAAGAAACTCTCTGCCCAGATGAATGAACGTTGCCAAAAGCTAGAGGAGCAAATGGCCAAACTCCGAAAACTTCAGGTAATTCAAGATTTTACTTTTTATATTGATTTTTATTTGTTTCTCTCCTAATGGTGAGTTATACAATTAAAAGCCATAGTCCCTTAAAGTCAGTGATAAGGCCAAAAGATACAAATTTGTCTCGAAGGACAGTAGTTTGCTATTGATTTTAAGAAGGCATTAAGAGTTCTGTTTCTTTGATTTTCTTTAGAATTAGTTTTTTCCCACCATTACCAACAGGAATTAAAAAAACTTTTCAGCTCAATTCAAAACCCATTTTCTTTTTAGTCTTGTTATCCTGTAAATAATTATTTAGCTTATGAATAAGGCTTCTCTGGTGTCTCAAAGAATCCACTTGCGATGAAGGAGACTGCTTGCAGTGCAGGAAATATTTTTTTTTCCTGAAAAATACATTGTTATTTTGGTTGTAAAAAATATATATATATATATATACACACACACACACATACACACACAGGCTAACTCACATATGTCGGCTTTAATTGTAACATGTTATCTAGAGCTGGGGGACTTGCTTGTTGGCTCAGTGATAAAGAATTTTCTGAGTGAGTGTGTGTGTGTGTGTGTGTATTTGTTGTTGTTCAGTTGTGTCTAACTGTTTGCGATCCCATGGACTGCAGCATGCCAGGCTTCCTTGTGCTTCACTGTCTCCCAGAGGTTGCTCAAATTCCTGTCCACTGAGTCGGTGATGCCCCCCAATCATCTCGTCCTCTGTTGTCCGCTTCTCCTGCCCTCAATCTTTCCCAGTATCAGGGTCTTTTCCTATGAGTCAGTTCTTCGCATCGGGTGGCCAAAGTATTGGAGCTTCAGCTATAGCATCAGTGCTTCCAATGAGTATTCAGGACTGATTTCCTGTAGGATGGACTGCTTTGATCTTGCAGTCCAAGGGACTCTCAAGAGTCTTCTCCAACACCGCAGTTCAACAGCACCAATTCTTCGGCACTCAGCCTTCTTTATGGTCCAACTCTCACACCCATACATGACTAATGGAAAAACCATAGCTTTGACTAGACTGATCTTTGTTGGCAAAGTAATGTCTCTGCTTTTTAATACACTGTCTAGTTTTCTCATAGCTTTACTTCCAAAGGGTAAGTGTCTTGTAATTTCACGGCTGCAGTCACCATCTGCAGTGATTTTGGAGCCCAAGAAAATAAAGTCTGTCACTGTTTCCATTGTTTCCCCATCTATTGCCATGAAGTGACAGGACCTGGTGGCATGATCTTAGTTTTTTGAGTGTTAAATCAGCTTTTCCACTCTCCTCTTTCACCTTCATCAAGAGGTTCTTTAGTTCCTCTTTGTTTTCTTCTATAAGGGTGGTGCCATCAACATATCTGAGGTTATTGGTATTTCTCCTGTCAATCTTGATTCCAGCTTGTGCTTCATCCAGCCTGGCATTTCATACATATTCTGCATATAAGTTAAATAAGCAGGGTGACAATATATAGCCTGGAAGTACTCCTTTTCCTATTTGGAACTAGTCAGTTTTACAGGTCCAGTTCTAACTTTTGCTTCTTGACCTGCATACAGATTTCTCAAGAGATGGATAATGTGTTCTGGTTCCCATGTCTTGAAGAAACGTCCACAGTTTTTTGTGATTCACACAGTCAAAGGCTTTGGCATAGTCAATAAAGCAGAAGTAGATTTTTTTTTTCCTGGAACTCTCTTGCTTTTTCTATGGTCCAACGGATGTTGGCAATTCGATCTCTGGTTCCTCTGCCTTTTCTATATCCAGCTTGAACACCTGGAAATTCTCAGTTCATGTAGTGTTGAAGCCTAGCTTGGAGAATTTTAAGCATTACTTTGCTAGCTTGTTAGATGAGTGCAATTGTGTGGTAGTTTGAACATACTTTGGCATTGCCCTTCTTTGGGATTGGAATGAAAACTGACCTTTTCCAGTCCTATGGCCAGAGCTGAGTTTTCCAAGTTTGCTGGCATATTGAGTACAGCACTTTGACAGCATCATCTTTTAGGATTTGAAATAGCTCAGCTGGAATTCCATCATCCCCACCCATAGTGATGCTTCCTAAAGCCCACTTGATTTCACGTTCCAGGAAGTCTGGCTCTAGGTGAGTGATCACACCATTGTGGTTATCTGGGTCATTAAGATCTCTTCTGCATAGTTCTTCTGTGTATTCTTGCCACCTCTTCTTAATATCTTCTGCTTCTGTTAGGTCCATACCATTTCTGTCCTTTATTATGCCCATCTCTGCATGAAATGTTCCCTTGGTATCTCTAATTTACTTGAAGAGATCTCTAGTCTTTCCCATTCTATTATTTTCCTTTATTTCTTTGCATTGTTTACTTAGGAAGGCATTCTTATCTCTCCTTGCTATTCTTTGGAGCTCTACATTCAGATAGGTATAGTTTTCCTTTCTCCTTTGCCTTTCACTTCTCTTCTTTTCTCAGCTATTTATAAGGCTTCTTCAGACAAGCATTTTGCCTTTTTGCATTTCTTTTTCTTTGGGATAGTTTTGATCACTACCTCCTGTATAATGTTACAGACCTCTGTCCATAGTTCTTCAGGCTCTGTCTATCAGATATAACCCCTTGAATCTGTTTGTGTATGTGTGTGTGCATATATATATATATATATATATATATATATATATATATATATAGGGTGAGGGAATGTCCCTGTTGATGCAGTGCTAAAGAATCCACCTCCACGCAGGAGACGTGGCTTCGATCCCTGGGTCAGCAAGATACCCTGGAGAAGGAAATGGCAACCCACTCCAGTATTTTTACTTGGAAAATCCCATGGACAGAGGAGCCTGGGGGGCTGTAGTCCATGGTCTCACAAGATTCAGACATGACTTAGTGACTACACCACCACCACCAAATAAAAAGTTATCTGTCATGTAATATACATAATTTCATCAGCATATTTCACTTGTAATTTTGTATATAAAATTGATCCCATCGCCTTCCACAAACCAACTTCCACTGACTTAATTTGTTTGAATAGTGCCACCGAATTACCCAAGCATTAGTAAACCAACAACTGCACTGTAGTCTAAAGTTTAAAACATTTGGTGATACAAGTGATATTTCTCTTATGTGGTAAATTATTGCAAAAAATGTTAATGTTGGAAAGAAGCTTGATGCAAGCATGATGTAAAAGCATCGGAATAGCACACTTCTGGTTTTAAATCCCAGTCAAGCTACTTAGTTGTTTTTTCTTACTTTTCACAAACCAAAAGACCTAGCAGTTTTAAATTATTTTTTAAAGCACAACATCCACAGTGATGACTCTCAAGTTATGAACATATGCATACATGCATACACATACATACACATATAAAAACACATTTTTGTCTGTGCTAGTGGCAAAAGAGGGTACAGTTACATGGTCCTTGCCATCAAGGAGCCCATGTCTGGCAAAGGAGAAAGGAAAGTGTATCCATTTCCTATTGCTGCTGTAATAAGTTGCTGTAAATTTAGTGGCTTGAAACAGCACACATATATTGTGGTTCTAGGTATCAAAAGTTCAATATCAGGCTCAGTGGGCTAAAATCAAGGTATGGAGAGGGCTGTGTCCTTTCTGGAGGCTTTAGGAGAAAATTTATTGCCTTGTCACTTTTAGTTTTGGGAAACTACAATCTTGCTCATGTTTCCATCTTCATCTTTAAAGCCAGGAGTGTAGCACCTCCCAATTTCTCTCTTACACTCTTGCTTCTATCTTAATAAGAATCCTTTGATCATATTGTGTCCATTTGGATAACCCAGGATCATTTCCTTATCTTGATATCCTTAACTTAATCACATATGCAAATTCCTTTTTGTCATGTAAGGCACCATATTCACAGCTTCCAGGGATAAGGGCCTGAAATCTCAAAGAGTCATTATTTAACCTAGCATGGTAAGTAAATAAAACAGTGCATAGAACATGGCAGTGGAAAGAGAAGAAAAGCAACATATCCTGGGAAAAGGAGTTGCAATATGTTCTTGGGATATGAGTTATCTGACTACACCTTGAACACGTAGAATTTAGGCACCTAATAAAAGATGGAGAAAGAGTTCCTGACAAAATGGAGCAGCATGTTCAATTATCTGAAAGTTGTTCAATATTGGAGAGGTAAAAGTTATGTCTGGAGATTAATAAAAGAGGTGTTTGGAGAAGTAGTCTGAGACTAGATCATGAATAAGTTGGATGCCATGCTTTGGAATATGGATTATAATCTAACCATGATGAGATTAAGCATAATGATAATGTGGAACTATTATTGATACTTCAAGAGGAGGGAGATAAAATAATATCTGTTTTTTTTTAAACATCACTTTGAGAAGAAGAAGGAGGTGAGAAGAATATTGGTACCAATGGGGAGAATGGGTTAGAATGGGGTGAGACTGAAGTAGATACCAGAAAGAGCTAACGTAGTAGTCAAGGAGGCAGTGGTAAGATCTGAACTGGGACAGTGGCGATATGGGCCAAAGAGCAAAGCTAGATTCAAGAAATGTCAGCCAGATAATACTGCTGAAATCTTTAGATTTAGTCAGATGCTTTTAAAGTCATTATTATGTGTCGTATTGAAGAGGGAAATTTCTGATTAGCACACATTTTGAATAGAAATCTAATTAAGAAGGGACAAAATAGCTCATCTGGATAGCATAGTTGAATTGTAGGCAGATAAAGAAGTTTGACAGACCACACACTTGAAATGTAGCCCTAAAAGGAGCAAGAAAAATGGCATTATGTGAAAAAAAATTAATGGGTTATATTTGGCTATTTACAAATAAATAAGGATGACATTTTCCATTTGATCATTACGTCAACTTGGTCGAGCAAAACAGGAATTAAAAGCACAAGTTTTCTTTCTTTAAAGATGACAACATCTTGGTCTGAAAGTTCTCCACTGGAGGGGCTATTTAAACTGTCAACTGTAGAAAACAATTTGTGGAAGTTCACGTTTAGGGAGGCTATAAAGACACTATTACATTGAGTTTATTGCTCATAGTTTGTTTTATGTACTGTAAGGGCACATTGTTAGTATTATCATGAGTTGTTTTGTAACTTAAAATTTCTCTAGAGGGGGATATGATTTAATGTTCTCAAGAGTAACATCATAAAACCACATTTGGTAGTAATTTTTTATTTTTAACAATAGCAGACTTCATACGCCAGTGCTCATACAGCAGACCATAAAAATGCAGTCTTAGTGGAAATATTCTTTTCCTGAAGAGCTACTTAGAGATATTCTTCAACCATGGGAATTGTTCGCGGGCTTGTGTTCAAACATATCATCATGATGAATTGTGTCAAGGGAAATCAGCACCCCAATAATGTGTTAAAATGGGTCTCTGATTCCAGAATCACATAAAAACACTGAAGAAGTGGATGGCTGAAGTTGATGTTTTCTTGAAAGATGAATGGCCTGCCCTTGGAGATTCAGAAATTCTTAAAAAACAGCTGAAGCAGTGCAGGGTAAGATTTTTTTATATGACACTTCTCTATATGAAGACTTTGATATGGAAATTATTATTTAATGATATCAGTGGTTCTGAACCAGGGGCAATTTTGTCCCTCTAGGGGACATTCAGCAATATCTGGAGACATTTTCATTTGTCTCAACTTGAGGTGGGGTAGATGCTGTTGGCTTCTAGTGGATAGAGGTCAGGGATATATCTTAATATCCTACTATGCAAAGAACAGCACTGTACAACAAATAATTACCCCATCCAAAAGGACAGTAGTGCCAAGGTTGAGAAACTGGGCTAAATAAGAGAGAAATAGACAAAATATTGCCTTTTATTCAACACTCACTTTAAAATATTATTTTTATATAGCATGCAGTTTAAGCTAAAGGTAAATGATTTTTTTGAGCTACTTGTTATATCCTATTACAGATTGTCAGTAAAACGATGTTGCTCTTTCCATGTATGTCACATTGTGGTATAATACAAGACATATTTTGAAATAATATTTATTATGCCATTGTCATGCAGTAGGAAGAGAACAATCTAGCTCTTTCAAGAACTTTCTATGTGAGTAAAAGCTTTAAAAGCAAATCCATTTTATCAGTAACCTTCACAGCATCTTGCTATAAACTGCTGCAGCATACTATGCTGGAAAATCAAACCTCCTTCAAAAATAGTAATTTATAAAGCTCATCATTGTTGCACTGTTTTTGAACATGAAGTATTAAGTTTATTTACTTTGTACGCAATGGCACCCCACTCCAGTACTCTTGCCTGGAAAATCCCATGGACAGAGGAGCCTGGTAGGCTACAGTCCATGGGGTTGTGAAGAGTCAGACACGACTGAGCGACTTCACTTTCACTTTTCACTTTCATGCATTGGAGAAGGAAATGGCAACCCACTCCAGTGTTCTTGCCTGGAGAATCCCAGGGACGGGGGAGCCTGGTGGGCTGCCGTCCACTGGGTCACACAGATTCGGACACGACTGAAGCAACTTAACAGCAGCAGCAGCAGCTAATTTTAGTAGACTATAGATATATAATTCCCCATTTCATTCATGCCATAAAATTGAACATTTTTTGTAGCATATATTTCAGATGTTAAAGGGCAAAATTCATGTGTAGTGTCATGATTCCTAATTATATGTTTCTGTGTAGCTGTGTTGCATTTCTAATTGTTGTGGTAACTTTTTCAGATAACTTAAATTGTTTCCTTAGCTTTTAGTCAGTGATATTCAGACAATCCAGCCCAGTCTAAACAGTGTCAATGAAGGTGGACAGAAAATAAAAACTGAAGCGGAGCCAGAGTTTGCTTCTAGACTGGAGACAGAGCTCAGAGAACTTAACACTCAATGGGATTACATATGTCGACAGGTATGTCCCATCTCTTTTACGTTGGCTTGCTTCATTTTAATTATGATTTCTTAATGTCTCCCTTCACCATGGCTCTTTTAAAAAGTTCAGTCTCTGTGTTGATGCTTTAAAGCATGGTTAAGTAAAACTAGCTTTTGTCTAGCATATAAATTATTTTCATAGTATATATATTGATAGTGTATATTCATCTTATTGGAAGTCCTAAAATGATCTTATTGAATACAGCTGTCATTCTGAACAATAAAGCCCTTTTCTTAGGCATTGTTTTTTTTTGAATCTTTTCTCCAAACGACTGCATAACTTAATACATGTAATTGGATCAACAAAGATAGTTTACAATTCTATACTTGATACAGAAATAAAATGAATGAGTAATGCATGCA